>NW_026099573.1:25694817-25746183 GCF_025091365.1 Daktulosphaira vitifoliae
GAGGTATTGCTTCAGGGCGGCCCACGCCGTCTAAAATTCACACCACCACGTTGTGAATCAGCCCGAAATTAATCAAGAGCTGATTCACAACGTGGTGTGGCCTCCCCCGTTAGCTGGATCCCAAAAGGCGGGATCCGTTGCCCGGGTTGCACCGCGTGGAGGTGGGGGCAGGACTTTGCGAGGGTTGGCTTAATAAATCACAAACATACATAGCATAAACACAAAACATATAACACATGCAATAAGCACCTACGGCGCCAGTCTAGCTGACGCCGCAGGTACTACCACCCTGGGCAGTCTCTGCCTCAGACGTTCGGCCTCCTCCTTTTGGCTCATCACCGATTCGGCGAACGCCTGAACCAGAGACCACCCCTCCCGGCTTCTCAGCAAATGGTCCACCATTGACCCCACACCGAACGCGGACCCCAAGCGGGATTCCAACTCCTCCCGCTCGTTGGCCCACGCTTCGCACCGGAAGAGCGTATGCAGAGCATTGTCCGCTTCTCCCGGGCGATCCCGACAGTGATCGCACGTCGGCGCGGCTGCCTTCCGAATACCGTGAAGGTATTCGTTGAAGCAGCCGTGACCGGACATCACTTGGGTCAGACGATATGTCATCTCCCCGTGAGTCCGGCCAATCCACCTGTCGAGCCGGCTGGGTCCGATGAGGGACCTAGTCTACGCTCCCGCGGATTCCTCGTCGGTCAGTCGTTGGCGCCAACTGGACACGGTTACGCTCCGGAGTTGCAGCCGGTCCTCCGCACGAAGCGGCTGACCGGTGCTCTTCCGGAGCTCGTATCCGTTGGCGCGTTCGACGGCCAACAGGTCCGCGGGCGGCAGAGAAGCCAGGATCCTGGCCGCCACTCCGGATACGGTGCGGTATGCGCACACCGTCCGGAGAGCGGCCCTTCTCTGGACCCGGTTCAACGCTTCCACGTTCTTGGGCGAGTACTCCAGAATACTCGCCCAGACCGGGGACCCGTAAAGGAGGACCGAGTGGACGACGCTAACCAACAGTCGGCGTCGCTGTTCCCTCGGTCCCCCGATATTCGGCATCAGTCCCGCCAGGCGGTCCATGACCTTCTGAGCCCGCTGGGCCGCACGTTCGATGTGCGGCCCGAACATCAACCTATCGTCGATGAGCAGGCCCAGATAGCTCATGGTCCGCTTCAGCGGGACATCAGTCCCCAGTACGGTGAGCCTAGGAGGAACGTACTTGTACTTTCGCGTGAACAAAACCGCTTCGGTTTTGTCCAGCGCTAGGCACAAGCCGGTCCCCTCCTGCTGGATCCAGTCAGTGACGGCGCAAAGCGCACCGTTTGCCCGGAAACCAGCCTCCTCCGCCGAAGTGCCTTCCGCCACCACGAGCGTGTCGTCCGCGTAGCAGATTATACGTGTACCCCGTGGCAGCGGAAATTGATTTCACGCTATATTGTTTAAACCCAACTAAACGCTAAATTGTACATTCCTAAACAACAATTATATTATGTCAATTGCCACCGGAATTTCTGCTAATAATAAAGATAATTGTCATAAAACGGCCTTTAGTCTGGTGCTGGAGGTGGTAAAAGTTGTGGCTGCCGAAAAACAGGGCTTCAATGTTCTATTATATGTGAACATTGCAATATAACTTGTATTTAGGATATAAATACGGAAATAGGAGATCATGTAGTTTTTGTAATAATCCACTAAAATTTAAAAATTAAACTCAAAAATATTTAACTTTAAAATTTAATATCTAATAAATAAATAAAGTTATTATTTAAGTTTCATAAATTTAAATGTCTATTAAATAAAAATTAATATTAAATTAAAAACTCAAACATTATATAAAATTTAAAATAAATATAGTTTAAAAAAACTAAAAAACACGCTTTTAAAGCACATTGAACTAAAAATTAAAAAATAATTTTTAAAATTAACTTAAAACAATAATGAACGAAAGATACTAGTATTATTGTGAAAAAAAGCGCCCAATATACAAAAAATATGGCACAAAGCACCCACGATTTTATCACAATAATACTAATATTTTTCGTTCATTATTGTTTTAAGGTTATATTAAAAATTATTTTTAAATTTTTAGTTCGATGTGCTTTAAAAGCGTGTTTTTTAGTTTTTTTAAACTATTTTTATTTTTCACTTTTTAGTTTCATGCTATGATAGTAGTTAATATCAATATCATGGTTGTAACGGGTAACGGGAAATCAGGGTTCGATTCCCGAGAGGGAGTCTAAGAAACGACTACCACATCCAAGGAAAGCAGCAGGCGCGCAACGTGGAGGTAGTGACGAAAAATGACGATACGAGAATCATCCCCGTAATCGGAATGAATACACTACATATCTCTTAATGAGAATAAAGCGTATTAATATATAAGTTTTAATAGTAATTAGAATATATATATATAAACATGTAAAGCGACTTAAGTTCGTAAACGTATCATGCACAAGGTATAGTGGTGTTTTGTGAGCGAGTGTGGCGGGGGGTACATTATACACGAGGCATATACGGTGGCAGCGGTGTCTGTATAATACTGTGTATACATATGATGATAATGTGTATACATTACAAACTTAACATTAATACCATGATAAGAAATTAAATAAGGCAATTATTACTTATCACTCTCATTCAAAAGTATAAATCATTTTCATGGAAAAAGTTACACACCTCCAAATTATAGTAATCATGAAAAGATAGCGTTTTCTTCTGTCCTTTTCTCAATACGTATTTCAATGTTTAATACCGTAAGATAATACATGAAAATTCAAATTTTTACAAACTTCAAAACGCTACAGAATATTTACTACTGAATATTAATAAGATATTTTTTTATTAAAATTTTTCTTAAATTCTACTCTACAAAATAGCTATCTCAGATTTTTTTTACATTTTATTTAAAATTTAAAAATAATTAATAATTTTAATAAAATGTAAAAAAATTAATTATTGAGATATAGTTATAGACCTAACGTATAACTATTATTAAAAAAAAAAATCATCTAAAAATATTAACTGGATCAAAAGTTATTTTAGTTGTCATTGAGTGGTGGGCCACCCTGTATATAATTGATGACACGCACGCGTATACGGGTACGAAAACCAAAAATAAAAATATACAGAAAAATATTGTTTACGGGGAGTGGTGAACGTGGTGGGGTGAATGCGTTACGACAGTCTACTGTCAAGATCATATACGACGGGATACGCGACATAATAACACGTACCGCGTGGAGTTACAAACTTACAACAAACAACTAACATACATGTGAAACTAATATAAGCGTGTTAATAAGTGTTCCCGTTTAAAAAAACAAATTTATCACACTTACAAGACATAAGAGATGAATTTAAAAAATATTAAATAGACGATAGTTCAAGAATAATATGTAAATTAAGGTAACCCAAAAATAAAATATTCAAATTATTTTTATTCTCTAAGTAATTGAGTGAGTTATGATAAAAAAATCACCAAGTATATATTTTCAAAAAATATTGGCTTAAATAATTTTAAAACGTATAATAAATGTATAAATAATTGTATGTGTAATCCTAGGATTGGTCCCACAAGAGATTGAAACTTCGTCATATAGACAAAGTATGTTACCACTTTATGAAAAAAATTTATTAAAGAACATATGAATTATTAAGAATATTACTCGCAATTCTGTCGTTAAATAATGATTTTTTCATAAAAATTGTATTTATTTTTATGGACCATGGAAATATAACACAAGGAGTAATGACATTATTTTAAAATTACAGTACACTTCAAAAGCTATAAATTAATATAACTTTAAATATTTCATATATTAAAATCTGGTCACTATGATGCATAATCAAAAATTATCGGTTCATTGAAAGCCGAAGATTTTCATGGACAGGCATTAAAATAAAAACAAAACACAAAATAAAACTAATACTTTCTCAGCTTTGTAAAAAGCTATGATTACATATAGTATAGATTATAAATAAATAAATATGTACATTTAATAAATAAAAAAAAAGCTAAAATTAATTTTAAAAGGTATAATAAATGTATAAATAATTGTATGTGTAATCCTAGGATTGGTTTCACAAGAGATTGAAGCATCGTCATCCAGACAAAGTATGTTACCACTTTATGAATATTATATATTAAACAAAATATGATTTATTAAGAATATTACTCGCAATTCTATCGTTAAATAATTATGTTTTCATAAAAATATACAGATCAAATATGTATTTATTTTTAAGAACCATAGGAAATATCACATAGTGAGTAATGATCCGACAATTCCTATACATCAGTATTCACTCTTATAATATAAGTTATTTTTACATACAAATAGTGTAATTCTGATAGAAAGTATCAAATATCTGGGCACAAATATAAGATTTTTATCACTATTTATCAACAATATTCCTTACATTGTATGCGTTAGAAACTTCTATTACATTTATGTAAATATTCGGACATAATTTTTTAGTTCCGAAAAAATTATTATAAAAAAATATTTCAAAAGGTAGAATTAAAGGTAACTTTCGAAAATTAAAGAGGGACCTATTATTATTTTTTATTATTAAATGGGGAATGTATTGCTTAAAATGTTAACTAATCAATTATAATTGGTAATTACCAACTATGTAATATTAATTTTTAAGTTAATATAATATTTATACATAGATGAGAGGGATGTACAACAATAAAATTATTTTTAGATGTGCTTTATGATAAAAATGCAGTGTAGTGATTCAAAAATAAAATATAAAAATAAATAAAAGTTTAGATAGTGTAATTAAAATGTCTATCTCTTAATGGCTGAATATATTTGGGCTGTTCTATAGTCACAGTTATTTACTACGTATAAGTAGATATCTATTATTCTGTCGGGGTCATGGTTCAAGGTTTCAAAAACATAAAGATATTAAACTAAATATTAATATGTGACATATGAAGCATTTTGTCTGATTTATTGAAATGTAAAACTATTGGTTAAGTATAAAAAGTTACTAATCACAGTTTGACACGGCCCGCGTCGCTTCGTTATACACGATGCCCCGCGACTCGTGCCACCTTTATCAGCCGTCGCCCTACTATGAATATTTGACTGACCAACACCGCGTGTTATACGCTACGGTGCAAAGTCCAGCAAATGCCGCACGGCCGACGACGACCCGCCGCAAATGGTGCGAGAGTCTTCCTCCCGTTGTGAAAGCGACTACGTCGACAGCCGAACCCACCCGCGCACCGTCGCCTACAACGCTGCTAACCATTTTGCCGTCCAAGGATTACGCCGAACATCGCGTCGTCGACGCCAGCGAAAGTGCCGCGATATTATGCGAAGATTATTATTACTGTGTTTATCTTTTCGGTTTGTTTTATTTTTGTTAACATAATCTGTTGTCGCTCATTTAATAAACGGCCCACGGGTCTCTACCCTCAAAACCAGTGTCGACCACATTTTTGCGACGCAAGTCGTGTCAAGTTTTTCTACTCTACACAATAATCATAATAAATTAGCCTTTTTAATTTCTGTAGTTTGTAGACTCCAACTATTTTTCTTGGTAATTTCGAATATCGCACTGACTTTTGATACTGTTTTAGAACTATAATTGTATTGATTATTACACAGTCAATCAGTAAACTTCATATAATGTATATTTAAATTACTTAAGTACTTTAAAAGTAAGACACCTAGATATTACAACAAGAGCATCGTCAAATACTACCCTGCTCACCACTTTTTCTAAATCATTAAATGCTAATATCACAAAAATTAATATTGCAAAATTGGTAATGGACCAGACAAAATTTTATTTAGCGCATAACCCAACCCAACTTTCAACCTTTTTCCCTAAAATTTACCTTGTCAAATATTTTTTTCTTATAATAAATTCGATATTTATTATGGTTCACAAAAATAAATAAAATTTCAATTTGTACATTTTTATGACGAAAACCTTCTAAACAAAAAAGTGTGGGATTATATCACTTCGAGTTATAGTGCTATTATATTGAAATCACTTTTTTTAATATTTTTTTTTGCGATTGTCAATTGTGATATTGTATATTAACCCACCGTAATATAATTATAAGTATTGATGCATGACTGCAATAATTATGCTTAATAAGTCATTCTATACAGTTATGCTTATTTAAGATATTTAAAAAATGTAAGTAATCGTGAATATTACAATAATAATTTATTTTGTTTTATTTTTATATGGAGAGATTAAAAGTCATATTAATATCTATATATTAATATCTTGAATACCATAATTTATGAATTTTGGAAAATATTCCCTTATAAAGTTATTCCACTAAAAAACGTTGAAAATTGATTGCATTATTGCAGAAAAAAATACCCAAAATTGCGCTTAAAATTTTTTTTGATTAATAGTTTTTAGCTATAACATTTTACTTTTAAAAATTACAAATTTTGTAGTATGAAATAGCCTTATTTATTTAAATAACAATAGATACAGTTAAAAATAAAATGTAACAAACTTATAAATCAAACAGGTTTTGTTCGGTTCGGTAAACCTGCAAGAAATTTTATAAAATTAAAAAATAATTAATTTTATTATTTAATAAAAATTTGGGTACCTTAAAAATGATTGCACTGCACGATAGAGGATTTCTTCAGGTTCTCAAATTCGAAAGATCTCCTATTTGAAGACAATAAGTTCTTATATATTGAAAAACTACGCTCCACGTTGACAGAGCTTATTGTTGCATATATAAAATATATCGAATCTTGAATGGATAAATCTTCTGGCAATTGATTTTCCCCAATTTTTTCGCCAGATAATATGTTTGATACTTCTTGTAAAACTTTAAATCCCTTATTTTTGTCAAGAACATTTTTACATTTCTCATTAATTAACTTGCCTGTAATTCCTGACATTGAACTTAATTTGTCACTAACGCTTTTAACAATTTCAATGCTTGTCGCCAAAGGAAGTTCTTGAGTTTCTAATTTATCTATGGTGTCAGGTAAATATCCTTAGTTTGCGTGAATAAAAACTAAATCTGTTTCCAACGATGGATCATCTAATATTTTTTGAGTTTCTTTTATTGAAATTGCGTCATCTGGATTGAGCTATAATATGATATTTTTTATTTCTTTAAAATATTCACAGTAATATGAGACTGATTTTACCCATGTACCCAACGAGTTATAATAGGCTGGGGAGGTAATTGTATTGTCGGAGGTTTATTTTTGAAAAATAATACACGAGCTGGACATTTTAATATTATTGATATTAAATATTTGTTTTACCTTGGCGATCAATTTGTCAACATTTGAAAATCGTCTTCTTATTTCCTCAGCAACTCTATGTACACCATGTACTACGCAAGTTATATGCATCATCTTAGAATAGAGCACTCCAATTAATTTTTCTGCCTTGATCATGTACGGCGCCGCATCACTGATCAAGAGCAATACGTCATTATGGCGTATACCATCAGGCCAAAGAAGAAACATCGATCGTTCAAAGACTTTAGTAATGGTCGAATGGTTTGTTTTGTCGAGCACCTCCGAATTTAATAGGTAAACTTGCCGCGGTTTGTCTACTTCTAATGTTCCAATAATAATATTGGCAATATATCTACCTTGAACATCGGTAATTTCATCCAAAGAAACCCAAATTTTGTGTCCGGCAATATTAGATCTATTTTTGTTCGTAGTTTCAACGTAAATATCATTTACGTAACTTTTTCGTAAAGTGCTTTCGTCAGGAATTTCTTTTTTTGTATATTTTTCCAAAAACAAGCGGAAATCCTTGTTGTTAACTTTGTTTAGAGGAATATTTGCAGATAATAATGTTTGACAAAGATTTTTGGAAAATGTAGATTTTTTTGAAGATAATGTAAGTTGTTGCTGTACTACAGAGGTTGTAGCGTTTTGATGGCGATTTATGGCGCGGCTGTGTTTATCAGTTTTTAAATGTTGCGTGACTATGTATCTTCGATCTGCAGATACTCGAAATTCACATAACTTACAAAAAAGAGCTGACCCATCACTCGAAAATACATTTTTCCCGAACTCATTGACGTATTTCGATAATACACTAGACACTGATTGCTTATTTTTCGGCATTTTTGACGTCAGTACGAAATAATAAGACTCAAATGTAAACTACGAAGAAACACGAGACGACACTTAACGACTGAACACTGTAGAAGTGAAGACTAAAATTCTATAATAAACTTAAAACTACAGTAGTACAATCTACAAATCTCGATGTACCGTCGTTCGTCATATTTACCCCAATATTGTCTTATCGCATTTCCGGTCGGCCACGGTGGTCTACGGAAATCCCGAAATAAGAATCAATACGCGCACTTGAATATTTTAACATACCTCTTACCTTTAAAAAAAAATTAAATTATATTATTCACAATTTATAAGTATATAAAATGTACAATAAATGAAAAAAATCAACAAAATTGCAATTAAAAAGAAAAAAATGATCAAAATTGCAATAACATTGAAAAAATTGCAAAAAGTTGCACTAAAAATTTTTAGATATAAATTCGTACTCGCATGAGATGAATTTAAACCTACTTAGCAACAAACCAAGCAATAGAAAAAAAATTGCAAATGCAACAACATCCGAGTCCTAGTTACTACTCATAAGTGGTACCGAATTTAAATTTAAAACTCAATGTCTATTTGATTTTGTTAATTAATAAACAATAGTATTTTGTATGTTTATATTCCAGTTAAAGTTTTAGTAAAGTAATATTGACAGTAATTATTACTGTCAGTAATTACTAATAATTTAACATAAATGAAATTTTTATTAATTAACAAAAACAGTTTTATGACAATTTGAATTTATATTTTCATACTAGATGATGACACCGAAGGTAGTAACAGAACCCCAATTTTGTAAGCAAAATATCTAAAATTATTTCTGTCTTCACGTTTTGATATTTATTTTTTTTTTACAGGCACAACTTTTTTATATAGACAATGATAAGTTATGGAAATATTGTATAATATAATATATTATACAATACTATATATTATATAGTGTTTATACATGGCGGACCCGCCATGTTCTATCAATAATAATCAATATTGGATCTAGTCAATATTTTGCATTATTATTATCATTTTAATAATTGTTATATTTAGGACTATAAACGTTTTACAATAAGTAATAGTTTTTTTATTTATAAAAAAAAATATTTGTATATTTTTAATTTACGAAAAATGAAACAAAAATGTTCATGATAGTCTTATTACTTTGATGAAATCTTTTGCTTATTATTACAGTTATTATTTACTTTTGTAAACTTCATTGGCTGAATTTAATAAATTGTATGGCATATTAACATTTCTCTAATTAATTAATAAACTTATTAAGTGAATATTAGCTACAGGTTCTTTCTTTTCATTTTTCCAACAAAATCATTAAATATATTATATAAGTTTTAACACATTATCAAATATGAAATCGAGTGACGGCAGCGGCATATTAACCCAACGAAACCCAACTATAACTATGTGATGTGTGTACCTTTAACTATGGAGGGTCCCCATTCCTTAACTAAAAAATGTATTATAATATTAGATTGGCGATTTATCCCTTCATAGAAGGGTAGGCGATGTGTAACCTTACTTATCATAAGGTGTTTTTTATTATAAAATTGAAGTGAAAATATTTATAATAAATATGTACAATTATTTACTACTTCATATGAATTTATATTTAACAATGTAAATTTCAAACTTGAAATTGAGCTAAAAGTTATGATAAAAAATTCAACTTTCTTTTATTAAAAATTTTCAAAAAATCAATTTTAATGACAAATAAATAGCTTAAAAATAATATTTTGTTCTTTATTATTGTTTTAAAAACTATCAGAACAACAAGTTTGAAATTTACATTATTAAATAGAAAAAAATGAAATTGTTAAGATTAATATGCAGTCAGGAAATTTTATAATTACTATTTACATTAAATTTATCAGAAAAATTCGATTTTTTTTACATTTTTATCATAATAGATCACTTAAATAAAAATAATAATAATCATTTCTAATTAACATTTGGTGTTTAAAAAGATTCTACAATGGAAATATTCAGAATTTAATTAATTTTAATGATTTACTTTAACTAAAAGAACCAATAAAAAAAAATTGTTAAAAATATTTACTCAATTGAGCGTATTATAAAATTTGATTATGATTGTAAAAATCCATCGTTAAATTAAGGTGAAACTAAAAATAATTTTTTTTTTAAATTTACGATTTATACAGGGTGGCTCACCACTCACTGACAACTTAAATAACTTTTGATCCAGTTAATATNGTGGCCCACCACTCACTGACAACTTAAATAACTTTTGATCCAGTTAATATTTTTAGCTGATTTTTTTTTTAAATAATAGTTATACGTTAGGTCCATAGCTATATCTCAATAATTAATTTTTTTACATTTTATTAAAAATAATATTTTAAATAAAATGTAAAAAAAAATCTATGATAGCTATTTGGTAGAGTAGAATGTNTAAAAAAAAAATCTAAGATAGCTATTTTGTAGAGTAGAATTTAAGAAAAATTTTAGTAAAAAAATATCTTATTAATATTCAGTAGTAAATATTCTGTAGCGTTTTGAAGTTTGTGAAAATTTGAATTTTCATGTATTATTTTACGGTATTAAACATTGAAATACGTATTGAGAAAAGGACAGAAGAAAACGCTATCTTTTCAATATACTTTTGAATGAGAGTGATAAGTAATAATTGTCTTATCTAATTTCTTATCATGGTATTAATGCCAAATTTGTAATGTATACATATTATCATCATATGTATACACAGTAATCATGAAAAACTGGTAGTAGCACACACAAATAGAGTTAAAAATTATTAACTTACAAAGTAAAATTATTTACTTTTGTAGTTGAATGAATACTTTTATCATATTAAATCAAATGCGACAATAAATACTTTAAAAATATTAGAAATGAATGATTTTAATTGTTACTATAGAAAAAGCTGGTTAAGCTACTTTTTATTTGAATAAGGAATATTTTTTCGATTTTTAAGGGTAATATCTTCAACTAAATACGAATTGTAATCATTTGACGTATCGTTGAAAAAAGTAGGTCTAGTGAGAGTTGGCAAAATAAATCGTAGCCACAAAAAAACATATAGTAAAATAATATTAAAATGAATAAGAAATTTCTTCTCCCGAGGGGAGACTAAAGTGATGGGATCCATTATATTTATTGAAGTTATTGAACCTAAATGAAATAAATATCAAATAATTTGAAAATTTTATTCTAACTCAAAAAAATGCAAATTATTAATTGCCACAAACGGATTTGAACCTCGTACACTAAGCGTGAAAGACACAAGTGTTCTTTGTATTCATTGCATGATAAAATTAGAAATTTAAGCTAATTCAAATATAAAAATTACTTTTTCGACTTTAAAAAAGAGATTAAAATCACTGTCAAAAAAAAAACGCTTCGATGCAAATCTTTAGTTAGTGTTTAATTTTAAAAAATTGGTTGATTATTCCAAAAGTTACATGATCTGCTAGTTCCTTATTAATATCCTAATTAAGATAAAGTATGTCAAATGAAAAAGGGATTATTAAAAAATATAAATCTCATAAAAAAACAACCCAGCACAGGGGGGTCGCTGCACAGTGGAGACGTGGCATAGTTGGGTCAAGTATAATGATATCTGACAGTGATTAAAATCACTATCATAAAAAATGCTTCGATGCAAATCTTTAGAAAGTGTTTAGTTTTAAATAATTGGTTGATTATTCCAAAAGCTACATAATTTGCTATTTCTTTATTTATATCCTAATTAAGATAAAGTATGTCGAATAAAAGAGGGATATAAATATTATTTCTCATAAAAATTTTATTGAAGTAAAATGTAAAAAATTAAATCGAGTATTTTCACACAAAATTAGCATTTGGTAGTCATTTTCACCATGAAGACAAAATAAAGTCCGAAATTTTTCTTTTTAATATTAAATTTTATTACATAAGCTTTAATTTAACATATATATAAAAGTGTCAGACTTTCCGGAACACTTTCAAAAATTAAGTTAAAAAAGTTCTACTCTCTATATGCATTTTTATGTTTTAAACCCCTCCTTTACTAAGGGAAATGGTCCGATTTAAAAAAACAGTATCTCGAATGTAAGATGTATATAAATACTACTTTTCATGAATAATTGTATTGATCCATGCATTTTTCAAAAAGTTATAGCATAATAAAGTTAAAATGTAAAATATAAAATCGAGAATTTCTCACAAAAATAGCCATTTGGTAGCCATTTTCACCATGAAGACAAAATGAAGTCCGAAATTTTTTTTTTTTCATAATAATGTATATTAAATTAGCTTTAATTTAAGATATATATAAAAGTGTCAGACTTTCCGGAACATTTTCAAAAATCAAGTTGAAAAAATTAATTTTTTGTGAAGAAGTTGTCATTTTAAATCCCCCCCTGTGGGCAGGTAAAGGTTCAGATATAAAAAAAAATATAGCAAATGTAAGGAACTGATATCATGCAGCTATATAAAAAAAAAATTATATTGATATGTTCATTTTTGAAAAAGTTACGGCATTTTTTAGTAAAAAAAATTTTAAAAATTTCGAAAATTAGCGATTTTTAAAACACATCTTAGTAAAACCAATACCTTCTCAGCTTCGCATCGAAGCTAAAAGTAAAAACATTTTAATAAATTTTAATTTCTTATGTCTTATGAACTTTATTATATGTCAATTAAATTATATAATATTCATGAAAGTTAGTTTATTCCCCTAATAACATATATTAAAATAAAATAAAATACAATACCCAGAATTTTAGCACAAAAATAGCATATTTTTGAATACGGTAACCATTTTCACCAAGAAAAAAATGTATATTCCGAATTTTTTTTTTTCATAGTAAAGTATATAATATAAGCTTTAATTTAAGATTAAAAAAAACTGTGCTTATTTTCGGAGCATTTTCAAAAGTTTAGTTGAAAAAGTTAGTTTTTGTAAACATGTTGCTATTTTAAATCCCCCCTTGTGAGGAGAATAAGTGTTATATTTAAAAAAAAAAGGGATATCAAATGAAAGAAAATTACCTACAGTTTCAATATAAAAAAATATTTTTTTGTTTTTGTTAATATTTCAATAAGTTTTGGTAGTTTTTAATAAAAAAAACATCACGATAGGAGGTGATTTTTTTCGAAAATATTACATTTTTTTTTTTGTATATTTTCGGTGGCAATTTACTCATAGACGATAAAGTGTTGGGACAAATTTTTTTTTTCATTTTGTAGTATATGACATAACCTTTGATTTGATATATGTTTAAAGGACGCAGTATTTTCGTGTTTACCCATCGATAAAATTATGTGTGAATACAATAACTTATATTTTATATTATATTCGAATCTCATGTATGTAGATGTGGTAAAGGATTGCTTTTGGTCCTTTGGAACTTTTTTTCCATATGTCTCAACAGATAAACATGTCTTTTTGTAGTATGATGGCCACCATTTTTTTAAGTTGTAAACTTAATCCGTCTGAAACTTTATTACTTTGAACTTTTTACTGCATTCATTCATTATTTTAATATATTCATCTGGCACATATATACAATCATGCTTTCTTATTTTTTTTTTTTATAACTCCAAAATCTCGATCGTTAGGTAAAAATGTAAAAGAAAAAGTGGTAAATCCTTTCAAATCGTTGACTATCTATCAATGCTAGCAAAAATCGTATAACGGTATTATTTTTGTTTTGGGTTGAACAACCATCACAAAACAAGTATAATTCTTTTATATCTGAATTAATATTATTATTTATATAATCCAGTACATAGAGTACATATCGTTGGATCCCTTGCAAGTTTCACCCTCATGATACATGTAAAATGTAGATTCTTCAGTTTTCAAATTTTTAATCCCAAAACAATTCACCCATAATTGTCTTAAATAAAAAATGTTATGTACTAGTATGTTTGGTAGAGGTAAGTTTTGCATAAAATCAAAAAGTGCCATCTATAAATTACAGCAAAAACTACACAAGTCAATGACTTGTGTAGTTTTTGCAGTGATTCTAGTTTCTTGTAGTAAATTTTGAATTAAATATGAATCTGACAAATGTAGTTTTTACACAGAATACGTAACCAGGTACATAATTATCAAATTTGACAAAAAGTCATTATTGAAAAATAGTTGACTTATTTTGTTTTTTAAATGACCGATTCAATTATAAAATTTCCTGATTACATATTAATCTTAACAATTTAATTTATTCTATTTAATAATGTCAATTTCAAACTTGCAAGTTGAGCTAAAAGTTATGGTAATAAATAAATTTTTTTTTTTTATTAAAACTTTCACTTTAAAGGTCAAAATAAAGTAGGTTCAAAATGATTACTTGTAACTGTCGTACGTTGGTAGTGTCCCAACGTAGACACAAAAGTTTAACACAAATTAATTAATGTTTTTATATATATATATTGACGACGAGTTCGTCATTCGAGCTCTTCTCAAGTCCTCCCGTTGGATAAACTGATCAGCCCCAATCCCTCTAATTAGTGCACTACTAAATGGGTAGAGTTTAGACCCGTCAGCACAGTCTACCTCAAAAGTAGCAGACTGAAGAGTGGCTCCTTGTCAGCCACCAGCCCAACTATCTTTTTACTATACCCACTAAAGGACGGTTAAGCCCAAAAACTAGCCAGCTCGTACACTAATTATTAAGATTGACTAAAGGACCAGCAGTCCAACCTTGACTCTAGCTGCACACACACACACACAAATTTTAAGAACACGGTGAATATAATTTATTTACGCTAAGTCCAGTTTTTAAATAGTTATTTTATTCAAGAAACGAATTAAACACAAAGTTAAAAAGTAATAGTAAAATATAACACAAAATAAAATTAAATCGTACAAAAATACTCGCGTACACATAACTCGACGTTTCTTCGACAAAAAACGTCCAGTATCGTCCTCCTATACTTTTCATGTTTCCCTTTTATATGGAATTATTATATTTCTTAAGAGTTCAAAAATTGCTTACTACTATTGTAAAGCTTATATTATACTAAAATCGACGTCATACTTCCTCATCTTATTACTACATAACATATTAAAAATCAAAATCAATAATAATTTGAAAACAATTAATTTTAAAAATTATATAATATATAATAAAAAGAATTACTAATCTTGGTATAATTAAGGAAATAGAAGTTGATGTTGTTTTTGTAATTATCCATCAATTTCTTAGAATTAAACACTATTGTTACGAGAGTAACAAATAGAATAAAATAAAATAGTATTGCCGAATAATTAATTAGTTTATTAAAAAAAAAGTAATAGCAGTCGCACAATAGTTTTCAAATGACTAACGATGCTCTGAATTACAACAGTCGCAGTCGGCCCACTTTCCGGTTTTGCAACGCCGAAAAATACCTTATAAACACATACTTATAGGCCGACCTCGATTACAATTCAATTTATGATTATCTGTTATTATAATTGTAGAACAATAATAAAACTAAGTTAAGTATTCATAACATTATCTACAGATTTGCATCGAAGCGTTTCTTATGATAGTGATTTTAATCACTGTCAGATTAAATCTATACTGGACTCAACTATGCAACGTTCTCACTATGTCATGATCCCACAGTGCTGGGGTTTTTTTTTTTATAAAATTAGAATTCTTTTAGATATAATATATAATACTATATAATGAATTTTACAATTTTTATTTTTTATTTTTTAATTATTATTTTTATTGTTTATGATAAGTCATTTGTTGAAAGGTACTCATGGATTATTTTCAGTGATGAAGTTTATTGTTTAACAATTATTTTATATAATATAATAAACACATAAAATAAAAAAATATTTTCATTTTTCTTTTTTTTTTTTGAAATTATAATTTTAGATCTTAAATTTAAAACAAACTGAGAAAAAAATTAATTTTAAAAGTAAACTACTAATTAATTTTTAATAATTAAACTACACTGAATAATTATTTTATAAATAATTAAAAAAAAAATTATGGACCGCTAAATATTGTACGTACTGCATCATGTACCAGCCGATTTTTCGTAGTCTTTTTCAAAAAAATTTCATCTTCAAAATGAAGCGCGCAAACTACAAGATTATTTTTTTTGGTAAAGTCTCTGTTAAATGATTAAATTGATAATTATTCATCCATAGTTTCAAACGATCGTTTTCTTTCTGGATAAGAAAAAAAGCTTTTAATCCTTGAAGACATATCTACTTGGACAAAACTTTACTGAACATCGCACACTGTTGAGGTAGTGAGATATTTTGAAAGAAAGCACCAAATATAACACGGAATACGATTGGTTTGGTTGTGATCACACGAAAGAGTGTCAACGTACACAAACAAGATAGTATTGAAGACACCATGAAAGGTATGCGCTAGTAATGTTAATTTTTAGGGAATCAAGGTATTTTGATTAACTATAGAGATGATAAGGAGTAATGGTTTCTACCTGTGTACCTTAGTCATCTAGTACACTTACGCAAGGTGCTATTGTTCTAAAACAATAGCACCTTGCATTTTAACTAGTGCAAGACTAGAACAGGTTCATGGTTGGGATAGGTAAACAAATATACATAAATAAATGTATTTGAGGTATCTAGACCCCCTACATTTTGCCGGCCGGATAGTACGTAATTAATTATAACATATAAAATTGATTCCAATTACTACTTAAAATCGTTTCTTCTCCAATAGAAATTTTACCTAAGAGCTTACTAAAATAGAAAGCCCGCATCTATAACTCCCTTAATTTATATTCCTGTACAGAAACCAAAACAATTGTAACTGCTTCAATCAAATTGAAGTAGTTAATATTTCACATTATAAAAACTGAGAATTACTTAATTTTCACGACTAATTAAGGGATATTAGCCATGAAAAAGTAATAACTAAGGTTAAATGAGGGATTATGGGTTTAATATCTTAATTTAATGATGTATTAAAATAAGTTATGTCAATAATCATGTTTTTTTACGGAATTTCATAATATATATGCTACAGCAGATTTAATAATGAAATAAATTAAAAGAATTCTTGTGCTCATACATATGGTTGCACTGATATCTCTTTTGCCAATCAAAACACCGTTTTGTTATCGGTCCAAGTGAACTATCTGTTTTCATATAGTCTGTAATTATATCATGAATTATTTTTATATAATGTAAGGAAATATATTGTTCGAAGTATATAGTCTTGTTGTGTAACATCGGTGGTACGAACGCGTGTCTGATAGTGGAAACCGTAAAAGGAATAATACAAAATTAAAAAAAACATATACGAGAAAAATAATATAACGCTTAATCGTGTATAAATATATAAAAGACAAAAATATATATATATATATATAAACGACGGTAGCGGCGGTAAGAATATATAAATAAATAAATTTAATATATATATATGTATATACGTTAGACGTATGGCACACAGGCGATATTGGTCAATCAAAAAAAAATACTCATAGTAGGACAACAGCTGATAAAGGTGTCATGAGTGGCGGGGCCGTGTCACAATAAAAAATTTGTTTATATATATATATAATAAAATTGTACAGAAAAATATTTATGTTCGCAAGTGGTGGGGTAAATGCGTTACGACAGTCTAGTCTCGAGGCCATAGACGACTGGATACACGAGAATAATAACATGTGGCGCGTAGAGAGTTACAAACAAACAACATACATGTAAAACTAATATAAGCGTGTTAATAATATAAAAACTATTGTATTTTATATTTATATTTAATATTGTAAAATGTATAGACATAATTATATATATATATATATATATATATATACAGAATGATTTTTTTATCATAACCCACTCAATTACTTGCAGAATAATAATAATTTAAACATTTTTTTTTATTATTATCTTTAGTTACACATTATTCTTGAATTTTTAACTATGTAATACTTTTTAAGTTCANTATTTGTAATCCCTTGTGTATTATACCTGTATATTAATTCAAAAATTTGAAACTTTAAATGATTATATCTAATAAAAGAATTAAGTTATATTAAAAATTCAAATGCCATTTACTATTAAATTAAAAACTCAAACATTTTATTAAATTAAAAATATGTGTTACCATTTAAAAAAACAAAGTTGACCCCTTTACAAGGCATAAGGGATGAACTTAAAAAGTATTACATAGTTAAAAATTCAAGAATAATATGTAACTAAAGATAATAATAAAAAAAAATGTTTAAATTATTATTATTCTACAAGAAATTGAGTGGGTTATGATAAAAAAATCACTCTGTATATAAAAATACATATGTGCATAAGCGAATTCGAGGATGGGCAAAAAATTAATACATATTATGTATAATAAAACAAGGAAAAAAATGTTTTTCTGGAAAATTACCTAACGTGCTCTGATTTTCAATTTTTTTTTTCAACGAAAGTATTCGGTAACGTACTCCGAAAAACTTATTGACGAAAAATTTTGCCGATCAGTATTCATAATTAATATATGTTGTTGTTGTCATATATGAATTAATTGTTATAGTTTATTACCTATGTTTTATTTATATTATATTTGATATTTTTATATATTACGTTTAGTTAATTCAACATAACTTTATTAAGATATGAACTGTCGATTTCTTTTAAATTTGTTGATATATTTATTATGTTAATTGTTATAAATATGTATCCTTTGTTTGAACTTTATCTTTATAATCAGCTTACTGTTTATAATTTTTTCTTTCCTTTCAACTATTTTTTTTCATGTCCACAAAGAGTTTATATTTAGATACTATTTTTCATTTGCACATAGAACTATACTTTGTATATATTATCAAGGAATATTATATTTTAAATATAAATTTCAGGATGGTTTTAATTATATAAGTTTGTACATTCATCATAAGAACTGTACTGTATTAATAATTTTATTTATCTCATATATGATGTATGAGTCTATGAGTTAATCGTAAAAATTGGTAACCATTTATAACTATCATGTTGTCCAACTTCAAATCACAGTAACTAATATTTTTATCAAAATTAAATTTTTTTATTGTCTAAGTTATAATAACTTAAATAAAACACTGATCTTGAAATAATATTTTTTTTAAAAAACTCTTATTGTACACCTACCAGAATCAGTGGCCTGAACTTTTAATGACAGCCCGAAGACATTACGCGCCAAAGGCGCGTAAGGCTTGTAAGGTTCCGGGTCTGGGGCAGAGCTCTAGCTAGGCAAAGCCTAGATTTTTATTATAAATACGTATTTAATAAGTTATGAATGATACAATTAAAAAAAATTTAATATGCCTACTTTCGGTACTAAGAGAGCCTTCGGATCTATTTTATAGAAGGAGGCCAATCTAAAATATATTTATCAACTATTTTGGAAATAACTGGCGCTAATAATGTTTTGAAGTTAGGGGTGTTCTATTTCCAAAGGCCTAACTTATTTTCTACCTATTAATTCATGTTACCTACCTCTGTGATATTGGAAATAAATTCTATTAATATTCATAAATTACTACTAATATAATTTATACTATATTATTAATGTATTATAATAAAATGTAATAAATCTAATAGCAGTAGACAAAAAAAATTATAAATTGTTATTTAGGTAATTCCAAAGAACTATGAAAAATAATATCAAGTTTATGCTTTTTAATGTTCGATAATATTCTAAAAAACCTAACTTTTTTGTTATTCAAAAGCCACCTCTAAATTGGAAAATGGTCAATAATGTAAGAATTTATTATGAGGAATTGTAAGAAATTTATTTCTCCCGATAAACAACAGTGGGTAATCAAAAAAAAAATAAATAAAAGAATAAAATTATTAAATATTATAAAATTATTAATGTTTTACTTTTATGGTATGTTATTAATTATATTTGTATATAAATGGTTATACACATTTATTAAGTATATTACATCATATTTTTTCGTTATGTCGTAACTCAAAAATAAAAATATAAAATAGAGTTCTCTAAAATTTAAAAGGTGTCAGAAATGATTATTATTGTCGGTGTAAAAATGTGTAAGTGAGAGTTACTTTTGTTTCGGGGTGTAATTCGAGGGTCATAAAATAACGATGTAAAAAATCTTACCTGGTTAATTCTCTGGTTCTTATAATTATCCTTATTGATGATATCGATGAAGATAATAAATAAAATACACAAATTCAGATTTTTAGTTCACAAATTAACACATAAAATTTCGACAATGACGATTGCTACGTTCGCACAACTTAATGCGGAGCACGATAGAAAAGAGCGTAATGCGGATTACGAAAGAATAGCCCAAATACAGAGCACGAAATGAATAGCGCAATACGGAGCATGAAATGAACAGCTAGGAGCAAGGGTTTGCTCTGGCTTTTTATAATATTTTTTTACCCCCAAAAATCGTCACTGTCGAATTTTTAGTATAATTGTTTATTGATAAGTAAGCATTAAAAACAGAGATCAATACAGATGAATAGAACATAAATTATTTTGACTTTTACATATATAACATTAACATGTTTTTTTTTACAAGCAAGACGAAAATTGATACAATGCATTTAACTATTAATAGTAGAATAACAAAGATGACAAACATAATATATAGATTTTATTTCGGTGAGGAAGGATTTTTAAAGTAATTATTAATTGATTTATGATCGAACCGCATACACTACAATGTAGTTAAACAGTGTGAGTCTTTTGACTATTTCTCTTAAATGTCTATCTAAGTTTTTGTTCGAAAAAAGGATCATGTCCTTGTAAGAATATAATGTATAATGAAACAAGTTAAAATGTACCACTTCTATCCATAGAAATGGTGATTATTTGAAATGAAAAAATATATACTAATAAAAACTAAAAAGATAATATTGTTGAGTACATGAACAGGGTATTTTAGTGTTGTCTCGTATAAAAATAATAGTGACGATTATATTACGACAGTTAAATAATGATTTTTTCATAAAAATGCATTAATTAAAATTAAATTAAATCATATCATCATAGTCAACAATTTTCCCAGAGTTATGACGCCTAGCTTTATTATTTAAAAAAAATTTTGAGTTAGACATCATTTAGTAATTTTCTGGAATTGTTAAATTTTTCAATATTTTATTATACAATAAGATTAAAATAAAATTTTACCGTAAAATTCTTAAAATAGGTTTATAAATAAATTTAACAAGATTTAGTGCCGGTTGAATACAATTAAAATATGTTTTTGAAATACATATTAATAATCAAAGATAAATAGAAGCTTTGAGTCAAATAAATTAAATAGCATATTTTTCCCAAAATAAAATAGATTCATGTATTTTCAATCAACCAGTTATTTTTTATTTTATTCAACTCTGTTTTATTCTACAGTATAAAAACTAAAATTTTCGATAGACTATTGAAATCCATCACCAAAAAATTCATAAAATGGTATGTACTATTTCTTCATAACTTCATGATATAAATTTGATGTAAAAATTAAATAATATTTTTTTTTTCAGAAATCACTTACTATATGTGTGATTATATTAGTATTAGACGTTGATTTCTCATTTGCGTCTGGTAATAAAACTATATAAACTTATTTTTTTATAGCAATAGAATTTAGAAGTACAATCACATATTTATAAGAATTGATATAATAAAATAAATTACATCTATAGCAAAAATCACTATTGGAAGTTCTTTAATGATCTACATCTCACACAAAACAATTATCATGTAATATTTACTTTAACCACAAAGGAAAGTGAGAATGAGGATTGTATATTAAGATGAGGTTGTGTCTATGTAGATATTCACGTACGTATAATATTACAGCAATTTTTGTTTTCTCAGCTGACACTCCGGAATAACTATAAGTGCTGATAGGCCATTGTTATAAGATGGGACTGTGAGTAACGCCTAAGTATAAGGTGCACGCGAAGTGCAAGACACAAACACTCTTAAATATAGAGAATGAAGGTCGGTTATTGTATAGGAACGAACAAAGACTTGACTTGATAGAGAAAATGGATAGCGATAACCGAGTACTAAGACTGACAAATGACACAAAGCATAAGGCTACTGTAGTCAAATATTAACAGTGATCTTTAGGTTTCAATAGTTTTAGATTGATTGCTAATTTCACAATAAATATTTTTCATTGTCAATTCATCAGTCGCTAAAAGCGATTACGAATTCTGTGTTTTATTTTATAATATATTTTGCATATAGTCTTTAATTAGTTGATTTTAGTAAAAATTATTAGATCATAACTTAATAATGCATGATAACATTTTATAGGGTGTATTGTTTGTACCGGAAATATAGGATTAAAGAAAAGTACGTGTGGTCATTATTTTTGTTCACTCTGTTTAAGGACATTCAATAATTGTTCGTGTGGAAAAGACATCATAATTGGTAATATCATTAATAATATTAAATAAAAGATTTAAATACACCAATAACATTTATTCTTTATATTGCAATAAAACAATATTTTCTTCTACTTTTTATAAACCTCTTACAGTTGTCTGATTTTTATAACTTTATACGCTTTGTGATCTTTTTTCGTATCGTATTAATAAATTTGATTAAAATTGCTACAACAGAAACATGTTGAATAGCCTATATAAACTCAAAAAAAATGTCATGATCAAGTAAAATATATTACTTTTCGGCTACGCATCCAGGCTAATAAATTATACTTACACTTTTTCTCTTAGGTATTACTTTGAATAACTAATAACTTCTGAAACATTAGTTCAAGTTATTTACTATGATATATTTTCCTAATCCATATGTCTTACACATATCTTTGAAATATAAAGAACATTTTAAATATATTTGTAAGCATTAGACGTAACACTAGCAAATTAAAAAAGATTTAATTTTAATAAATCTTCTAATTCCAAGCAATTTTTATCTTGTGTTTTCTATTTCATGTTTTTTTTATGCATAAATGAATTTTAGAAAAAAATATCTTTTTTATGTCTATTAACAACCTATTAAAAATCGAAAACTTTATTTAAATTTTGAATTTATTAAATTTAATTCTTTTCAGATTATAGCAATCGTACAATAGGTAAAATTTTTTTATAATTTAAATAAATTACATTAATTAGTTACACGATAAGATTTTTTTATCAAACTGGGTATATATGCTCTTATTGTCAAGTCTTTAATTAAATTTTAAATGTATTTTGAAGAAATTTGAATATATATAAAACTGATTAAATATGAACTTGATTTTATTAAGAATCTATTTAGAATTAATTTAGCAATTAACTGTCCATTGATTTTATTATGATCTTTAGTTAATTCATTCTAATTAAAAAAGATTAGACGGTTGCTTAATTATAAAATTTAATATTTTATAACTTTTAATATTTGTGTTAAAAAAAAATGTTTAAACTAAGTATCATTTGTTCAGTGTAATTTTAATTAAGATTTATATTTTGTTTTGATTATAGAAGAAGATTTAATAAGTAAGTATAATCTAAATAATTATTTCTTATAAAAATATATAAAAGTAATCGGTATTGTCTTATTTATGTAACTAAAACACTAAGTTAAAAATTATTTTTCAAAAATTAAAAACGTTATAATATAATAAAAAGTTCAATTATAAAAAAAATATTATTATACCATAATTTATATAGGTATTATCTTAATTAAATTTATAATTTATAGAATGTTCTGTTTGTACAAATAATAACGGATTACAGCAAGTTACGTGTCCTCACCCATATTGTAACACCTGTACGCGTATTATTTCGCATTGTAATATATGCAATAAATCTTTCAGAGTTGGTAATATTATTGATAATATTAAATGTAAGATCTAAGCTTACCTATAATAGTTCAGATAAAATAAACTTTTCAGGTTTTTTTTTCAAAAAACTTACTTTCTATAAAATTTCTATAGAAATTACTTTTTTCTAAAAGTAAAATGCTTACCATTAAAGATAAAAAAATAAGTATTTAAGCGATACATAATAACAAATATTCAGTGTAATTTTAATTCAGGTTTATACTTTGTTTTGATACAGTAAAATATTTATGTAAGTGTAAATTAAATTATTATCTCTTATAAAAATGTATAAAAGTGATCAGTATTGTCTTATTTATGTAACTAAAACACTAAGTTAAAAATCATTTTTCAAAAATTAAAAACGTTATAATGTAATAAAAAGTTCAATTATAAAAAAAATGTTATTATACCATAATTTATATAAATTCACTATTTAAAGGTTGTTCAAAATGTCGAATGTACGTTAATCTACAAATTAGATCCAATAAAATATACTGTACAAGCTGTATACAAAATGGTAATACAAATTATGTAAGGTGTTCAGTAAGTAAAGAAATGAGTTACTATTTTTCTTGTTGTTCGTAACAATTAATTTGTTTCCTAACTTATTGATCACTCTGCATATTTTAAAATTAAATAAGATAAATAAAACATAATATTTATAAACTTGAATTCATACTAACATATTAAATATATATTACATTTTTATATATATCTATATTATAAGGGTATTCGATATTGTTTTAGACATCAGTATCGTTTCAAATTTTTATATATTTAATTGTAAATTCAAAATATATAAATACTGTGATAAAACGATTATTGAACATTTTTGTTTGTTAGTTAAATAATCATGTTAAATAATAAAAATGACTAAATATTGGAATGATCCGTCATGTCGGAAAATTTCCATATAAAATTTAAATTAAACATAAAATTCTATTTTTTATTCACCCAATTAAATTAATATCAGAAATATCGTGATATGGAACGCGGTGTTGGTTAGTCAATTACTGAAAGTAGGACGATGGTTGATAAAGGTGACATGAGTCGCGGAGCACGGTGTATCACTAAGCGACGCGAGGTTGGGTCACTGTTTAAATATTGGAATGAACCATTATGTTGGAAAATAATCTTATAAAATAAAAATTAAATATAGAAAATATCACCATAATCACTAAATTTTGAATGGATTTATAAAAATTTTACCAAAAAATACGAAATAATAACAATATTCTATAGTCGATCACAATTGCTTTATATTATAATAATATGCAAACATATTTATTCAATAACCAATCATTTTCTATGATTCTTATAATACAACGTAAAATGGATAATCAGAGTTCAAACAAAAGTATTTATAAAGTTTGTTTTGGTCATTAAAATTAAATTATAAATAGATATTCGTGCAAATTTTTCTTAAATAATGTTTACTAATATGAAATAAAGCTGTGGGGGAACTTTCAACTAACAAAAAATAATTCTGTGGTACAATATAACCTGTAGTAAATTTTCATTCTGATGGGAATCTTGTGAGATTTCAAAAAAATTTTAAATTTCTTAAATCCCGTTTCTTGTTGATAAAATACAGATCAAAAATAAGTAAAAAACATTTATAGTAAAATATATTACATCATATATATACATTATGATTTATGAAGAATACAACACTCAATTTTTTATTTAATATTTAGAAGTGCATTATCTTTACCACAACTAATACACTTGTAAAAATAATTAAAAATATAATAACAAGTTCTCATTTAACTATTAAACAAAGCTACCATTCTAATAAATTTTACAATAGAGTTGATATTTACTGTGCTTATTAAATATAAATAAAATTTCAATCTAAACATATTTATTTTTATTTTTTATTTTATTTTACGTTAATTTTTACAGTTATGTAATTTTGGATATTCTTTATAATGTCTTAAATTGAGGGAGCTTTTTTTAATTTTCGATATTTAAACTTCAATGAGAATAAAATCGGTTTCTTTGATGCGTAAAACAAAATAATCCGTCCAGTGAGAGCCGAAGATTTTCATGGACAGGCATTAAAATAAAAACAAAACACATTAAAACTAATACTTTCTCAGCTTTGTAAAAAATATGTGATTACATATAGTATAGATTGTAAATAAATAAATAATATGCATATTTAATAAATAAAAAAAAGCTAAAATTAATTTTAAAACGTATAATAAATGTATATAATTGTATTATAATAAATGTATAATAATTGTATATGTAAACCTAGGTAAAATCCCACAAGAGATTGAAGAATCGTCATCCAGACAAAGTATGTTACCACTTTATGTAAAATATATATTAAACAAAATATGATTTTTAAGAATACTACTCGCAATTCTGTCGTTAAATAATGATTTTTCCATGAAAATAGTGTTGTAAACCAAAAAATAAGATAATGAGAAAGATTATTGAAAATAAAGAACTATCCTTTTTCTCGGTATGTGCTGTTCGAGGGTCTATGTTTTTTAGCATTAATTTGCAAGCTGAGTTTGAATTTTCTTACCTGATTTTTAACTATCCTTCTAATGTGGAGAATAGTGATAAAAAAGAACGCAATGCCAAACAGTTGTTGATGAAAAAATAAAATAATTAATGTAACTTCACATATATTTATATAAAACAATTGTAATAATCATGCAAAGTTTACGGAGAGATATTATTCTTAATTAATAAACACAACCTTAAATATTTATAAATACACTTATAATTATTCTGTTGTTTTAAATTAATTTAATTCACGAGAACCAGACGATGAAAGCGACGTGTTCATATGTTGGTTTTATCGAAACAGCACAAGTGCGTCCATCTTTGGGTCTTTCCTGGTGTTCTTCTTATAACCCTTCCAGAGACGCACACATTCATCGTCCGGCTATCATTTGCTTCACATTTTTTAGGAATTTCATGATTTTGTATATACATTAAAAAAGGTTCTTTGACTGAAAATAATAAATGGAAACATTTGATTTTTGAAGGGTGCACGTGCGTTGAAAAAGAAGAGCAGATGGCGTGATTGTGTCAATTATGTGTTGGATGCGATTAAGAACAGTAAATATTGATTGTGTATAGTATTTGTTGTGAGAAGTATTGTGTAATAAAATAGAATATTTGTTTGTGTTAAGAGATGAAAGAGAAGAGAAAGAAATAGTGATTTTAAGTATAGGGTAACAACATCCACCCTGATTTTATAAAATGTTGTGTGCTCACAAATTGAGCACAAGAGTGGATTAAAAAGGCAAGACAAAAAAGTTAATTTTATAAAGTGAAAATTGAAATAAAGAACATGTCTGAAAAAAAAAAATTATAAAAGTGTTTCTGATTGCAATTACATGTAAGAGTTCGTTGTATGTAATCGTTATGAGTGAAAGTAAAAAAAAAAAAATGATGTATACTATGCTTAAATTTAAAAAAAAAAAGTAAAAAATTAAATCATGAATAAAATGATAATGATAATGATAATATGTCAATATGGTATAATATAATAGAAATTATGATGATAATAATAATATGAGTATGGTATAGTATAATAAATGTATAAATAATTGTATGTGAGTCCTAGGAATTGTCCCACAAGAGATTGAAGCTTCGTCATCCAGACAAAGTATGTTACCACTTTATGAAAAATATATACTAAACAAAATATGATTTATTAAATATACTACTCGCAATTCTGTTGTTATAAAATAATGATTTTTCATAGAAATTGTATTTATTTTTATGAACCATGGAAATATTACACAATGAGTAATGGTTCTCAAAAAATATAAACTAATATAAGTTGAAATTTATCAAATATTGAAATTTGATCTTTTTGATGCATAATCAAAAATTATCGGTTCATTGAAAGCTGAAGATTTTCTTGGACAGGCATTAAAAAAAAACACAAAAATACTAATACTTTCTCAGCTTTGTAAAAAGCTATAATTACATATAGTATAGATTGTAAATAAATAAATAGTATGTATATTTAATAAATAAAAAAAAGCTAAAATTAATTTTAAAACGTATAATAAATGTATAAATAATTATATGTGAGTCCTAGGAATTGTCCCACAAGAGATTGAAGCTTCGTCATCCAGACAAAGTATGTTACCACTTTATGAAAAATATATATTTTAATTATATTTCATTGTAATCATATTATTATAGGATATTCCTTGTTAAGAGAATTGATAATGAATTCACTTATTGGTCATTATTCACGTTTAAATTTATGATATACAAACTTATTTAATTAAAAACTCAACATGTTTTAACAATTTTCTATAATTTTTTTTAATTATCTTAATTATATTAATATTTGTTTTTTTATGTCCATTACAAATTCTTATTCAATTTTAATAAAGTATATAAAGTAATACGTTTATACTTGTGTACTTTACACAATATGGACTAACATATGATACCATTTCAAGTTTTCACAAACTTTAATATGCTACAAAATATTTACTACTGAATATTAATAAGATATTTTTTTACCAAAATTTTATTTGTATTTTTACTGATTTTGTAGTACTAAATTTTACATGTTACACTTTTTTCTCAAACATCAAATTTTTATGGTGTATTAAGCAAATATATAACTAAAAAATTAAAAAAAAAAGATTTTTGAAATTAGGTCCCCAAACAGAAATAATGCACCTAGAATACATGTATTTTTAAAAAATTGATAAATTTGTATACCTCTAAATCCAAAAAAAATTTTTTTAAATATTTGAAATTTAGTTGAAAGATAAATTATACACTAATACCACATTTGATAATCACTATAAAATAATAACTTCTTAATGGTTTTAAGTGTGCTCAAAAACGCCAATTTTCTCAAAAAGAAGCGCCACTTTTAAAAATTCATTTGGGTTTAGAATTTAACTCACTGTAAATATTCTGACATAATTTTTTAACATTGAGAGTTTATTGTAAGAAAAAGAATATTTCAAAAAGTAAATTTTAAGGGTATTTTTCGAAAGTTAAAGTGAGACCTATTATTATTTTTAGGGTTTAAAAACATAAAGGTATTAAAATAATTAATAATATAAGATAAAACATGCATTTCGACTTATTAAATGAATTGTAAAACTATTGGTTAAGTGTAAAAAGTTACTACCCAGTTATTTCGACTCTACACAATAATCATAATAAATTAGCTTATTGACTTTATACAGTTGATTGACCCCAACCTTTTTTTTTTTTTTGGTTATCTCGAATATCGTACTGCCTTTTAATACTGTCAATAGAATGTATATTATTTGGTGCATTCTCAATTTCAATAGTAAAAAATAACAACATTTTCCATTCGACATTCGGCCATTTTACCTGAAATTTACCAATTGAAATAATTATTTGTTATAATAATAAACCAAATATTTATTATGGTTCATAAAAAAAAATAAAATTTCAATAAGTACATTATTATGACCAAAACCTTTTTAATGAAAAAGTGGCGGATTATATTCCTTCGAGTTATAGTGCTTTTATATTGAATTAAATTAAAAAATATTTTTATGATAATTTGAATTTTTATTTTCATTGTAGATTATGTCCCCATAGAATTTATAAATTACAGTCAAGATAATAAAATTGAAAATCAAAGTATTAATAATAATAATCAAGACAATGAAAGTGACAGTACAAATAAAATAAATTACACAATTGATAGTAACGGAAAACCATTGTAAGCCAAATATCCAAAACTATTTCCGTCTTCAGGTTTAAATACTAAAATTTTTTTACAGTTACCAGTTTTTGTAAATATACAATGTTTAGTCGTGGAAATATTTGAAAGCGAAATATATCAGTACTATATCAGAAAACCTTAACATCTAACTAAATGTTTGATATAATTCATGTGATAAAATACATAATTTCATATAATAAATATAAGTTGCTAAATGTAATTAGAATTTTCAATGATTACCAGTGTTGGGTAAAGGTTATTAAAATAAAATCTAGCTAAGATAGAAATAAGTCGCAGCCCGTCCCTGTCTGTAAGTTTGTTTATTGTCATCGGTTTGGAATGTGTAAAATGATTCATAGTAATTTTTTTTGGTTTTCAACAATTGCAGTTATAAGGAAAAAAATAAAGTAGTGTAAAATGTTCTTGTTTATTTATAAATAGATAAAAATAAGGTTGAGTACGTTATTTACGCTTTTCTATTTACGTTGTCCGCCAACACAATATTCTTAACTTAAAATAAATTAATTTTAAATAAAGATACAACTCGGGACAAGCTACCCAGTACACATTGACTTACAAAGAAATTCAGAATTAGATAGTTTTGGAAGGGGCGTGGTCAAGGTCAGACAGAGAGAGTGGTCTAATGATAGACGGGTAAAGGAGGTGTGATCTTATGATTGATGAGGTAAGGGGAAGGCGTGGTATTATGGTAGTAGGAGTAAGGTACGTGATCTGAGCGATGGTCTTAGAAGGTCATACAAAATGGCGGAGATTTAAACTGTTGGTTTGGTTTGCACACTATAATTTAATGTCAGGGGTGGGGGAGGTGGTTTTTTCAAAATTGCTGTCATCTGAAGGATAGGGTAACTAAATCTCCATGAAACTGATCTATAGTCTAGTGGAGAGGATAATATACATTACATATATTACGTTTAATATTAAACGTACGCATTACATTGAATAGTGAACGTTAAGTAGTGACCGCCGCCGTCACACTTGTCCTTGACTATTCTTAGAACGACTCAACCATCTTGTTAACAAATTCTGTGATGTTATCGTTGTAATAGCCATTACGATTAATTAATTGTCACCGTCGAGAACGTCCTATATACAATCGTTGTTACCCAATCTAATTATACCCCTACACCACCCGGGCGTAGAGTGAGTCGTAAATCCGATGTAATCTAACATAATGCAATAGTAGGTTGAAAGATGTAAACTCAATGTAAACTAACCTAAGTCGGTAGGTGATCTCCTCCTCCTTCAGCAAGTCCTAAAGAACGTGGGGTAATGAAACTTAACATAAGCTAATCTAATGGGAGGGGTGCGGTTGAAACCCGACGTAAATTAACTTGCCGCATGTCTATAGATTGTATTTAATAAATCGATAATTATGTGAAAAAATAAAAATAAATTATCAAGGGTAGGTATGCTTTAATCCTTGAACGTGCCTATAGTATGCGAAGTGTAGCCAAATGTGGTTCTAAAATGAGGCTCTAAATTGAAATTATGATAAACATTTTTATGAGAACAATTGCTATCACCAGGTAATCATATTTCCAATATCAAAGATGTCACCGTACAGTAATAATCAGTGTATGAATTTATGAGAACAATGACAACGTCTGTCGTTATGGCATTATAATTTCTAAGAATCTCATCATTGGTTACCAGACACTTAGGTAAGCATAATATTTCAAACATCGTTTGTGTAGTATTCGAACATGTTTGAACCAACCCAACCTTGTCTGATCAAGATCTTCGATCCCTATAAAAGAACGTTACACCACTTTCAGACTCATTCAATTACTATCTTTTCTAAAACGATCATACCAAAAACGATTTATCAGATTATTTCTATTATTTGTCCTAAAGAATTTGTACATGTCTATGAATTGCTGTCTTTTGATATAAAATAAAGTAAATAATACATTTAGATATATTTATTTTTTAACTGTTTTCTACTGACTTTGGTTACTAGTATAGTTTATGTTTAGAGTTGTTTAAAATCTTATTAATTTTTTATTTTAGAATGGAGCAATTAAAGAAACAGTTGAACGATCAGACTACATTATAATTGTGGCGGTCGAATGTTCTAGAATGTTCGGCCGCCGCCGCCTCTAGAAGATTCGTCGCTCTACATAAGCGTGTGGCGGTCGAATGTTCTAGAGAGTTCCGCCGCCGCCTCTAGAAGATTCCTCTGACTATTTAAGGGCAAGATCGTCGCTCCAGTCAGTCAGTTGATCAGTCAATCACTTACGCATTCTGTCTTACACGCGCTTCGTTTCTCGCTGTTATTTATTAGTTCGTTGTAATACAGTTCGTCTCTCGCTGTTATTTGTTATTTGTTAGTTCGTTGTAATATAGTATAGTTGTTATTAAATCGTAAAAGTGTTTATTACTTCTATATATTACACCTCGCTACATAATGATATTCAAAATTAAGTGATCTGGAGGAATATACGCCATACAAAGTCATATCTATGAAAAATACAAGCACATGAAATGGGGTTGTCATTGTTGGTTGTCTAATCATCAATATTAATGTGTTTATCCCGAGATTAAACTTAACTAATGAAGAAATCGAAGCTCTTAATATCAACAATGATGATAAAAGATTACATTTATTATATAAAGGCAAAAGTGGAAATGCATATTTGTTTGATTTTCATTAATTTGTTAATATTTTTCCTTGTTTTTTTTTTGCAATTATTTATATTAAACAAAACAAGTTATTACTATACACTTGTATGATTTAAAATTGAATAATATATTATATTTTTATTTTATAAAATTGTGTCATATTTATTTACACTTTATGTCCTTGTACATGTTTGCGTCTAGCAAAGTCTTTCTTTAATTTGTGATCGCAATGATTGGTCACCCTTCGTTTCTTTTATCACTAGTCAAGTTAATCTGTTAAGGTAGACAGATTAACTAAAAAAATCATCGTTCTTTTCTTTTTGGATCAGTAACCTGTCAAGTTGACGTATTTTTCTTTTTCGATGCCAATTTATATGAATAAATAAATATATACAGAGTGATCGAAATCTGGTAAGACACTAATTTTTAGAAACTATTGAGAATTTAAAATTTTTGTAAAAAGAAAAATTATTAAGTTTATAAAACTCTACAATAATATGATGTTCAATAAAAATTTTTTTTATCCCTTCAGGAATAAAAATGTTTATTTATAATTTTTTTAAAGGGATACCACTATTTTTGATTTGATAATATGATAGGAAAAAAAAATTACAAACAATTGTGTTCTTATAATTTTTTTTATCCAAACAAACGTTTACGTTTTATAATTGTTTAAAGATTTTGACTTCGAGAAAAAATATTTTCATTTATTACGTTTCATAATATCGGTGGCAGTGCAATCGGTACTTTTGTTAGATCCTTTAGTCTTGCAAAACCATAGATTTCGCTATTAATAATACACCGAAAACCCGGTTTAAATCTATTATTGTTATCACTCATTTAGTGCGTAGTAAATTTTTATAGCTAATTTACCTGTCATAACTTGATCAATAAAATTTGGTTTACGCAACAGCAAATAAAAATAATGACTTCTGTATTTAATACAGTAAAATGGCAATAGAAATTTGGCCTAAAATCACTTAACTTTAACAAGCTGTAACAGACGAACGGTTAATCGGATAAAAAAAATTATAATAACAAAATTTCTTTCAAATTTCAAATTTCTTAGTAAAATACTGGTCTATTGTTAATATAAGTTAATTATTACAAATCCTGTTGTTTTCATATTGAACAAATTTGTTATAAGTACATTTAATAGTCAAAGTCAGAGTCTTACAATTATTATTTGCTTCCAATTCGTTTTTAATTAGATCCAACAGATCATCAAATGATTTAAGTGACATTCGAAAATAATTGAAAAATTTTTCGTCATGATCCCTAAGTTTCGGGTATAAGGTAATATAATGACTTGAAGAAAATGTAGTTTTTAAAATTGGAAGGACCCAATATTTTTTTTCTTCTTTTTGTCTTCGTCTTCTCATTCTTCGATATACGCCCTCCTATTAGTATTGTTGTATGTCACTGTGTTATAAATATATATATATATGTCTATAAAACGGTACAATGATGTTATGGGAGATAGAGATGTGGGCACATGCAAATGTGATCGTATCATTTGTTATTCAAAAGCCACCTCTAGAATTAAAAATGGTAAATAATATAAAAATTTATCAAAAAATTATTTATAAATCCATAAATAGCAGTGGATTTTCAAAAAAAAAAATTAAATTATTAAATATGTGGCGGTCGAATATTCTAGAATGTTCGGCCGCCGCCGCCTCTAGAAGATTCGTCGTTCTACATAAGCGTGTGGCGGTCGAATGTCTAGAGAGTTCCGACGCCGCCTCTAGAAGATTCCTCTGACTATTTAACGGCAAGATCGTCGCTCCAGTCAGTCAGTCGATCAGTCAATCACTTACGCATTCTGTCTTAAACGCGCTTCGTCTCTCGCTGTTATTTGTTAGTTCGTTGTAATATAGTATAGTTGTTATTAAATCGTAAAAGTGTTTATTACTTCTATATATTACACCTCGCTACAAATATAACAAAATTGTTGATGTTTGAATACTATTTTTGTATATGTTATTAACTATATTTGTAAATACATTGTGATTTATTAAGTATATTACTCCATATTTTTCTGTTAAATAATGATTTTTTCATAAAATTATTTAAAATTACTTAAAATCTTTGTCAAAAATATTCCCAAAGTTATATCGCCAAGCTCTATCATTTAAAAAAACAATTTGAGAGTTGGATATCGTTTAGTAATTTTCTTGTATTGTCAAATTCTTCAATATTTTAATATATAATAAATATTAAAATACAATTGCACCATAAAATTCCTAAAATAATTTTATAAAAAAAATTTAACAAAATTTAGTGTCTGTGGAATGCCATTAAAATATGTTTTTGAAATACATATTTCATAACTAATAATAATAAATAAATAAAAACTATGAGTCAAATAAATTAAATAGCATATTTTTCCTAAAATAAAATAGATTCATGTATTTTCAATCAACCAATTATTTTTTATTTTATTCAACTCTGTTATATTTTACAGTTTAAAAACTAAAATTTCACATAGACTATTGAAATCCATCACCAAAAAATTCTTAAAATGGTATGTACTACTTCATAATATAAATTTTATGTAAAAATTAAATAATTTTTCTTTTTAGAAATCACTTACTATATGTGTGATTATATTAGTATTAGATGTTGATTTCTCATTTGCGCCTGGTAATAAAACTATATAAACTTATTTTTTTATAGCCATAGAATTTAGAATTACAATCACATATTTATAAGAATCAATAGAATAAAATAAATTACATCTATAATAAAGATCACCAAGGAAATAATTCTCTAGATTAACTATAGGTGCAGAATGGCCATTGTTATAAAAAGGGACAAGAGTTAACGTCTCGGAATAAGGTGCAGACAAAGTGCAAGACACAAACACACTTTAATGTATAGAATGAAAGTAGGTAAAAGTAAAGGAATGAACAAAGACTTGATATAGTAAGCCGGTTAGAGATAACCGAGTACTGAGACGTTTATAAATGACACAAAACATAAGACTACTGTAGTCGAATATTTATGATGATCTTTAGGTTTCAATAGTTTGAGATTGATTGCTAATTTCGCAATAAATATTTTTTATTGTCAATTCATCAGTCGCTAATAGTGAATACGTAGTCTGTGTGTTATTTTATAGTATATTTTGCTTATATTCTTTAATTAGTTGATTCTAGTTAAAATTATTAGATCATAACTTAATAATGAATGATAATATTTTATAGAGTGTACTGTTTGTACCGGAAATACAGAATTAAAGAAAACTAAGTGTGGTCACTATTATTGTACAATCTGTTTAAAGATATTTTCGCAATGTACGAAGTGTGGAAAGAACATCAAAAATGGTAATATTATTAATAATATTCAATATAAGATCTAAAATCACCAATAACATTTATAATTTATTTTTTATATTTCAATAAAACAATTTTTTTTTACTACTTTTTATAAAGCTCTTACAGTCTGTCTGATTGCTATAACTTGATACGTTTTATGATCTTTTTACGTATCGTTTTAATAATTTTAAACAAAATCGGTTCAGTAGTAACGAGTTTTATAGCATATATATAGACAATAAAAACGGTAGCAAAGTGAGGTTGTGGCTCAGTATGGACGTAGCATAGTTGGGACAAATATAGATGATAACTATACTAATTAATTACATGATATGAATTTTTTACCAAACTGGGTGTACATTAGGGTGCGCCTTATTTATAAAATTTAAAAATTTGAAAGCGGAAATTTAAATTTGTACTTACCTCGTATCCCACGTAACGTAATGCTTATTTTAGACAATCCAATGTTGATTATGAGTTCACACTGTATTTCACACATTGTACACTTTGAGTTCGACAGTAAATAAACTGTTTGAGAAAAAAGCGTTTAATTATAAATAATGCGAAACCGTTACACAAAATCTATGACTGTATTATTATATGCAGGAGATTCTATACACTCTATATTTTTATAATTATAATCAAATAATGTATCTTTAGTTGACTTTGTAGAATGAGTATATTGTTTGAGAGATTATATTTTATTGAGAGATCAACACCAATATTTTCTTCAATTTTCCTCTGGCCTGGCCAATACAAGATTCAGAAATATTTATATCTATGTAAAAGATTTGTCAAGGCGGAATTGTGGTGGCCCAATGTGTCCCGGGGCTAAAATAAAGCACCTTGAAAGGATGCGGCACAATAATCGCCAAGACAAAAATTAAACATTAAAACATATATTCGTAAGTTTCTCTGTGCTGTCTGCCGGCGCGATGTTCGTTAGAACAAAGACATTAAACCTTAAAAGATTAGCTACCCAATAAGTTTAGGATTGCAATACACTTAGTCATATAATAAATATTTATCATTAACTGAGAAAATTAGAGTTGATTCGGTTTTATTATATATTAAAAAAAATGTTTTGTTTTAAAATATTAATTGACATTTATTTCCATGATAAAAATAAAACATTATTATTTAATGAACAAATTAAATTAAATTAAAAGATTCACCAAAACAAAATTCACTTTAAAATCCCTAAGTGTCATTTAGTTTTAAAGAAAAATATTCTAAGTCCAAATAAATTAAAAAATCGACTAAGTCCCAGAGAGTAAGAATCTTGAATAAAGTGTCGCAGATTTTGTGTATCTTAAAATCGCCGAAAGAACTGATTTTAATAGGAAAAAATGGGTTTTTATAGTAGACGAGGGTCCTGTAGCGATCCCTAGTGTGATCTTAGAAACTGTAGATCTTAATTAATAGTTAAATGTGATTGGCTGTAGCTAATTAAAAACCCACACATAGGCGTGACTTTGAATCTGTACGATAATCAGATTTAATTGCCTAATTTATTGATTATTTTAAGTTTTAAATAAGGGAACCCTGTTTTGGTGATCTTGTGAATTCATAATATATGAATTGTACAAAAGATAACATAATATAATATTTTAATATTATAAGTAATAATATAATATTACAAAGACGTGCCCCAAGAGGGTTAAAATAACCCCCCAAGGGTGATTTTTTAGTTTTTTTTTTATCTATCTCAAAAAATTTAGATTTTGCAAAAAAGTTTATTTGGACTTTTTTGTAGGTATACAATTTTTCTATAAAAAGTATATATACAAAAATTTTCGAAAAGTTCTTATTTAACCCTAAAAAAATAAAAATGTATATGTTCTATTCTTACCGTTGAAATTGTTAATTTATAAATCGTTCATTGTAAAAACAAAAAAATTCATTTAACCGTTGTTTTAAATTTAATTTTCTTTACATTTTTTCTATTATTTACTATTCAAATCCTACAATTGTTTTAATTTTAATTAAAAAAAACACATCAGTGTAAAATTAATACCGTCTCAGTTTCACATTGAAGCTAAAATAATGTTAACTTACAAATTTATACAACCAGAAATTTTATAAACTTGTAATAAAAATACATAATGAACGAATATTATTTAATTCTTTGATTGACAATTCAAATTGGCCCCAAACAAAAAACATTTTCAAACAATAAATGGTCTTGGCTATCCAACGATCATGATGGATTGGGCCAGGAATTTTAAAATAAATTCTATGTAAAGGTGTTTCACCAAAAAATATTATATCAAATTCTAAAAGTCAATTCGAGGTTGGTATTTTTGTAATTGTTCAAAATTAAATTTTTAAATATCGTTTTTTTTTATTTTTAACTTTTCTAAAATAACAGTATCTTCTATTCCACTTAAGTAATTTATTTTATTTATATTTTGCCAAGACTTTTGGAATTTATTGAAAATAGGAACATTTGGTTCAGATGACGTATTAAATTTTACTTCAAAAACGCTTTTCAATATGATTTCATAAATGCGATGTNAAAAACGCTTTTCAATATGATTTCATAAATGCATGGTAAGTATAAAATATCACGCCCTAAAATTTGCATAAAATTTATTTTAAAATTCCTGGCCCAATCCATCATGCTCGTTAGATGGCCAAGGCCATTTATTGTTTGAAATTTTTTTTGTTTCGGGGCCAATTTGAATTGTCAATCAAAGAGTTAAATATTCGTTCATTATGTATTTTTATTACAAGTTTATATATTAAACAATGGTTTAGTGCACCAATTAGCGCATTAGCGCCAAATTTAGATGTACAATTTATTAAAAATATAATTAATTATGAACCAATAGATAAAGATATTTCTAAAGTAGTTTTAAAAAAAAATTTTTGGGTCACTTATGGTACTTAATATCCGAATCGGCAGCATTAGCATTTTTTGATGATGATTTATGTGAAGATACTAAAATTAAAATGGTAAACTCATTAAATAATCGGGAAGAAGATCCATGTACAAACAAACGTATAGTAATAGGAGTAAATGAAATTTATGATTTAAAAAATAAAAGTATAGATGATTTTATTTCAACTGAGTCAAAAAAAATGTTTGAAAGATATGACATTGAAACAGATTTTTTAAATATCAATCCTTTGTTGTGGAAAGACAACAGTCAATATATCAGAAGAAAAATAATAGTAAACATTTTAAAAGTTATAAATGATTTGGCAGAGAGGGGCGTCAAACTCATAGAAGAGTATAATAATATTTTAACAAAAGACGAAGCACAAAAACAGTACCTATTACAGATTGTTACAGAATACCGGCGTTGTTTTCCTAATTGCAATAAAAGCACATTATGCCAAGAATTTTAAAAAAGATAAATTATTTAAAATATGTAGTAAATTTTTTTAGTGCGTTTTTTTTTTTTTAATAGTTTCTAGTTGTATATAAATTTGTAAGTTAACATTATTTTAGCTTCAATGTGAAGCTGAGACGGTATTAATTTTACTCTGATGTGTTTGTTTTAAATTTAAAATTAAAAAAATTGTAAGTTTTGAATAGTAAATAATAGAAAAAATGCCGAATTAAAAATGTATAGAAAATTAAATTTAAAACAACGGTTAAATGAATTTTTTTGTTTTTACAATGAACGATTTATAAATTAACAATTTTGATGGTGAGAATAGAACATATACGTTTTTATTTTTTTAGGGCTAATTAAGAAATTTTCGAAAATTTTTGTATATATACTTTTTATAGAAAAATTGTATACCTACAAAAAATTCCCAATAAACATTTTCGCAAAAGCTAAAATTTTTGAGATAGACATAAAAAACTAAAACATCACCCTTGGGGGATTATTTTTAACCCTCTTGGGGCACGTCTTAGAGTTGACTAATCGTCTCCAAGTTTTGTACAATTTATTTTTTCATGTATTCGAATAACTCTAGGGGGTGGCACTTACAAATATTAAAAAAAGAACCTCTCATGTAGCTAAGGGTCACCCTAGTGTACATACTCTTCTTTTAATGTCTTTAATTAAATTAAATGTATTTTGAATAAATTTGAATTTATATAAAACTGCCTGAATACGAATTTGATTTTGATAAAAATCTATTTAGTATTAAATTGGCAATTAACTGACCATTGATGTAATTATTATCTTTAGTTAATTGATTCTAATTAAAAATTATATTAGATGATTAATTAATTATTTTATAATTTTTGATATTTGTTAAAAGAAAAATGTTTAAACTAAGTTTTAGGTATTCAGTGTTATTTTAATTAAGGTTTATATTTTTATATGATTATAGGAAAAGATGTATTAAGTTAGTATAATCTAAATAATTATTTCTTATAAAAACATATTAAATTCATAGATATTTCCTTATTTAAGTTAATATTTTATAGATTGTATTGTTTGTAAGAGCAATATAGAATTACACCAAGTATCGTGTTCTCATATATATTGTAAAACGTGTTTACCATATTTTACTCAATGTCAGGCGTGTGGAAAATATTTCACAATTGGTAATATTATTGATAATATTAAATATGAGATCTAAACTTAACTATAACATTTATTATTTATCTGTAAATTTAAATAGAACAAGATTATATATTTTCTTTTTAAAAGCTTTAAGAATAAGACACTTGGTCTAACGCACATATTTAGTGTAGTTTATTATTTTTCTTATGTTTTATAACAATAGGTAAAGCTATTATAATCCTCTAAGGAGGATTCATGGGCATTATCCTCTCTAATATGTTATATTCATCGCGTAATTTTTCAGATAAAGTGTACTTTTTGGATTTTTTTTATTCAAAAAACTTATTACTTATTATAAAATTTCTATAGGAATTACTTTCTTCTAAAAGTAAAAAGCTAACTAGTTAAGATAAAAATATTAGTATTTAAGTGGTTTATAATGACAAATGTTCGGTGTAATTTTAATTCAGGTTTATATTTTGTTTTGATACAGTAAAATATTTATGTAAGTGTAAATTAAATAATTATCTCTAATAAAAATGCATAAAATAAATCGTTATTGTCTTGTTATGTCTCTAAAACAAGAAATTAAAAATTATTTTTCAATAATTTCAAAAGTTATAATTTAGTAAACTGTTCAATTATAAAAAAATGTTATTATACTATAAATAATATAAATTTACTATTTAAAGACTGTTCAGAGTGTCTGGGGCTGAAAGATCTACTCAATAGTTCCGGTAAAATATATTGTAAGAGCTGTAAATCAAAAGGTAATACACATTGTATGAGGTGTTCAGTAATTAAGGAAACGGGTTTCTATTTTTCTCGTTGTTTGTAACAATTAACCTGTTTCCTTACATACTGAACACTCTGCTTAAATAAATTAGTTATAATAAAACATAATATTTATAAACTTGCATTAGTATTAACATTTTAGGTATATAATACATTAATATATTATATACTTATATTATAGGGTTAGTCAACAATATTGTTCTAGATGTCGATATCGTCAAATAATTTTTAGATTTTTGATTGTGATATCGAAATATATCGATATCGTGATAAAATGATTATTGAAAATGTTCGTTAGTTATTTAATAAAAATGTTAGAAACGCATTACTGGAATAATGTAGTCGACACTGGTTTTAAGGGTTACCCGTGGACCGTTTATTAATAAGCAACTTCTGGTATTTAAAAAACAGACAAACCGAATAGACGAATACAGTAAATAATAATCTTCATATAATATCGCGGCACTTTCTCTGGCGTCGGCGACGTGGTGTCCGATATGATCCTCAAGAGTCCAAAAATTAGCAGCGTTGAAGGAGAGACGGTGCGGATCGCCTGGTCAAGTGCGGTCGTGCTACCGGTGGCGAACATCCTCGACGTTGTTACCGTTGTCAAGGGAAGAAGACTCGGCGTATCATTTGTGGCGGGTCGTCGTTGGCCTTGCAACACTTTGCCCTGAGGCGTATGAAACGCGGTGCTGGTTAGTCATTTACTGAAAGTAGGATGATGGTTGATAAAGGCGACATGAGTGGCGGGGCACGGTGTATCACTAAGCGACGCGGGGTTGAGTCAATGTTTAAATATTGGAATGAAACATCATGTTGGAAAATAATCTTATAAAATAAAAATTAAATATAGAAAATATCATGATAATCACTAAATTTTGTATGGATATATAAATATTTTACCAAAAAATACGAAATAATAACAATATTCTATAGTCGATCACAATTGCATTATATTATAATAATATGCAAACATATTTATTCAATAACGAATCATTTTCCATGATTCTTATAATACAAAGTAAAATGGATAATCAGGGTTCAAACAAAAGTATTTATAAAGTATTTAATCGGTCCAGTGAAAGCTGAGAATTTCCATTGACACACATAAAAATAAAAAACACAGCACAGAAGGGTCNAAGTATTTATAAAGTATTTAATCGGTCCAGTGAAAGCTGAGAATTTCCATTGACACACATAAAAATAAAAAACACAGCACAGGGGGGTCGTGGGAAAGTGGTGATGTGGCATAGTTGGATCAAGTATAATGATATCTGACAGTGTTTAAAATTACTATCATAAAAAATTTCGACGCAAATCTTTAGATAGTGTTTAATTTGAAAAATTGGTAGATTATTTCAAAACTTACATCTCCAATTTCCTTACTTATATCCTGATTACAAGTTTTATGATTTATAAATGTAATACTTATAATATATAAATATATAAAAGGAAAGGTTATTTAAAAAAAAAAGTATGTCGAATGAAAGATATATATAAATATTATTTCTCATGAAAAAATTGTATTGATCCATACACTTTTCAAAAAGTTATAGAATTATAAAGTTAGAAATATAAAAAATAAAATCGAGAATTTTCAGACAATAATAGCATTCAGTAACCATTTTCACCACGAAGATAAAATAAAGTCCGAAAATTTTTTTTTCCATAATAAAGTTCATTACATTAGCTTCAATTTGAAATATATATAAAAGTGTCAGACTTTTTGGAACATTTTCAAAAGTTAAGTAGAAAAAGGTGTCATTTTAAATCCCCCTCTGTGGATAGGTAAAGGGTTAAATGTATAAAAAAAAATATACTAAATGATAGGTAAAGACATCAAGCATCTATAAAAAAAAAAATTATAATGATATGTTCATTTTTGAAAAAGTTATGGCAGTTTTTAGTAAAAAAAATTAAAAAAATAAGCGATTTTTAAATTTGTAATTTTTTTGAAAGTTTCCCCCCTTTATGGGGAATGAGGGAAATGTTTTCAATTTATGAAGGAAATGTGTTTGACTAGATACGATTTGTAATCTTTTGACGTATCGTTGAAAGAAATTGGTATGGTGAGAGCTGAGAAAAAGTGGTAACTGTCAAAAAAAAAACATGGTAAAACCAATACATTCTCATATTTATATCTAAACTAAAATTACATATAATATAGATTGCATAAATATATATATATTTTCAATAAATAAAAAAAATTAATTTAAAAATTAATTTAAAAACGTATAATAAATGTATAAATTATTTTATGTGTAAACCTAGCTTCTGTTCCATCAGTAACCGAAGCTTCGTCGTCTAATCAATGTAAGTATATACGTTGAATACTACTCGCAATTCTTTTGTTGAATAATGATTTTTTCATAAAAATACATACATATTAAAATACCTAAAATTAATTTAAAAACGTATAATAAATGTATAAATTATTTTATGTGTAAACCTAGCTTCTGTTCCATCACTGACCGAAGCTCCGTCGGCTAATCAATGTAAGTATATACGTTGAATACTACTCGCAATTCTTTTGTTGAATAATGTTTTTTTTAACCAACCAAACGTTCGTCTAATAAACGTTTTAGTTCTTCTCACCCTTGGCGGAATTCTTCCTGCACAATAGCAGTCAAAACCAAATCCTTTTATTTCCAAAAATATAGAGCGTCAGGTTCTCTTTATGACTTTATGTTGTATTAAAAATCGTCATTAAATACCACCAAAGTTTTGAAAAAAGCTAAGAAAGACTCATGCGTTAATATGTGTTCTAAGTTACATCCTTCCTCGTCTATCTCTGAATTTCGGGCCTTAGCTAAAAGTTAAAAAAATGTATAATCCGCCCCATATCAGCTACCAATAATGACTGGTTTGACAACTTTTGCGATAAAGTGGCACCACCATACGTTGCGAATCTTGATGAATCTAATTCATATTTCGCAACTCATGTGCCGCATAATAATACTAACTTCCTTTCATCCCCTTTCAGTCGTTATAAACTCTCCTTAGCTATTTCCTCTAGAAAATCCTCTGCAGCTGGCTTAGATAGTATTTCTCTTTTAATGCTCAAACACCTTCCAATTAAAGCATTTGATATACTCTTATCTATTTTAAATGATTTATGGCTTAATAATATCATCCCTGAATCCTGGAAAACCTTTAAAGTCATTCCTATTCCTAAAAGTGGTGCTTCAAGCCCTGCATACCGTCCTATTGCTCTTTCTTCTTCCTTATGCAAAATAACTGAGTTTATTTTAAAAACTCGCCTCGATTGGTTTCTTGAAGCCAATTCTCTATTACCAAAAAACATGTTTGGCTTTTGACGCGGTGTAGGCACTATGGAATGTTTATCTTCCTTAGTTGGGTCTGTTTATCATTTTCTTTGTAACCGCCTTTTTACTGCAGCTGCCTTTGTAGATATTCATGGTGCTTGTGATTCTGTTCATATACCTTTACTTATTTCTCGTCTTCTTTCCCTCAATATTCCTATTTTGATGTGTAAATTTATATTTTCTTTATTTTATTATCGTAATCTTCATTTTAATTAATTTTAACATTCTTCAAATTCCGAATATTTATCTTGATAATATTAGTTTATCCTACTATGATTGTGTCACTTACCTTGGCCTTAAGCTTGACCAAAAACTTCGTTGGATGCCACATTTTAAGTACCTGATTTTCACTTTATGACGTTGGTCAAACTTGTTACGTTCTATAGCAGGGACTTGGTGGGGATCCAACCCCTCTTCACTTCTTCTTGTATTTAAATCTCTTATACGTTCCAAAGTAGATTATGGTTCATTTTTATATTCCTCTGCCTCCACCGTGCACCGTAATAAGCTTAATTCCCTTATGACTTCTTGCTTACGTACTATCTTAGGCGCCGTTTACTCTACCCCAAATATAAGTTTAGAAGTGGAATGCGCTTGTCCCCCCATCGAAGTTCGTTCTCGACTCCTAGCTTGTAAATTTCTTACTAAACAGTTATCCTATTCTGCCAACTCGACATTTCATAATTTTCATTCTCTATGCACAGTTTGGCGCTATGTTCCCAAAACTCTTCCTTTACTTGCTTCAATCTCTTCGATTTCTACTCCGTACCTTAATATGATAATCACATCTTTAAATCGCTTGCCTATTTATGATGTCTCCTTCCTGGCTCTTATTTATTGCCCACCTATTCACTTTAACCATCACTTTTTTTCTTATTCAAAACTGCAATTACAATCTCTCCCTATTAATTTTGTTAATAATCTATTCAATGAGTTCTTATTCTCTAATTTCTCCAATTATCGTCTTATATTTACTGATGGTTCAGTAAGCTCTAAATCCGCTGGTTTCTCTTTCTTTATTCCTATTCTTAATATTAAATTCTCAGATATTCTCCCTTCACAATCTTGTTTTTTTACTACTGAGTGTTATGCCATTTCTTCGGCCCTTGAGCTTATTCAATCCTTCAATATTTCTAATGTTTTAATATTACTGACTCTTTATCAGTCCTTTCTTCTCTCTCTTCTAATTCATTCAAAAAATGCAGATCTTTCCTTATTATTAAAATAAAAGCATTAATTTATAATCTTTTCTTAGCTAATACAAAAATCAATTTTTATGGTGTCCTAGTCATGTGGGTATTTTTGGTAATGAGGAGGCTGACCATTTAGCCAAACTTACCAAATTCACCCGTCGTCCTACCCTCAATATTCCTTCATCTGACATCGTTTCACCCTTTAATAAGACGATATTTCTAGCATAGCAAGAATATTGGTCTTCTCCTCANTACCAAATTCACCCGTCGTCCTACCCTCAATATTCCTTCATCTGACTTCGTTTCACCCTTTAATAAGACGATATTTCTAGCATAGCAAGAATATTGGTCTTCTCCTCTCTCTCTCATCGCAGCTTGGCACAAATCAATATCACCAACTATTCCAAATCATCTTTGGTTCCATAAACTTCCTCACTACCGATTCCAAATATTATCCTTTTCTCGACTAAGACTTGGTCATAATCGCCTTCCTTTTCATTCGTAAAAAATATCCCTTAACAATTCTCCTTTCTGCCCCAAACATGTCGATGAAGTTCTCTGCGACTTTCCTCATATAATTTTTGACTGCTGTGCATTTGAAAGTAATCGTTCTATTTTATTTAATAATGTATCTCATCTTAATAGCTCTCCTATTAATTGTTACACTATCCTTAACTCAACTTCTCTCGAAGTAATTTCTTTAGTTATTTCTTTCATTCATTCAGCTGGTTTTTTTATTTATCGATTTTTACTGTAATTTTATTGATGTAAGGTCAATTGTACTATTTTTTTAATTATTATTATTTCTTTTTTATTTTCTCATTTTATTTAATTGTTAAGCTATAATAATACTTTGTATTGAAAGATAATAAAAAAAAATATTTTTTTCTTAAAAATACATATATATTAAAATAAAAAAAAATATTTAAAATTAATTTAAAAACGTATAATAATTGTATAAATTATTTTATGTGTAAACCTAGCTTCTGTTCCATCAGTGACCGAAGCTCCGTCGTCTAATCAATGTAAGTATATACGTTGAATACTACTCGCAATTCTATGGTTAAATAAATAATTTTTTCATAAAAATATACATATTAAAATAAAAAAAGTACCTAAAATTAATTTAAAAACTTATAATAAATGTATAAATTATTTTATGTGTAAACCTAGCTTCTGTTCCATCAGTAATCGAAGCTCCGTCGTCTAATCAATGTAAGTAAATACGTTGAATACTACTCCCAATTCTTTTGTTGAATAATGATTTTTTCATAAAAATACATACATATTAAAATTAAAAAAAATATCTAAAATTAATTTAAAAACGTATAATAAATGTATAAATTATTATATATGTAAAATTCTTTTGTTAAATAATCATTTATTAGCTTCGGTGCGAAACGGAGAAGATATTAATTTTACTATGATGTCTTTTTTTTTTTTATATATATCTGTTGNGATATTAATAAGGAACCAGCAGATCAAGTAGCTTTTGGAATAAAACACCAATTTTTTTAAAATTAAACACTATCTAAAGATTTGCATCGAAGCGTTTATTTTTGATAGTGATTTTAATCACTGTCAGATATCATTTACTTGATCCAACTATGCCACGTCACCACTGTGCCGCGACCCCCCTGTGCTGGGTTTTTTTTTTTTAAACTTCCATAACTTTTTGAAAAATCAACAAATCAACATAATTTTTTTTATTCTAAAACCTTAGATATTTTCCTTTCATTTGATATCATTTTTTTGAAAATCTAACACTTAACCTGCTCATTGGGGAAGATTCAAAATAGCAACTTTTTTACAAAAACTAACTTTTTCAACTTAATTTTTGAAAATGTTCCGGAAATACTGCGTCCTTTAAACATATATCAAATTAAAGCTTATTATATGTGCTACAAAATGAAAAAAAAAATTTGTCCCGACACTTTATCTTCTGCATTAAGCGATTTTTAAATTTGTAATTTTTTTGAAAGTTTCCCCCATTTATGGGGAATGAGGGAAATGTTTTCAATTTATAAAGGTAATGTGTTTGACTAGATACGATTTGTAATCTTTTGACGTATCGTTGAAAGAAATTGGTAAGGTGAGAGCTGAGAAAAAGTGTTAACAGGCACATAAAGAAAAAAAGCATACTATAGAAAAATTAATACTTTCTCAACTTGGCATGGAAACTAATAATTAAATATTATTAATAATATTACCATTTTTGATGTTCTTTCCACACTTCGTACATTGCGAAAATATCTTTAAACAGAATGTACAATAATAGTGACCACACTTAGTTTTCCTTAATTCTGTATTTCCGGTACAAACAGTACACTTTATAAAATATTATCATTCATTATTAAGTTATGATCTAATAATTTTAACTAGAATCAACTAATTAAAGAATATAAGCAAAATATACTATAAAATAACACACAGACTACGTATTCACTATTAGCGACTGATGAATTGACAATAAAAAATATTTATTGCGAAATTAGCAATCAATCTCAAACTATTGAAACCTAAAGATCATCGTAAATATTCGACTACAGTAGCCTTATGCTTTGTGTCATTCGTCTGTCTTAGTACTCGTTTATCGCTATCCGTTTTACTGTATCAAGTCAAGTCTTTGTTCGTTCCTATACAATAACCGACCTTCATCCTCTATATTTAAGAGTGTTTCTGTTATGCACTTCGTCTGCACCTCATAATTAGGCGTTACCAATAGTCCCATCTTATAATAATGGCTTATCAGTACTTATAGTTATTCCGAAGTGTCATCCGAGAATGGGAAAAATGCTGTAATATCATACGTACGTGAATATTTACATAGATACAACCTCATCTTAATATACAATCCTCATTCTCACTTTCCTTTGTATTCAAGGTAAATATTACATGATAAATATATTGTGTGAGATATACATCATTAAAAAACTTTCAATAGTGATTTTTACTATAAGATCATTCTATGTAAAATGACCTAACGTGTGTGCTGCTATTGTTCAGAAATGTTTGACATTTTTATCATAAACTTCTTAAAGGTCATTGACAACAAAAATATTTTTTTTTTTAAATTGTTTTTTTACCAGATAATTAAAAACACCTTATGTTCTAAAGCCAATAACTTCACATCCAAAAAGCTATCACTGTGGAACTAACACTGTTTTACTCATATTAAATAGTACTTCAATTTCATTCTTAAGTTTATTAATTTTGAATTTTTTTAACATATTATAGTAGTCACAACAATAAAAGTACACATTAACTTGACAACTTGGTGACACACAATTGTAATTTTATATGGACAATCCTGTCACATTTAAAAATACATAACCAGTTTTAAATGCTTTTTAATATTGTCATATTCATGAAGAAATTGATACAAAAGTCACTATGATGTAATATGATAAAATGAAAACCGTATGTATAATAAAGACTACGGCTTAATTGACAGTTTCGTACTTGCATTATTATTAAACAAAATAATAATTTTAAAAATAGTTGCTAACAAAAAATAAAAATTAAATGTTGAAAATTACGTGATCTGTGGATTTTCTTTAATACGCAAATTGTAAATTTTGTAAGTTCTATAAGTTACGTTAAAATTATGTCTCCATTATCAAATTTTCTCCAGATATTTAATTGCCTAAAGGATAAATGTGGCTATTTTTAGCACCATACACTATTCAAGACCGTAAAATGATACAAAAACATTTATAAATCGATTTAAATATGATATGGGTTAAAAGAACATAACTAAAAGTTTCTGAAAGAAAAAAAAAATTTATTAAAATATTTTTTGCTGTCAAAATACTGCAAAATTTTGATGTTAAAAAAATTTTAAATTCATAAACTTCAGAATGAAATTGAAGTACTATTTAATATAAATAAAACAGTGCTAGTTCCACAGTGATAACTTATTTGGATGTGAAGTTATAGGCTCTAGAACATAAGGTGTTTTTTCATGTTTTTAATAATTAAATATGCGCTATCTTGTAAAAAAACAATAAAAAAAAAAATTATTTTGTTGTCAATGACCTTTAAAAAGTTTACGATAAAAATGTCAAAAATTTCTGAACTATAGCATCATACACGTTAGGTGATTTCACATGGAATGACCCTATAGATGTAATTTATTTTATTATATTATATTATTTAATTCTTTTATAATTTAGTTAGTTTAATATATGAATAAATATTTATTGGGATTTAGTATTGTAATTTTTTCGGAGTATTCGTAAAGTAATTATTACTTTTATGGCGAACGTGTATAAAAACCCAGCACAGGGGGGTCGTGGCACAGTGGTGACGTGGTATAGATGGATCAAGTATAATGATATCTGACAGTGATTAAAATCACTATAAAAAATAAACGCTTCGATGCAAATCTTTAGATAGTGTTTAATTTTAAAAAATTGGTGGATTATTTCAAAAGCTTCATGACCTGCTAGTTCCTTATTAATATCCTGATTAAGATAAAGTATGTCGAATGAAATGGGATTATTAAAAAATAGAATTTCCCATAAAAAAATTATATTGATCAATACACTTTTCAATAAGTTATAGCATTATAAAGTTAAAAATGTAAAAAATAAAATTGAGAATTTTCACACAATAATAGCATTTGGTAACCATTTTCATCGTGAAGACAAAATAAAGTCCAAAATTCTAATTTATTTTATAAAGTATATTATATAATATTTAATTTAAGATATATATAATAGTATCAGTATTTCCGGAACGCTTTCCAAAATTAAGTTGAGAAAGTTCTACTTTCTATATGCATTGGTAAGTTTTGAATCCCCTTGTATTAAGGCAAATGGTCCAATTTAAAAAAATAGTATGTCGAATGAAAGTTCTATATAAATACTACTTCTCATAAAAAATTGTAATGATTCATTCATTTTTCAAAAAGTTATAGCATAATAAAGTTAAAAATGGAAAATACAAAATCGAAAATTTTCACACAAAAATAGCATTCGGTAGCCATTTTCACCATGAAGATAAGATAAAGTCCGAAATTTTTTTTTTTCATGATAAAGCATATTACATTAGCTTTAATTTAAGATATATATAAAAGTGTCAGACCTTCCGGAACACTTTCAAAATTTAAGTTGAAAAAGTCAATTTTTTGTGAAAAAGTTGTCATTTTGAATCCCCCCCTGTAGGCAGGTAAAAAGTCAGATTTATAAAAAAAATATACCAAATGATAGGTAAAGACATCATGCATCTACAAAAAAAAGAATTATATTGATCCATACATCTTTCGAGAAGTTATAGCATTATAAAGTTAAAAATATAAAAAAGAATTTTTTTACAAAAATCGTATTTTTTTTATTAAGTTTAATGTCTGTTTTCACCATGAAGATAAAATAAAGTCCGAAATTTTTTTTTACCATTATAAAGTATATTACATTAGCTTTAATTTAAGATATATATAAAAGTGTCAGACCTTCCGGAACACTTTCAAAAGTTACGTTGAAAAAGTTCTACTTTCTATATGCATTTTTATGTTTTGAATCCCCCCTGTATTTAGGGAAATGGTCCGATTTAAAAAAACAGTATGTCGAATGAAAGATCTATATAAATACTACTTCTCATAAAAAAATTGTAATGATTCATTCATTTTTCAAAAAGTTATAGCATAATAAAGTTAAAAATGGAAAATACAAAATCGAAAATTTTCACACAAAAATAGCATTCGGTAGCCATTTTCACCATGAAGATAAGATAAAGTCTGAAAATTTTTTTTTTCATAATAAAGCATATTACATTAACTTTAATTTAAGATATATATAAAAGTGTCAGACCTTCCGAAACATTTTCAAAATTCAAGTTAAAAAAATTAATTTTTTGTAAAAAAGTTGTCATTTTAAATCCCCCCTTGTGGGCAGGTTAAGGGTTACATTTATAAAAAAAATATACCAAATGAAAGGTAATGATATTAAGCATCTATATACAAAAGAATTATATTGATATGTTCATTTTTAAAAAAGTTATGGCACTTTTAAATAAAAAAAATTGAAAAAATATCTAAAATTAGCGATTTTTAAATTTGTAATTTTTT
>NW_026099573.1:25746403-25760117 GCF_025091365.1 Daktulosphaira vitifoliae
AAAAAAAAAAAAAAAACACATCTTAGTAAAACCATTACCGTCTCAGCTTCGCATCGAAGCTAAAATTGAAAGCCTTACACAAAACTTTTTAGATAATAAATTGGTGTCAATTATGAATACTTTTATTATTCAATTTTTCGTGCTAATTTGAAATTAGCAATTATATCTTTTCTATCACCAATAATTACAATTATTTATTTATTTATAAAAACATTTTACGGGCATTAGCCCCTTTTACAATTATTGATATTATTACTAATTAGTTAAAAACCATAAGATATAACTATAAGGAAATTATTCTTAATATTTCAATTGTCTCATCAATTTAAATACTAAAAGTTACATAGAAATGATTAATTTTTCTATTAAAATAATTTATTATAATGAAAAAAAAATTATTTTTTAATTACAGATTTTTATTTTTATTATGTTAAAAATAATTAATTCAAAATATCGTTTTTAACATATTTTTGTTGCCAATTCAATTTAAAATTTAAATTTGAATACAATTAATTTTTTATTAAAATTAAACACTAACTAAAGATTTGCAACGAAGCGTTTTTTATGTTAGTGATTTCAATCACTGTCCTATATCATTCATACTTGTTCCAACTATACCATATCCACACAAATTGAATCAAGTTGAAGATATCGCCCTTAAAAATTGAAAAAATTTCTACTGTTATCTGTAAATGGCAATAATTCCTCAAAACATTAAATTTTTTAAATCAGTAGATTTCGTCTTTTTTTAACTTTTTGTTCTTAAAAGTGCTATAAATTTATGAAAAATTAACAAAACAAAAGAATGTGTGTAGTTACTAACGAAATGATTAATTATAAATATCGAATAAAAGTCCACAAATGATTCTAATAATGTCGCTAAAATTCAACTACTTAGTATTACTAAACTTCTTTAATAATCTAGGTCCGATAGACCATAATGTTCTTTGGGTGTGGTGAACTGTAAAATCTTATAAAATCAACAATTTTTTTCTTTGAATGATTAAATTTTTTCGACTATATACGATTTGTAATCTTTTGACGTATCGTTGAAAAAAATCGGTTCGGTGAGAGCTGAAAAAAATTAATAACAGACAAAAAAAAACTCATTGTAATAAAATTCATACAGATTTAAACTTCGTATTGGAGCTAAAATTTTATTACAATCATCAAAGGTAACAATATGATACAATTATTGATGTAAGATGCGTAATGCAAAGTATTGGGCATATTACGACAGTATAGATTAATTAGTTCAATTAAAGTAGATTAAAATTAAATAGATTGGAATTTAATTAATTATTATAAGTCATTATATGTTTATCCCTAAGGATGGATTTTAAGGGTAAATTTGCAAGTCAAATGAGAATCTATTATTATTTTTTAACTATTAATTAGAGAATGTTCTAAATACAATTTTAACAGGTCAGTAATAGGTAATATAATTACTTTTATGAATTGTTACAACTTTTAGTTGTAGTCGAGAAGGGTGCGCAAAGTTGAAGAATTCTTATCTGTGTATTATGATAAAAATGAAGGGGGTTACTAAACACTACTCTATTCCTCTGCTTTATTTAAATCGTCAAATGCTAATATCTTAAAAAACAATAATACAAATTTGGTTATCCACCAGCCAAAATTTTACTTGGGCCATATTCCATTTAATAGTAAAAAATAATTACAGCTTCTCATTTAACTTTCGGGAGTTACCCATAGAATATAAAATTAAGTACAATTTTTTCTTACAATAAGTTGGATATTTGCAATGTTTTAAAGATTAAATTAAATTTTACATTCCTATACAAAAATAGAGAGTAGTATATTTAAAAAAACATACTATAAATAATTGTATTTTATAGCATATTTTTCATAAGTAAATAAAACTTATGAATCAGCATAATACGATTAATGTAATTTAACTCTAAGCATTAATAAATACAAAACATATTTATCAAAAAAAAAAAAATGAGTCATTTTCAATAATGTATGTAAAAATATGTGTCTCTTTTGTAAATAGACAAATCAAATAATAATGTTATATTAATGAATATTAAAATTTAAAAAATTTTTTTTTTAATAGTACATGGAGCAGATAGCACAAGTGGTAAGATATTTAATTATTTTTATTTTATTTTATACTTAATTATTATTCATACGTTTATTTTTAGTGTTGTATAATATATTTTTTCCGTGTAGAAAGGGGTTATGGATGTGGATGGGGGTCGTTCAAATTATTATTCGCTTGGTAAGTGAAGCTGGTACGGTTGGGCGATGGGACGAGGGACAGTGCTGAGCGCTATATTTTGTTTTAATGTAGTATTGATCTTTGTGGTTTGTTGTTCATACGCCAACCGTCACCATCTATGATCTGTGATGTGATGATGGATGAACCCAGTCGTTTTCCTTCCTTTCCTAAGACGAGTACGGACAGTGTAGCCAATTTGCTTGTTTCAGCAATTGCGTAACACGAACAATAGAGGGGGTAGTTTAAAAACTCAAGAAGTATGAATTGACTAGGTTAATAATGCACTGTGTTTTGCCATGTTCTACCGTATTTGCGCGCGGGTAGTATATCGGTGTGTTTGTGCCTATACGTCTAAGCCAAAGTTCGTCTAATAAAAAAATTGATTTTTTCTTTTTAACACACTTTTACTTATCCATAATGGAGAAGGTGTGGTTGATTTGTTTTTAATAGAAGAGAGAAACATATTGATATTTTGTAACTGTTGTCCTACGTACACCATAAACATCGATTGCAGGACGTGTCCTCTTTTTGTTGTCGTCATGAATATTATAAAGAGTGGCGGTGCGCGGGGACGGTTGTGTTGTTGGTGTGTATATTGAATCATTATCTGGGTATCCTCGTCGACATGGGACAACATGTTTGTCATTACGATTGCCGGACAAGTCTGATGTAGTGACATTTAGATCACCTAGGTGTAGAGACCATTTAGTTAATTTACTGTTATTACCGTTCGAATTATGTAAATAAGTCAACTCGAATTTTATAAAATTTTGTTTAATCGCTACGCTTTTTCCCACAGACGATTATTTACATTATTTATACGCTAAAATTCCTACAATTTAATAAATCATTACTTATACTTTATTATGGTCACTATAACTATGTTCAAGCGTCCTTGAATTTACATACATTTACATTGTTTATTACATGAAACACAAAAACAATATAAGACAACGAATACTAAGATGAAACCGACCACCGAGCGTTCCAACTTGCCAATTTCTAATGTACTCCTATGTTTCTTCTAACATAGCTTTTTCCCACAGACGGTGACAGCAATTATTTACACTATTTATACGATGCCAAACCCGACCCATTAATTTCTACAATTAAGTAAATCAATTAATTATACATTGCTGATACTTTAATATGGTCACTATAACTAGGGTCAAGCGTACATGAATTTACATACATTTACAATGTTTATTACATAATGCACAAAAACAACACAATACTACAAATACGTAGTGAAACCCACCACCGAGCATTCCAACTTGCCAACTTCTAATGTACTCCTATGTTTCTAATAGCCATATTATATTTATATTCAATGTGATATTATGATCTCATTGTTCATTTAAGGGTGATTGTTTAATTAGAGGTAAGTAGGTTAAGGGTTAGATTTTCAAAAATATATATACTTATAGAAAGGGAAATATAGTATTTATTAAAAAGAAATACTATGATTCATCTTTTTTCAAAAAGTTATGACAGATTTAAATAAAAATAACGACACGAAAAAGAGTGATTTTTTATACAAAACTAACATTTTTTGATTTATTTTATGGTCCATAGGTAATCAGAAAGATAATAAGTGTGTCGATTGCAATAGTGTAGATGATTTATTAGAAACAACATGGTCAAAACCGACGGATTCATGTCATCATAAAGTTTGTTATTCGTGTTATCTAAAGAACGAAAAAAATAAAACAAAAAAATGTCCAGGGTGTAGATTTATTTTATTGGGATATAAACTTGGTAAACCATAATAATATAAAATAATAATAATACAATAAGTAAAATATAACAAATAATATCATTATACAATGACGTTTTTTTTTTAACGAAAATTCTCAACAATTTCAAAGAATATAAAAGCATTTTAACCAAAAATAAATCACCCAGTGTATCAAAAAATGTATGCTCTACCGTAATTTGAATTTAGTATTCCTAGAACAAAAATCGAATAACAAGCCCCATGCAAAATATTTTCATCACTACAAATTGGAAATTGTGGTACTCATTTTTTTTTTTTTTTGTTCCCCTACTTTATAATTAGGAGTAATTGACGATACGAGTATATCACACGAACCAAAAAGAATACATAACAGTATAATTTTATATTTCATGTTATTGTGTGCTAATATATTTAAAAATAAAAATTGTTAAATAGCATTAAAAATTAAAATTATAAGGTATAAATGAATACTTCATATTTTCATTAAAATTCTTTCATGTATAGTGCGTTAATTATATATTTTTGTGAATTTCATATTATTTATGCTAATAAGTAGTGTATAAATGTTCCTTCTAAAACACCTGATCACATGATCACCTGATCGCCTGATCGCCTGATCACATGATCGAGTGTTTTGGTATTTTTTTCAATGAAAGTTGTCTTTATACGACAGCAGTTTCCCTTTACGTCTATGTGTTCATAGTTGCTTGCATGATATTAGATCACTTGTTCTTATTTTTATGACGCTAGGTACATAAATAAAATAGGGTCACCAATTTACTGAGCAAGACAATGTATTGTCGGACCACAGTAAGATTTTAAAAAAATAGAAAATGAAACATTGAAATTAATTTAATATATTTTAAAAATAATAAGAATGGAAAAAACTATGTTATTCATTTTTATAGCCATTATTATAATAAGCTACTAACAAATATTAAAGATAAGAATAAAATATGTTTTTATAACTGACCATATCATAAAAATATTAAATATAGAGATAACTGTAACTTATAAAATAATTAAAGCTGTAACTGATGTTCTAGTATATGTAACTAACGAATTTAAGTAACGCACACTCAAATAGTACCGTTTAGGGTAGTGACACACAAGGTCACACTAATTATGAAATAAGAATGAAGAAAAGCAAAGATCGACACAGTTTTATGATGAATAAGTAAGGTGTAAACCCTTTTATTTAATCACCAGTCACAGATGTGATTGACACAATTCAATACTATTAAGATAATTACAAGGTCAAACAATAATATCCAAATTGATATTGTCGTAATATACTCGTCACCATAGTAAAATGAATAAAAAGTATGCTCGATCACAGTCCGCATTTTTGTCGTAGAACGCACAAGTGCATCGCCTTGAATTTTTGTGCATTCGTATACGAGGTGTGACAATTAAGTAATGAGACTGATTTTATTGCCGCGCTCGTGANTATGATCGGTGAAATACGACCGCTGCCGAATGTACTTTAAAATCGCGCGATTTTTAAATTGATAATTCTGATATAATATATATATGATAGACATTATTTTCAAGTAATAATTATATTAATTACTTTAAAACAACGCATTGTAATAATACTTTATGTTAAATTTAATCGTGGATACTTATTTTAGATGTAATTTTTTGTTGTAACTTTTGTATTTTAATGAAAAATTAGGACTTTGTACCTCGTTAATTAAACGTGAGCTATATTAACTAGTGTACAGAATTATTTTTTCATGTTCTAACATTGAATTAACACCACTTTAACTTGCTAATAACAGTAATTATTATTTGCATGAAATTGTATTTTATTAATTTCTCTTCTGTGTGTTTCATAGTAGAGATTTGTAATTTTATAACTCATATTTAAGTATTTTTTCGTTTGATGCTGTTTAGTAAAGATTTTTCAAATCGACTTTATAGTCGATATAATGCGAAAAAATTGTCATTTTAAATTCCCCCCCTGTGGGCAGGTTAAGTGTCAGATTTACCAAACAAATATACCAAATGATAAGTAAAGACATCATGCATCTATAAATAAAAAAAAATTACTAATCTATACAATTTCCAAAAAGTTATAGCATTATTAAATTTAAAATATAAAAAAGAATTATTTTACAAAAATCGAAATTTTTTATTAACTTTGATATCTATTTTCACCACGAAGACAAGTCCAGAGGTCAAATTTTTTTTTTAAATTGAAATATATTACATTAACTTTAATTTTAAATATATATAAAAGTGTCAGACTTTCCGGAACACTTTCAAAAGTTAAGTTGAAAAAGTTCTACTTTCTATATGCATTTTTCAGGTTTGATCACCCCTCGTATATAAGAAAATAATCTGATTTAAATAAAAAGTATGTGGAATGAAAGACGTATATAAATAATACTTTTCATGAAAAAATTGTATTGATCTATACATTTTTAAAAAAGTTATAGCATTTTAAATTAAAAATGTAAAATATAAAATTGAAAAATTTCACACAAAAATAGCATTTGGTAGCCATTTTCACCACGAAGTCCAGAGGTCAAATTTTTTTTTTTCAGAATAAAGTACATTATATTAGCTTTAATTTAAGATATATATAAAAGTGTCAGACCTTCCGAAACATTTTCAAAAGTTAATTTTTTGTGAAAAAGTTGTCATTTTAAATCCCCCCCTGTGTGCAAGTTAAGTGTCAAATTTACAATAATATACCAAATGATAGGTAAAGACATCAAGCATCTATAAAAAAAAAACTATATTAATATGTTCATTTTTGAAAAAGTTACGACAGTTTTAGTAAAAAAAATTGAAAAAATTTCGAGAATTAGCGAATTTTAAATTTGTAATTTTTTTTAAGGTTTCCTCTATTTACGGGGAACGAGGGAAATTTTTTCAATTTTTAAGGATAATGTCTTTAACTAGATACGATTTATGATCTTTTGACCTATCGTTGAAAGAAATTTGTTCGGTGAGAGCTAAGAAAAAGTGGTAACAGACACAAAAAAAAAAAAAACACTTAGTAAAACATCGAAGCTAATATTAAATTCTCTCATATAATTTTGATAATGACGGGAATAGGATGACAGCCCTGTAGTCTTTTGGATCATAGACTAGTTTCCCGTTGGTATCATATAAATATATTCTAGTTAATTTAAAAGTGTCATTCGATTTAGTATTTGTTAGTTTATTGAATGGCTATAACATGTGTAGGGAATTTATTTTTATTTAATATTCTCGTAGCTGTTTTTAAGAGAAATATTCGATTTTTTAGATGATCAATAACTTCTGATTCGTTAATGGATGTGGCAAATTCCTAATGGTGGCTTAGTTTTCTTTTTAACTTTTAATCGATATGTATAATATTCGTATTTGTTTATTTCAAGGTATTTTGTTAATGAGTAGAAGTCGTCAACAGTTTTTAAGTTTATTTTTATTTTATCTTTTAGTTTCGATGCGAAGCTGAGAAGGTATTAATTTTAGCATAATGTATTTATTTTTTTTTTCTGACTGGACTGATTTTTCTCAACGACACGTCAAAAGATCATAAATTGTATCTAATTGAAAGCATTACCCTCAAAAATTGAAAATTTTGCCCTCATTCTCATATAAATTAAAAAATTCCCCAAAAATTATGATTTTTAAAATCAGTTAATTTCGACATTTTTTTTTTTTTCTAAACATAGCCATTACTTATTGAAAAATAAACAAATTAATATAATTATTTTGTATATTAAAACTTTAGATATTTTCCTTTCATTTGATATATTTTTTGAAAATCTGACCCTTTACATGTGTTATAGGGGGGATTCAAAATAGCAACTTCTGCACAAAAATTTAACTTTTTCAAGTAACTTTTTATCGTAACTCAAAATAACAGGTAGAACAATAGTAATAATTTGGTAAAAGGGAGGAGTTACTTTAATTCGGGGTGTGATTCGAGGATAATAAAATAATAAAAACAAACAGATATAAAAAGAAATAATTAAAGTTCCTTTTATAGAGATATTATAGATGACCCAACTGGTAAGTACCTTAAATAATACACTGAGTCAACGAAGAGGCGGTGGCCATCTCACGAATGTGATTATGTATAAGGTACAAACTAGTCAGTAGTAATTAATTAAAGTTTGAAAATTAATATAAATATTTAATCTATTGTTTTATCATTCTTTACTCAGATTACTAATTCTAAATAAATGGGTGTTAATCTAATATAAATATTGATTCATATTAATTTTAAATTTTTCTGATAATTATTCTTTGTTCTTATAATAACTTTTAATAGTCATGAAATAACAACAAAAATAACACAAACTCTAATTTTTAGTTCATAAATTAACACATAAGAATTCCGACAATGATGAACACAAACTTTACGTATCGATGTCAAAAGCGCGATCGGAACAGACGAGAGTGCGATTAGAATAGACCCACTCTCAGGGATTGCTCTGCCTTTTTATAATATTTTATATCCCTGAAAATTGTATCATTCTTGCAATGTTATTATTTTATTGATAAGTAATCATTAAATATAGAGATTAACAAATAAAATAATATAAATATATAAATTAATATATAAAGTAACATAAAATATATAAATTAATACATGCGAATAACATACAAATCATTTTGATAATTTATATAACTTTATTATAGTTTGTTTTTACATTTAAGATTAGGGTTGACACACTGTTTTTATTATTAAGATAAGAGTAAAAATAGCTGACAAGTATAATTTATAAATTTCTTAAAGAGTGATTTTTAAAGATGACTAATAATTGACTCATGTCTGAATCGTGTGTAATATAATATATAATATATGAAGCAACAGTATGCGTTTGTGAAATATTTCTCTACGTTATTTATTTAAATTATTTGTTTGATAATAATAATCATGTTATTCTAATAATATGAATAATAATTTATAAATAAAAGTGTTAATAATCTTAAATAAAAAAATTAAATCAACGACCATAATTGTGGACACAAACAGAGTAGCCTACTGTTATCCGATATTGATAGTGATGAGCATAGTAAAATGAATAAGAAGTATGTTCAAATTAGTGTGCATGATATGCCTAGGGGCAAAATATACAACCAACAATAAACTCAACGTGACGTCACATGTAAATACATTGCGTTGTATATATTCTATATTAAGGGGCACTGTCTCGATTTAGCCAAGTATTTTAATGAACTTTTTTTAGTTAATTTCGGTTTCAAATTTCATTTATAATTTTTTTATTATTATTATTAACTTCAACTGTGTTGAAGTACATCTTTATTGTATTATCTGCTACACTGTAGTAATTTATAAACCAAGATTTAACTCGTTGATAAATCTAACCTGAGAAAAATTTTAACTGCATAGTAAAATTTTACAGTGTTTAACTGTAAATAAATAGTTAAATATCAATTTGTTATGCAATTAATTACAGTAAGTATAAATTGTTACATTATTTATAAAAAGTGTAATTTTAATGATTGTTTAATAAATTTTTGAATTTTTTTTTTTATTGCTCATTTCTTGTGATACAAGTTTTTTATTTATGTTCCGTATTCTAAAATATATTCTTGTTCTAATAATGAAATTTAGGACTTCATCATCCACCAAAAGATTATCTGAATTACATGCTTTTTTAGTACTTCCTTTATTAAGCCTGGAGTTTTTCTAATATCATCTATTAAAAATTTAATCATAGGTATGTATAAAATATTTTACATTAACTGTATTTTTATAGGTACCATTTCGATTTAATTTTTTAAAAATAGTTTCTATGATTTTTCCTAAATTTATTAATGTAGGTGATGGTTGTCGTAATATTCCAAATTGTTTAGCCTTGTATCGTTACGCTACAGCTTTATTACCGTTTGTCAGTTGCAAGAAAGTCCACTGGACAGCGCTATTTGATAACTTTTATTCAAAAGAATATAATATAATATATTTTTTATTTAATTATATTGATAATAATGCTAGTAAAATCTTTTACATATCAGTCCAAACAGGAATTCGCAAATCAAATAAAATATTAAAATACACATTTATTCACTGGTCAACACTACTCAGGTGGTGACGGGTAGTATAAAATACACCTTCACTTCTTATACATTAATTAATTATTCTTCTTTTTGTTTTTCTTTATGTTATTTTTATAATAGTGTTAAAGTTTTTAGATACTAGTTATTGCAATATTAATTGCCGACTAGTTTATGTTCATACATCGCTCCACCGAGATAGTTACTTTATTTCTTTCCTTACATCTTAATATTTAATATATATAATTTTCAACGGTGTTTGTAACTACGTGTTACTTACCAACCGTGATCAAAATTTTATATATTAAATTCTTTACTTAAAAAGTTAGTTCAATCTTCAACGGTGATCATAGTACATAAAATAAGCTTTNAGTGTCGGGACAAATTTTTTTTTTTCATTTTATAGTACATAAAATAAGCTTTAATTTGATATATGTTTAAAGGACGCAGTATTTCCGGAACACTTTTAAAAGTTAAGTTGAAAAAGTTCTATTTTTTATATAATAGTTATATAAAGTTTTGAACGCCCCCTATATATAGGGAAATTGTCCAATTTTAATAAAAAGTATGTTAAATGAAAGATGTACTTATAATGTATTAAAAAAAAAAAAAATTTGTGCTGATACATACATTTTTTGAAAAGTTATAGCATTTTTAAGTTGGAAATTTAAAATTGAAAATCGAAAATTTTAACACAAAAATAGCGTTTTTTTAACTACGGCAGCCGTTTACATGCAGAAGATAAAGTGTCGGGATAAATTTTTTTTTTCGTTTTGTAGTACATAAAAAAAGCTTTAATTTGATATATATTTAAAGAACGCAGTATTTCCGGAACATTTTCAAAAATTAAGTTGAAAAAGTTAGTTTTTGTAAAAAAGTTGCTATTTTGAATCTTCCCCAATGAGCAGGTTAAGTGTTAGATTTTCAAAAAAATGATATCAAATGAAAGGAAAATATCTAAGGTTTTAGTATAAAAAAAATTTATTTTGATTTGTTTATTTTTTAAAAAGTTATGNGTTTTAGTATAAAAAAAATTTATTTTGATTTGTTTATTTTTTAAAAACTTATGGATGTTTTAAGAAAAAAAAGTGAAAAAAATGACAAAATTTACCGATTTTTAAATTTGTAATTTTTTTGGATATTTCCCCCATTTTCGGGGAATGAGGGAATTCTTTCAATTTTTAAGGGTAATGTCTCCAACTAGATACGATTTGTGATCTTTTGACGTATTTTTGAAAGAAATCGGTCAAGTGAGAGCTGAGAAAATATGGCANGAAAAAAAAAAAAAAAAAAAAAAAAAAAAAAAAAACACATCATAGTAAAATTAATACCTTCTCAGCTTCGCATCGAAGCTAAAAATTCTATGGGCTATGTTTTCCAAGAATGTACCATCTTAACCTAATGTAATATATTTAATATTAATTTCTTCAATATCTTTCTAATTTATTGTTTTAAAATGAATAATAATTGATTGGAAAAATATTTAACATTCATTATGCATCTTTCACATACTATAATAATCCTTTTCATTACATCAAAGTGTGGATTGCACTGACGCGATTGGCAACAAATGTATTCCATTTACTTGATTCTGCAGCTAACCAAGCTAAAGTGACAGCTGAATCTGTCCAAAAATATCTTTTTGATATGTTCAGTTTAAGCGCCGATATAATTACATGCATAAGACGTGATAAAAGTAATGCCGCACATAACTCTAATCGTGAAATTGTCACTATCTTTATCGGTGATATACGCGACTTTACGCACATTAATTGGCAGTTAACGACTCTGTACGTTATATCTGTAGTACGTATATAGATACACGCAGCATATGCTTGCGTAGATGCATCCGCGAATACATGTATTTCAATGTGTTTTTCTTTATCACATTCTTTGTCAGTATGTGTTTAGCGTTGATAATGGTAACATTGTTTCCGAAATACGTATCCGCGACTTTTCATTAATTTTTTGTGGATTTGAGTTTAATATTTTTTAGTTTTTTTAATTAATAATATTTTTAATATAGTTTTAATTTTACTTAATTAATTAGCCACATGTGATCAATTTTTATTATATATAGGTTATCATAGATTTTTTGACATTTGCATCGTTTGTAGATATAATGTAGCTATTGCTACTTGGAACGAAAAAATATTCATTTTCCAGACGGGGTACGTCCTAACCCTTGATTTTTTAACATTTGTATAGTTTTGGATATTTATTAAAAAATAAAAAATTACCCTCCACTTCAAATATTTGACCTCTTTCGACACCGGTTAATTATAATTTTATGTTTATAAATTTACACTGTTATGTATTCGTTTTAGTTCATGTGATAAACTTCAATCTTTAATTACTCCTAATTATAAAGCACGGGAACTAAAAAAAATGGGCACCTCAATTTCCGATTTCTAGTGATGAAAGTATTTACACAAGACTTCTTAATCGATTAGAATACTAATATCGCTAAATCCTAATTACAGTAGAGCTCATATTTATGATATACTGAGTGATTTATTTTTGGGAAAAATACTTTTATATTCCCTGAAATTTTTGAGAATTTTTATTAAAAAAAGACAACATTGTATAATAATATTATTTGTTATATTTTACTTATTGAATTAAAAATAATTTATCTAATTATTATTTAAAAGCCATGACAATAAAAATACATTACACTTTGGACAATGCTTTGTACCTAATTGTTGGTGTTTATAATAACACATTAAACAAACTTTATGATTACATGAATCCGTTTTCTCTAAAGCTGTTATGTTAAATGATCCTTCTGGAAAACTGCAATCGGCACAATTCTCATCATTTTGCTGATTACCTATAGCCCATAAAGTAAATAAAAAACTGTTTTAGGTGTTGTTATTTTTATTGAAATCTGTCATAACTTTTTGAAAAAAATGAATCATAGTAATTTTTTAGCTACGATACGAAGCTGAGAAGGTATTAGTTTTACTATGAAGTGTTTTTTTTGTGTCTGTTACCACTTTTTCATAGCTCTCACCGAACCAAATTCTTTTAACAATACGTCAAAAGATCACAAATCGTATCTAGTCGAAGACATTACCCTCAAAAATTGAAAAAAATTGAAAATATAAAATCCAGAATTTTTACAAATAATAGCATTTGGTAGCCATTTTCATCATGAAGATAAAATAAAGTCCAAAAGTTTTTTTTTCTTTGATAAAGTATATTACATTAGCGTTTATTTAAGATATATATAAAAGTGCCAGACTTTCCGGAACACTTTTAAAAGTTAAGTTGAAAAAGTTATTTTTTTGTGAAAAAGTTGTCATTTTAAATCCTTTCCTATGGGCAGATAAAGGGTCAGATTTATTAAAAAAATATACCGAATGATAGGTAAAGACATTATGCATTTATAGAAAAAATAAATTATATTAAACATAAAAATATATATTGATTTGGTTGTTTTTAAAAAAGTTATGGTAGTTTTAAGTAATAAAAATGAAAAAATGTCGAATTATCATGAAAAAAAAATTTTGGACTTTATTTTGTCTTCACGGTTAAAATAGTTGTCGAATGCTAATTTTGTGTGGAAGTACTTGATTTTATATTTTAAAATCAATAATTAATACAATTTTTTATGAGAAATAATATTTATATCCCTGTTTCATTCGATATCCTTTTTTTGCTTCGATGCGAAGCTGAGAAGGTATTGATTTTACTATGAT
>NW_026099573.1:25760255-25763477 GCF_025091365.1 Daktulosphaira vitifoliae
AAGATCACAAATCGTATCTAGTCGAAGACATTACCCTCAAAAATTGAAAAAATTTCGTAAATGGGGGAAACCTCCAAAAAAATTACACATTTAAAAATAGCTTATTTTCGAAATTTGTTAATAATTAATTTAATTCCTTTATGTCTTTGAACCCTTGAACAGAATAATAGATCTTTATTTATTTGTAGTAAATCACTGTGAATATCCAACACCCCAAATATAATAAGCCATTAAGATATAGACATATTAATTACAAAATCTAAACTTTTATTTATTTTTATATTTATATTTTAACCACTACACTATATTTTTATCATAAAGCATAGTTAAGAATATTTTTATGTTGCACATCTCTCTCAGCTATACATAAATATTATATTAATTTAAAAAGTAATATTATATAAATGTTAATTGACTAATCATCATTTATTCAATATATTCCCATTTTATGATAAAAATATTTTATAAATAGTGATAAAAATCTTATATTTGTGCACACATTTCCGATACTGTCTGTAAAAATTACACTACTGAAATGTAAAAAAATTATATAAATATATTAAAAAAATTACACTGATGTATGGGAATTTTCGAATCATTCCTCACAGTGTGATATTTCCTATAGTTCATAAAAATAAATAAAATTTTAATCTGTATATTTTTAAAATAATGAAAAAGTATTAAAAGTATATTTAAATGAAAAAATAAAAAAATGATTATTTAACAAAAGAATTTTATACATATAATAATTTATTCATTTATTATACGTTTTTAAATTAATTTTAGATTTTTAGCTTCAATGCGAAGCTGAGAAGGTATTAATTTTACAATGATGTGTTTTTTTTTTTTTTTTTTTTATGTCTGTTGCCACTTTTTCACAGCTCTCACCGAACCGATTTCTTTCAATAATACGTCAAAAGATCACAAATCGTATCTAGTTAAAGACATTACCCTTAAAAATTGAAAAATTTTCCCTCGTTCCCCGCAAATGAGGGAAATATCCAAAAAAATTACAAATTTAAAAATCGGTAAATTTTGTAATTTTTCTCACTTTTTTTTTCTTATAACTTCCATAACTTTTTCAAAAATAAACAAATCAACATAATTTTTTTTATACTAAAACCTTAGATATTTCCCTTTCATTTGATATCATTTTTTTGAAAATCTAACACTTAACCTGCTCATTGGGGGGGATTTAAAATAGCAACTTTTTTACAAAAACTAACTTTTTCAACTTAATTTTTGAAAATGTTCCGGAAATACTGCGTCCTTTAAACATATCAAATTAAAGTTTATTTTATGTACTATATAATGAAAAAAAAATTTGTCCCGACGACTTATCATCTATGCGCAAATGGCTACTGTAATAAAAATATGCTATTTTTCTATTAAAATTCTAGGTTTTGTATTTTATTTTACTTTAAAATATCTTATTAGGAGAATATATTGACTTTCATGAATATTATATAATTTAATTGACTTAGAATAAAGTTCATAAGACATAAGAAATGAAACTTATTAAATTTTTTTTACTTTTTTATTTTCATACTAAATTTAATAATTATAATTAGTGTTTATTCATATATTATATTTTAAAATCAATGAACTACTAATTAGGATATAATCAAAGAAATAAGAGTTGATGTTGCTTTTGGAATAATCCACCAATTTCTCTAAATGAAACATTATCTACAGATTTGCATCGAAGCGTTTCTTATGATAGTGATTTTAATCACTATCATATATCATCTATACTTGTCCCAGCTATGCCTTGTCTACACAGTGGCTCGACCCCACTGTGCTACCGTTTTTTTTTATATTTTAATATGTATATTTTTATGAAAAAATTATTTATTTAAATATAGAATTGCAAGTAGTATTCAACGTATATACTTACATTGATTAGCCGACGGAGCTTCGGTCACTGATGGAACAGAAGCTAAGTTTACACATAAAATAATTTATACATTTATTATACGTTTTTAAATTAATTTTAGGTATTTTTTTTATTATAATATGTATGTTTTTATGAAAAACTCATTATTCAACAAAAGAATTGCGAGTAGTATTCAACGTATATACTTACATTGATTAGACGACGAAGCTTCGGTCACTGATGAAACAGAAGCTAGGTTTACACATAAAATAATTTATACATTTATTATACGTTTTAGGATTAATTTTTTTTATTTATTGAAAATATATATATATATATATATTTATCCAATCTATATTATATGTAATTTTAGTTTTGATATAAAGCTGAGAATGTATTGGTTTTATCATGTTTTTTTTTTTGACTGTTACCACTTTTTCTTAGCTTTCATCATATCAATTTCTTTCAATGATACGTCAAAAGATTACAAATCGTATATTCTTATATACGATGGTTGCCATTTTCACCGTGAAGATAAAATAAAGTCCGAAATTTTTTTTTCGCATAATTAAGTACATTACATTAGCTTTAATTTAAAATATATATAAAAGTGTCAGACTTTCCGGAACACTTTCAAAATTTAAGTTGAAAAAGTTCTACTTTCTACATGAATTTTTTAGATTTGAACCCCCCTCTTATATAGGGAAATGGTCCAATTTAAAAAAACAGTATGTCGAATGAAAGATCTATATAAATACTACTTCTCATAAAAAAATTGTAATGATCCATACATTTTTCAAAAAGTTATAGCATAATAAAGTTAAAAATGTAAAATACAAAATCGAAAATTTTCACACAAAAATAGCATTCGGTAGCCATTTTCACCATGAAGATAAGATAAAGTCCGAAATTTTTTTTTTTCATGATAAAGCATATTACATTAGCTTTAATTTAAGATATATATAAAAGTGTCAGACCTTCCGGAACACTTTCAAAAGTTACGTTGAAAAAGTTCTACTTTCTATATGCATTTTTATGTTTTGAATCCCCCCTGTATTTAGGGAAATGGTCCGATTTAAAAAAACAGTATGTCGAATGAAAGATCTATATAAATACTACTTCTCATAAAAAAATTGTAATGATCCATACATTTTTCAAAAAGTTATAGCATAATAAAGTTAAAAATGTAAAATACAAAATCGAAAATTTTCACACAAAAATAGCATTCAGTAGCCATTTTCACCCTGAAGATAAAATAAAGTCCAAAATTTTTTTTTTTCACAATAAAGTATATTACATTAGCTTTAGTTTAAGATATATATAAAAGTGTCAGACCTTCCGGAACA
>NW_026099573.1:25763884-25774462 GCF_025091365.1 Daktulosphaira vitifoliae
AAAAAAAAAAAAAAAAAAAAAAAAAAAAAAAAAACACATCATAGTAAAATTAATACCTTCTCAGCTTCACATCGATGCTAAAATTGTTATTTAAAGAAAATCAAGTAAAAATTTAAAGGAAAATTAATTTTATTTATCTGTTCTAAAGATTAAATCTTGTATCTTACTGTCATATTTTTATTGAAAGATGATTGTATAATAATAAAATTGTTTAATTATATAAGAGTAAAAAATTAATTATTTAAAAAAGTATAATATTTATAGAATGTTATAATTACCTCCTTTTACATAAAAAAAATATAAAGATAATAAAATAACGAATAAATTGAGCATCGTCTAAAAAAAATTGAATACAATAAAATTTTTAATTATGACGCATTAAATTAATTAAAACGTACCATTTTTTTTAACTTGGAATTTTTCTGAAATAGCAAAAAACTGCACACAATAATTTATACTTTACAATGAAGTGACTCTGACTTCAATTTATGTTATGCAATTATTTTAGTAAAATTATTATATAAGCAATTGAGTAAACAATCATATTAGAATAAATCATTGTTATCGAAAATATATATGAGGAAATTTTAACACAGTGGAGAGCTAGGCAATTTGACAGATGAAGCAAGATTTTCTTGGATTTAAAAAAATATATTAATGTTTGCGAACTTTTTATGAAAATAATTTAAATTGACGCACGTGTTAGTTTTACTGTTTATTGTTTTAACTAGATTGTGAATTAATAAATCAACTATTATATCTTTTAATAAAATAGTTAAAGAAAAATATCATTAATAAAAAGTATTTGAGATTTTAAGTTTTAGTCAAATTAGAAATAAAATTTTAGACTTGACCTTAAACTTAAAGTTTATATAAAAAAAATTTATACGAAATTCTAACCTTTGATAACTTTCTAAATATGGTACTTTATATTTGAAAATTGGCATTTTTGAGCTCACTTAAAACCATTAGAAATTTATTATTTTATGGTTATTTTCAAATGTGGTATTGTATAGTGTATAAATCTATATGTCAACTAAATTTCAAATATTTAAAACAATTTTATTGGGATTAAGAGGACTATAAAGTTGGAAATTTTTATAAAAATGCACGTATTTTAGGTGCATTATTTCTGTAGAGGGACCTAATTTCAAAAAAAAAATTTTTTCATTTTTTAGATATATATCTGCTTTATACATTATAGAAATTTGATATTTGAGAAAAAAGTACAACTTGTAAGATTTAGTATTACAAAATCAATAAAAATACAAAAAAAACGTTTTTAATATACCTGGGGTATTAAAATACCCCGTGGTGACTAACGAAGGGTTAAATGTCGTCGTTTATATCATGTAATGTCTTCATTTTGAACCATAGCTATCTACTCAGATTGGAACTCATGATATTATTGCTGACACGGTGGCGTAACTTGTGAACTAAAAACATTAGTAGTAGACGTCATAGTATTATCAAAGATATGAACAAAAAATAACTGTAATATAATAAAATATATTATAGTATAGTATAGTATCTAACATATAAGTTGAAATCTTACTACAGTCTAATGTTGTCTACGGACATGTAAGTTCGTAAACTGTAAAATAATTATGTCATTATTGTCCTTTTATAGTCCAAATGATGTCGGTTAATGACCTACTTAAGATCGTCTCAGTCTCTATAGTAGGGGAGTGTCCAATAATTTTCCAGCTAGCAAATCCTACAAAATAGTCTCAAACAGACATTAAAAGTCTACAAACCATTTGTTCACATTATTGGTAGACACTTTCCACTAATGGTTTAAGGGTATTATTGAACAGTTTGAACACTTGCCTAAGACAGTTTCTGTATTGTTATAGTTATTTTAATCTTCGATGCGCAGCTAAGAAGGTATTAATTTAGCTATGATGTGTTTTTTTATGACTATTTCAATAATTTTTTTTATAACTTCTCAGCTCTCACAAGATAATTTTTTTTCTACGATACGTCAAAAAATCATAAATTGTGTCTAGTTGAAGACATTACCTTGAAATATTTTTGTAAAATAAATTCACATTATTTTTATATTCAGACGGCTTGCTAAACATTTAATTTAAATTACAAATATCTATGACGCCTGAAGAAAATTTTAAATTACTTTATATATATAGGATGGCCCTGCACTCACTGACATCTCAAATAACTTTTAATTCAGTTAATATTTTTAGCTGATTTTTTTTTAAATAATTATTATACATTAGGTCTATAATTATATCATAATAATTCATTTTTTTTTGCATTTTAAAAATATTGATTATTTTTAAATTTTGAGTAAAATGTAAAAAAAAAATCGAAGATAGTTATTTAGTAGAATAGATTTTAAGAAAAGTTTTGGTAAAAAAATATCTTATTAATATTCAGTAGTAAATATTCTGTAGCATTTTAAAGTTTGTGAAAATTTGAATATTCATGTATTATTTTACGGTATTAAATATTGAAATACTATAATTTGGAGGTGTGTAACTTTTTCTATAAAAATTACTTATGCTTTTTAATGAGAGTGATAAGTAATAATTGCCTTATCAAATTTCTCATCTTCGTATTAATACCAACTTTGTAAATATACTAGACCTTATACTCAGTATAATATACATCTCTTGATAAATAAATTCTAATTTTAATTAGAATAAGTAGTTTTATCTCTTAACAGATAAAATTACTTATTAAGTAATAGGTATTATACGTGTTTTTATTTGAATTAAAGCAAGTTATTAGAACGTTAACAATTTTCATGGTAAAATCCATACACATATCACATTTACTGTGAAAAGATTGTATTTACTTTTGTCCTTTTTTTATAAAACATAGCCAACGTTTGAAATACCGTTGAATAAATACAGAAAAAATCGAATTTTTAAAAACTTTAAATGTTACAGAAAATTAATTACAAAACATTAATAAGAAATTTTTTTACAAATTTCATAAAATTTATTCTAAAAAATAGCTATTTTGAATTTTTTTTTAACATTTCTCGTACATTTTTAAAATTATAATTTTTTTATTTGATTATAATTATGGCCCTTAAGTATATTAAATATTAAAAAAAAATTAGCAAAAAATATTAACTGGATCAAAAGTTATTTAAGTTGTCAGTGAGCCACCCTGTATATATAAATTTATATAGTTATTTCTTTGATTAAAGAATTTTGCTCACATAATCTTAAAGTTGACTTATAATAAAACTGCTGAAGTATCATATATTTTACGATACAAGATATAAGTAGTTTCTCATTAATTTCTCTTTAAAAATCTCATTTTACTATGTGATAATTTATTATAATTACCAGAAAAAATTTTGTTATTAAAATAACAAAAATGTGCCTAGAATTTTGCGTTATCTGTATATTAATTAAATATGAATTTCCAAAAATATATGTTTATATAACAATACATACGATATTTTTTGTGGAAGGGGGCTAAGTCCTCTATCTTTATATCTAATAATTTAATTATTTATTTAAAATAATGCAAAACCTATGTACCTTGGGAGGTGTGATATTCTAGTCACTATGGTAATTATTAAGATGTCTGTGCGGCCCTTAATTGACTACTTCCAGAATGTCATAAAGTGAATTCCATAGGTTAACAAATGGAAGTCAAACAATATGAGCCATATGAGATCATAAATGTGACCAACTAATATATATAATTTATTTATCATTAAGTAAGGCTCCATGTACAGAATGGAACAAATCTAACTGTCAACTCACACAAATTATAATCCACATAACATTTTATAAAATTAATTTTTTTATTAAAATTTTTTTTAAGATTTGAACATAGCCATTTTATTGATAAGTTTTAAAGAAAAATTTTGATACCAAAAACTTCTATTTTAATTCAGTAGTTACGTTCTTACAGCATTTTGAAGTTTGTTAAATTTTGATTATTTTTTACGATTTTCCTATGGTATAAAATCTTAGTTCATATTATGTAAATATGCACAATTACCAGTGAATAACGTAAAAAGATAATGTTTACTTTTGTCATTTATACATTTTAATAAAAAAAAATTAATTTTTGAAATTGTATTATTTATATGAGTTGTCGTACGTCGGTAGTACTGTGACGTAGACATAAAAAACAGTATACAAATTAATTAATAATTTTAACAAGTTGGTCGTTTTTGGCTCTTATTGAATCCTTCTGTTGATACACTGATTAGCCCCAATAATCTTCTATTAGTGAACCACTAAAGGGGTAAGTCTTAGACCCCTTTTTGAGTCTTTTGACCCGAGCTCAAAAAGTAGCAGACCGATGGATGGCTCCTTGATAGCCACCTTTTCACTATACCTACTAAAGAACGGTTAAGCCCAAAAATTTGACAGCACGCACACTAATTGTTAAGATTGACTAATGGACCAGCAGTCCAATCTTGACTTTTGCCACACACACAATTTTAACAACACAGTGGATATAAAGTATTTACACTAAGTGCCGGTTTTTAAATAGTTATCTTTTATTTACGAAACGTAATGAACATAAAATCAAAATACAATATAACAATGTAACACAATATAAATTAGTCCGTTCAAAATACATCCATTTCACGCACTAAACGTCCTGACCAGTAACTAGACGTTTTATAGTCAAAACGTCAATCCCCAATAATTTTAATTTTGCCCTTTATATATCATTTTTTCCACCATTGTTAAATTGCTTACCCTCCATTTTCCCTTTATATGTCATTATTATAATACTTATGAATTTAAAAATTGTATACTACTGTGTTAAAAACTTATACTATACTAATATCGAAGTTATTTAATATCTTCTGAGCTATTTACTACAGAGTTATCAATTAGATCTGTTTCACACTAAAATTTAAATAATCTAAAATTCAAAAATATTGGCTACATTTTTTTGATTATGGACTACTGTACAGAGAACCGCCCGCCGTGGCTGCCTCCATCGAAAGCGTTCAGGAGATTCTTTAGGGTAACTAGTATGAATAAACAGTTATTGTTTTTCGTTACGTCGTTTTCGTAACAATGTTAATAATATATTTAAAGTAATCAAAGGAATTAAAAAATAAATTCTGTTAAGTTTAAATAGTAAAACGATATTTTTTTTCCATCTTTATAATTTTTATGCAAGCAGTATAATTAAATAATTAAGTATTTAAATAAAAACTCGAAATACATATAATTGCGAAGATCCAAAATTTTTATTTCATGATTAATTGCTTATATGACTCATGTAAAATCTCAAAAAATAAAATCTGTTCAGTGTACATATTTATTAGGCCACTATATTTCGTGTAACAAAAAATTATTCCGTCAATTATCAAGTTGCTATATCTACTAAAATGAATTATTTTGGTTGAATGAGCACATCTATTATTATTAATTCCATTTTAGCCAATATCTTATAATTCTTACTCAAAGAACTTATTATTATCTAAAATTTATACAAAATACTATAATATTAAAATAATAAGCCTATGTAAAATTTTCTTACTTATTACGATATTACTAAAAGTTGAACGAATGCAACCATATTATTTTATAATTTAAAATTAAAAAAGAATTATTATTTAAAATTTTCAACGTGTAATAAAAATAAATATTTAATCAAGTGCTTGCAGTTACTTATTAATAAGGGTGCCTAAAGAGTAACAGTTTTAAGAGTATGAAAATACCCTCAAAAATCACTCACAATTAACATGACAATATAATTCTTAAAGTATAGAGTTTTGTTGACAATAGAAAATAATAAAATGTAAAAATTAATAAGTGACGACGAGTCAACAATGTCATATGGGTACGTTAAACTATAATCGTAGTATGATTATAAATGTAATTTTGTAATAAATTATCTCTTGATATGAAAAATTATGTATATTTATTTATTATTTACAATTTTATTATTAAAACAATATTTTCAAACGCCATTTATAGTTTAAATTTAAAATACTTGGACAGAAAACTTTTCTGATAACCCTGGAAATACTTTTTTAAAATCTAACAAAAATACAAATGAATCTACAATTATTCAATTTATATATTCTTCAATATTTGAGAACTTTGATGGATTTTAATTTAAAATTAATTTTGCACATAATAAGCATTAAGTGTTTTTGTAATTTATAACAATAATTACGTTATGAATTATTTCTAATTGTTAAATATGCTTTTCGAAAAAGAAAAAAGAATTTTACAAAACAAAATATGAGTATTTAAATTTTATTGGCAGTAACTTGATTCTTTGCGGCTGAGAAATGTATTTTATTTAATAAGTAAAAGGTAAAATAATATTTCGATTGGACATAATGATTCAAAAAATTATTTCTAAAGGTATTGGAAATTATATTCTACCAAAGTATAAAATTAAATAATAACTGAATTACTTAGCTATAGATAATTTATGTGCACTAACACATAAATTTGTTTTTCGTGTTTGCAAAGCTGTGAAAAATCATTTTACAAAGATATTTTCGAATTCACAACATGCATCTTAAGACTAAATTATTATAACAATTGTTTTAACACTTATGAGAAAAATAATATTTTTCAATTTTTTGACGAAAATAAAATTACATTTGATTATATTTTAATAAATAGTCGGATAGTGATATTCTTAGAAGGACATAATCCTTTTCAAACAGAAGTAATTTAAATTAACATTTAAGAGAAATAGTCAACAAACGCATACTGTTTAGTTATATTGTAATATACAAGATTCAATTATAATTCAGTCACTTTTAAAATCCTTCCTTCCAAAAAAAAATCTATGAATTATTTTTGTCATTTTTTACTATGATGTGTTTTTTTTTTTATTCTAATTTTAATAATTAAATATACTGTATTAATCCTAATCTTATGTGTAAAAAAAACTATGTTAATGTTATATATAAAATGACAAAATGATTTATATACTCCATTCATCTGAAATAGCCTCTGCATTTTATCAATAAACAGTTATACTGTAAAAATTAGACAATGATGATTTTCGGGGGTAAAAAATATTATAAAAAGGCAGAGCAAACCCTTATACCGCCCTGTTCATTTCATGCTCTGCATACATAACGATACTTGGATATTGCGATCATCATTGTCGAAGTTCTTACGTGCTTGATATGTGAACCAAAAACTTGAATTTGTATTACTTTATTTATCATTTTATTAATATTATCACTGAAGTTATTATAACAACTGAAGAAATATTATCAGGTAAGATTTTTAAATCCATAAGAATATTTAAATTGTTATTTTATAACCCTCAAATCACACTNATATTGTCATTTTATATCCCTCAAATCACTCCCCGAATCAAAAGTAACTCTAACTCTCCCTCTCACTTTTACTCTAACCCTCAATCAAAATCTTTTTTATTTTTATTAATTTTTGAGTTACGATAGAATGTTTCCCACTTTGGGTTAACAAAATAACCATTTATTAACACATTTCAAACCAGTCCCCTACAATTCATTAACTACGCCCACATCAGGGTTTTTATCACAATTAACCAATCACAAATAATTATCCAACATCTCAGGAATTTCAATAGAGATCGCTGGCTTACTTTATCCGGCATATAAAAAGCGAGATCGGGTCTGAGTCTTTGTTTCCTTCTCTGCCNCAGGAATTTCAATAGAGATCGCTGGCTTACTTTATCCGGCATATAAAAAGCGAGATCGGGTCTGAGTCTTTGTTTCCTTCTCTACCTCGCTAAAAAGTAAACCTAATAATTAACTAGAAGCATATGACAGGGNCCTTTAATTCACTCGCCAACATGAACTTTTTCAATCTTTTTTCTTTTCATTTTTATTCTTTTAATTTTTGAGTTACGACAAAACTAATAGATATGTCGGGTTAAATATATATACTACACTAGTAGGGGTAGATGTTACTTATACTTTTAATTATAGCTAATGAGATTAAAATTAAATATAGTGTCTGTGTAATTTATCGTAAAATAAATTTTTATTTTTAAAGTAAAGATTACATCATAAATATTTTGCGTGAGATATAGATAACTAAAGAACTTCTAGGAAACTATGTTGTTTTTTAACTAGTTTTTAGCAACATTAAAATAATGATCTAAACTATAGATGTAATTTATTTTATTTTATCAATTATTATATATATATATATATATATGGATGTACTTCCAAATTCTACGNTTACTTAAATAAACAGAAACTCTTATTGCATTAGTTATTTTGATTATTTTTAAATCGCAAAAGTAATATTGATATTTACGAATTTAGTTTTTTAATTACATTGGTAAATTTTTAATAAAGTATTAAAAAATGAATGTGTTAAACTTTATTTTCAGATATTGAAATTTAAATTAGAAGTTAAATTTTATATATTAATATGTTTTCCAAAAAACGCTTAAAATATATTATTTATGATAAAAAGAACTGAAATTCTATCTTACAATTTTTAAATATGTCATGGACACCTTAAAAACATAATTTATAAATTGGTATAATCAGATTTTGTCAAACTTAAATTGATACGGCCGTTGTATTACCGTTGTACGGATTTAGATATTAACCGAACCAAAATGGTAATATACCGATTCTGTTGTGCGTCCCTAAATTGCCCATTTAAAAATAACCCGAAATTACTTATTACTAATCGGCGGCGTTGATATGAATACTGATAATTATCGGCTAGTCAACAGTTCGTGATTGACAAGACAGAAATCTTGTCCGGTGACGGCACTAGATAAGTCCGGACGCTTATTATTCAATATTATTATTAGTGTGTATTAATAAACTGTTTCAGTATTCCTGAAACTAGTATGTCGGTATGTTATTTATTCCACATAGTTATAATATATAAAATAGTATTATTATTAGTTGTTGTTTCCNTTATAATATATAAAATAGTATTATTATTAGTTGTTGTTTCCAATTGCAACCATGATAAAATTCTTTGAAACATTTTGATATAATTACTTTCCGGTAAAATGCATCTAAGACAGGATCCAGAATTTTCCTAAAACCTGAATCTTGTAATAAAGTCAAAAGTCTTCCAATTATTGTTACCATTTCAATACAAGCAGCAATTAGTGAATTGTACCGTGACTGTTATTCATCTTAAAAGAAAGACATATAAACTACATAATAAAAATTCAAATAAACAAAAAATTTAATTTTTATATTGGATACACAATATATTAAATAGAACATTTTATGAGAATAATAAAATATCTTTAACTAGATAATAATTTGACGTATCGTTAAAAAAAGTTGATCAGGTGAAAGCTGAGAAAATAAATGAGAGCCATAAGAAAAAACATATAGTACAAAAACCAAGACAACTGTCTTGGTTAGCATCGACATAAATATGTATTTAGTAAGAAATATTAAATACACAATACAACCTGCTGGACATATATACTATTAAGCTAATTTTAGTTAAATATAAGACAAAAAATTAATGGTCACGATGACAGTAAAAAGTCAACTGCTGTTTGGGACATTAGAATTGTGGCACAATGGCCATGAATTCCAAAAGTGTTTATGTATGCAGTCTGCCCTTCTGTAGTAATACGCGTGTCACTATGTCTACGTTATAAGACTAGTCGGCGGTACAATAATGTTATGGGTTTATATCACTTGTATGTGATCGTATCAGCTGCTGCCCTTACATTTTAAATCACACTTCAGACCTTAACAAATTAAACAGTTTGGGATAATTAAAAAAAGATTTGTCTGAAATAAGTTATTTGAAGATATATTAGTATTTTATGTGATGGTGTCACGTTACCAATATTGTGAGAATTATTTTAATAAAATACAGACAGTACATCAGCTGCCTGAGACTGATGAATTAACAAATAATATTTATTGCCAAATTGGCAATAGTTCTAATTATTATAAAAACCTAAAAGACCTGACCATCATGGTCAGTCGACTCCAGTGCCTTGTGTCATTCATCAGTCTCAGTACTCGGTTGTCGCTGTCCGGCTTACTGTTTAAAGTAAAGTCTTTGTTTATTCCTTTTCTAACCTATATACTCTTTTCCTCGACATTTCAGAGTACTTGTGTCTTGCACTTCGTCTGCATTCGGCTACCCCGTTCTCTCTTTGAAGTACTTGTGTCTTGCACTTCGTCTGCACCTCATACTTTGGGCTCCCTTTGTGTTCACCTGGTATTAGTGTCTTGCATTTCGTCTGCACCTCATACCTAGGTGTTACCCTGATTCCCTTCCCATAACAGCAGCCTTTCGACACCCACAGCTAACCCGGAGTGTCAGCCAAGCACGGTGACTGCTGTACGACAACACGCACGTGAATACCTAGACAGCAGGCACCACATCCTCATATTCATCTTCGTGCACATAACCTTTTCCTTTCTTTTATTGTGTTATGACACTTAGTAAGAACCTCTGGGTCTTCGATGTCCACACTACTAAGTTTGTAAGCTTTTGAGCTTTGGAGGAGCTTCCATCAAGTGGCCTCTCAGTCGTCGGCTAACAAGCTGTTCCTATGAGAAGCCCGGCGCCGTAGTCGACTTCTTGAATAGTCTCGGGGCTCCAAATTAATGTCGTCCGTGTTCTCAAGGTCTGTTTAGAATGCTAATGT
>NW_026099573.1:25774562-25777372 GCF_025091365.1 Daktulosphaira vitifoliae
TCGGTGAGAGCTGAGAAAAAGTGGTAACAGACACAAAAAAAAAAAAACACATCATAGTAAAACCAATACCTTCTCAGCTTCTCATCGAAGCTAAAACTAAAAAGCACGCTATTAAAGCACATTGAACTAAAAATTTCAAAATAATTTTTAAAATAAACTTAAAACAATATTGAACGAAAAATACTAGTATTATTTTGATAAAAGCGTGGGTGCTTTGTGCCATATTTTTCGTATATTGAGCGCCCGATGCTTTTATCACAATAATACTAGTACTTTTCGTTCAATATTGTTTTAAGCTCATTTTAAAAATTATTTTGAACTTTTTAGTTCAATGTGCTTTAAAAGCGTGTTTTTTAGTTTTTTTAAACTATATTTATTGATNAAAATTATTTTGAACTTTTTAGTTCAATGTGCTTTAAAAGCGTGTTTTTTAGTTTTTTAAACTATATTTATTAATAGTGTTTTTTAACATTGCTTTTAAATTATATGCGTATATGGGAATTGCCGAACACAATAATGTAGTTGATAGACTGTTTTTCACCGAAAAGGACTTAAAGACTTTTATTAAATATAATCAAGGACAGATAGATAAGTTCAAAAACAATTTTAAAATTAATAAAAAATCACTGTCAATACAATCGGAGGTGCGTTGAGCTAGCAAAGTCCCAAGACAGCGGCGTTACGACGATGACTTCAACGTATCTCAGACAGATCGTCGTGGGCCGTGCGGCATTCGCTGGATTTTGTACCGTAACGTGTGACACGAGTTATTGGACAATTAAACTACCATACACACGTAGTAGGGCGATGGCTTAAAAATGCAGCACAGGTCGCGGGGCTCTAGACATTAAACCCAACCCAACAACGCTGGCTGAGCTGTGAGTTTCTATTTTAGTTGTATTAATATTATTATTACTCGAGGTTGGGTTGGGATAAAATTGTCCTTCCCCCTTCTCCCACCAAATGAGATTTATTATTTCTAATTCTTTGAATGAACAGCCATATTTCAAATCCTTCCCCACCCTCTTCAGAAATATCTATAAATAGCGGTCAAACGTAAGAAAAATCCTATTGTGTTGTCATATGTCTTAATCGTGTGTGATTAGTAAAGTATATTAATGCGATATTCAATATGAATTTAGTTGAAAATTTAAATATGAAAAAAGTGTGTGCTAAAATGGTCTCTAAAAATTTGACGATTGATCAAAAATTCAATCTCAAAGAAATTTGTTCTGACACCTTAAAAATCATCAAAGATGATCCATCTTTTATAAATAATATCATTACGTGTGATGAAAAGTGGATTTTTACATATTATCCTGAAACTAAAAGGCAATCCATACATTGGAAGACACCAACTTCCCCAAAAATGAAGAAAGCACGAAAGAGCAAGTTGAAATTCAAAGCAATGCTCATTGTTTTCTTTGACATTAAGGAAATAATTTTTGTTAAATGGATTCCTAGTGGAAAAACTGTCAACTAATATTATTATAAAGAGGTATTAATTAAATTAAGAGAACGTGTTAGAAAAAAGGGACCAGATCTGAGGAAGAATGGCTGGGTTCTTCACCAAGACAATGCTCCAGCTCACAGTGCATTTTCAATTCAACGTTTTTTATCTGAAAAAAATATTTCTATACTTCAACATCCTTCGTACTCGTCAGACCTTGCTCCTTGTGACTTCTTCTTGTTCCCAAAAATTAAAAGTTTATTAAAAGGAATCTATTTTCAAACGGTTGATGATGTAAAAATGAAAACGGCAGAACTTCTAAAAGGGCTAACTGAAAGCGATTGGCAACATTGTTTTTAAGAATCGCAGCTATTATTATACACTCCGCGCTGATATACTTAATTAACTAACTTTACTATTGTGTATTATACCCTCATCAAATAAAATCTGATTTAACTGGACGATTTCGCTTATATCAAATAATACTATATATAAAATTTTATTTTTACACCGAACTCACTCGGTAAACCCAGCTGACTCCATAGTAAATGTATTTTTTCTTTTTAAGGAAGCAAACACAAAGGAACTTAACGACTTATTTGCTTATTTCGATTAATCTTTTACCAATGGCTTTTTCTTTCTTTTTTGAAAAATTACTCCTACAAATGACTTCTAAGCGGTACTGCGACTCTTTCTTCTCAATTTTTTCGAAACGGTAAACTTTAAATTGTATACTACTACTGATTTTATAAATCAGTAGTAGTATACAATTTAAAGTTTATAAAGACATGCTTAACTTTATTCGAATAATAATTTTGACCAATTGGACTACGCTAAACTTATCCTGGTTAAATCTACGATTTTTATAAGTAGTGAAACTCTACACTACAACACACTTCGCACAATTTGGTACAGTTTCCGCCTGACCATACGATAAGATTTACGATTTTCGCACAATTTATTAATTACAAATCCGTGGTCGATGGACCATTTGGTCGGTAACTTACGGTATTTTAAATTTTGACTAAAATCACTTTATTTTAGTTAAAAATATGGACTGTATTTTTACTATACAGAGTGGCCCACCACTCACTGACAACTTAAATAACTTTTGATCCAGTTAATATTTTTAGTTGATTTTTTTTTTTAATAATAGTTATACGTTAGGTCTATAGCTATATCTCAATAATTAATTTTTTTACATTTTATTAAAAATATTAATTATTTTTAAATTTTAAATAAAATGTAAAAAAAAAATCTAAGATAGCTATTTTGTAGAGTAGAATTTAAGAAAAATTTTAGTAAAAAAATATCTTATTAATATTCAGTAGTAAATATTCTGTAGCGTTTTGAAGTTTGT
>NW_026099573.1:25777568-25778419 GCF_025091365.1 Daktulosphaira vitifoliae
TTTTTTTTTTCATTTTGTAGTACATAAAATAAGCTTTAATTTTATATATGTTTAAAGGACGCAGTATTTCCGGAACATTTTCAAAATTTAAGTTGCTATTTTGAATCCCCTCCAATGAGCAGGTTAAGTGATAGATTTTCNAATCCCCCCCAATGAGCAGGTTAAGTGATAGATTTTCAAAAAAATGATATCAAATGAAAGGTAGATATCTAAGGTTTTAGTATAAAAAAAAATTATGTAGATTTNTAAATATCTAAGGTTTTAGTATAAAAAAAAATTATGTTGATTTGTTGATTTTTCAAAAAGTTATGGAAGTTTTAAGAAAAAAAAGTGAAAAAATTTCGAAAATTAGCGATTTTTAAATTTGTAATTTTTTTTGGATATTTCCCCCATTTGCGGGGAACGAGGGGAATTTTTTCAATTTTTAAGGGTAATGTCTCCAACTAGATACGATTTGTGATCTTTTGACGTATTTTTGAAAGAAATCGGTTCGGTGAGAGCTGAGAAAAAGTGATAACAGACACAAAAAAAAAAAATAATAAAAAAAAACACATCATAGTAAAATTAATACCTTCTCCGCTTCGCATCGAAGCTAAAATATCTTATTAATATTTATTAGTAAATATACTGTATCGTTTTGAAGTTTGTGAAAATTTGAATTTTCATGTATTATTTTACGGTATTAAACATTGAAATACGTATTGAGAAAAGGACAGAAGAAAACGCTATCTTTTCATGATTACTGTGTATACATATGATGATAATGTGTATACATTACAAACTTGGCATTAATACCATGATAAGAAATTAGATAAGGCAATTATTACTTATCACTCTCATTCAAAAGTATA
>NW_026099573.1:25779184-25841388 GCF_025091365.1 Daktulosphaira vitifoliae
CCCCCCCCCCCCCCTATTCTATAACAAAATATCTCCCGTTTTTTCCCCAATATCAAACAAAAGCGTTTTTTATTTTTGGATCGTTACAATTAAAACATTTTATTTTTAGTTGAATTTTAATCTATTTTCAATATTTTATTAAAAAATTACAACATAATAAATGATATAAGTATGAAAAATTTTAACAAAACATTTCACATTTACAATCTTATAAGTGATTAACAAAAATTTCATCCATAGGTACTTCACCGAAAAATCTACTTATATAACCGTATATAATTGAGTTGATTGCCTCTTCCATTACAGATTGGATATCTGATGATAGTTCTCGCCAGTTTTCATTTAAAAATACATTCATAGTATTTTCTGAAAAAAAATACTTGAAATAGTTAACTAATATTTTTATTTCTTTATTTAATGATTAGGCTTAGCCGAGTTGGGGCTCCACCCCAGCCCGGTGGCCTGCGGGTCTTATGCACTTGTGATGCGTTAGGCCCTTCGGGCTACTTTTACAGGTAAGCCACTGATTCCACTAGGAGTACCCGGGTAAGCTGGGCATGATAAGTGTTGTGCTGGAAAAATATTATCCAGAAGCAGTTTAATACAAATATAGTAGACATTTAATTAATAAAATGAGTAAAATTGAAAAATAGTAATTAGTGAAGTGTATAAAGTATAAAGTTTACATTTTATTACTAAGTTCATCACAATATTTTAATCTTGACTCTATCATTGGTTTTATCAATATTAATAAAATTGTGTTATGAAGTTATAATAATAGGATGAGGTAATAGATTGAAATGAATAATGTAATATAGAATTTCAAATAAAATACCATACATTTAAATTTGTATTAGAATCTAATACATCAATACAAATTATTATTAACATTTAATGTAAAAGCTGTAGGAAAATGTCCTACCACAAAGAAAAAAATTTGTTGTAAGTCATACTAAAATAATAAAAAATTTGTTCCGAAAGAAAAATAGAAGAAGAAAATAAAACAAGTTTTTAATGAAAATAATAATAAACTTATTTTTTTATAGTTCCTATTCAATAATTTATATTAGATACAAGAAATAATAAAAAAAATTAATCAATAATATGACTAAAATATTTAGGTTTACTCCTAAGGTATCTTTAAATACCGTGTTATTAGTACCATTTTATATATACATAAAATTAAAAAAAAATTGACATGTGCAATACCAAAATAATATCCTACTAAAAACTATGCACGTGGACATTACAAAAAAAACCTAGCACAGGGGGTCGCGGCACAGTAGTGAGGTGGCATAATTGAATCAAGTATAATGATATCTGACAGTGATTAAAATCACTATCATAAAAAACGTTTCAATGTAAATCTTTAGATAGTGTTTAATTAAAAAAAAAAAATTTGTCAAAAAAGTAGGTCAAGTGAACGCTGAGAAAATAAATTATAGCTACAAAAAAAAATAGTAAAATAATATTAATATGAATTTCTTCTCACGAGAGGAGACTACAGTAATGGGATCCATGATATTTAATGAAGTTATTGAATCTAATTGAGATAAAAATCAAATGAGTTAAACATTTTTTTGTAACTCAAAAAGAATTAAGAATTAATTCTTTTTATTAATTCAGTGCCACAGGCGTGAAAGACCCAAATGTTACCGCCTCAGAAACCGTACGTCGCATTGNCGTGAAAGACCCAAATGTTACCGCCTCAGAAACCGTACATCGCATTGGTCACTTAATAAAAATGGAAATTTAGCTAGTTCAAATTTTAAAGTTATTTTTCTCGACTTCAAAGAAACAAAAAAATTTAAATACGTTTAATTTTTTATACTATGTCAACTAGATTGATATAATATTTATAAAATTCAGTGTAATCCCCTTATAATAAAATAAAATACAAAATCAAGAATTTTAACACAAAAATAGTATATTTTAGCTATTTTCATCATGTAGATAAAATAAAGTTCGAAATTTTTTTTTTAATATTAAAGTATATTACATAAGTTTTAATTTAAGATATATATAAAAGTGTTAGTGTTTCCGGAACATTTTCAAAATTTAAGTTAAAAAAGTTCTACTTTCTATATGCATTTTACAGATTTGAACCCCCTCTGTATATAAGGAAATAGTTTGATTTAAAAAATAATTTGTCGAATGAAAGATGTATATAAATATTATTTCTCATAAAAAAATTGTATTGATCCATACATTTTTCAACAAGGTATAACATTTTAAAGTTAAAAATGTAAAATATAAAATCGAGAATTTTCGTTTTTTTTTATTAAATTTGACTACTGTTTTCACAGTGAAGATTATCTAAAGTCCGAAATTTTTTTTTTCATGATAAATTATATTACATTAGCTTTAATTTAAGGTATATATAAAATTGTCAGATTTTCCAGAACACTTTCAAAAGTTAAGTTAATAAATTATATTTTTTTGTGAAAAAGTTTGTCATTTTAAATCCCCCCCCCGTGAGAAGGTTAAGTGTCAGATTTACAAAAAAAATATTTATATTGATTTGGTCATTTTTGAAAAAGTTATGGCAGTTTTTAGTAAAAAAAAACCAGCACAGGGGAGTCGCGGCACAGTGGTGATGTGGCATAGTTGGATCAAGTTTAATGATATCTGACAGTGATTAAAATCACTATCATAAAAAACGCTTCGATGCAAATCTTTAGATAGTGTTTAATTTAAAATATTGGTAGATTATTCCAAAAGCTTCATAAACTGCTAGTTCCTTATTAATATCCTGATTAGGATAAAGTATGTCGAATGAAAAAGGGATTATTAAAAAATAGAATTTCCCATAAAAAAATTATATTGATTAATACACTTTTCAATAAGTTATAGCATTATAAAGTTAAAAATATAAAAAAGAATTTTTTTACAAAAATCGTATTTTTTTTATTAAGTTTAATGTCTGTTTTCACCATGAAGATAAAATATAGTCCGAAATTTTTTTTTACCATTATAAAGTATACTACATTAGTTTTAATTTAAGATATATATAAAAGTGTCAGACCTTCCGGAACATTTTCAAAAGTTAAGTTGAAAAAGTTAATTTTTTGTGAAAAAGTTGTCATTTTAAATCCCCCCCTGTGGGCAGGTTAAGTGTCAGATTTACAAAAAAAATATACCAAATGATAGGTAAAGACATCAAGCATCTATATAAAAAAAAATTATATTGATATGTTCATTTTTGAAAAAGTTACGGCAGTTTTTAGTAAAAAAAATTGAAAAAATTTCGAAAATTAGCGATTTTTAAATTTGTAATTTTTTTGGAGGTTTCCCCCATTTACGGGGAACGAGGGAATTTTTTTCAATTTTTAAGGGTAATGTCTTCGACTAGATACGATTTGTGATCTTTTGACGTATCGTTGAAAGAAATCCGTTCGGTGAGAGCTGAGAAAAAGTGGTAACAGACAAAAAAAAAAAAAAACACATCTTAGTAAAAATAATACCTTCTCAGCTTCGCATCGAAGCTAAAATTGAAAAAATTTCGAAAATTAGCGATTTTTAAATTTGTAATTTTTTTGCATATTTCCCCCATTTGAGGGAACGAGGGAATTTTTTCAATTTTTAAGGGTAATGTCTCCAACTAGATACGATTTGCGATCTTTTGACGTTTCATTGAAAGATATCGGTTCGGTGAGAGCTGAGAAAAAGTGATAACAGACACAAAAATAAAACTAATACCTTCTCAGCTTCACATCGAAGCTAATATTGATAGCATTGGTTCAAGAGGTCTAATCGCCTATATCCTCCTTAAAAATATCCTTGATATTCACAATATTTAATAATATTCTAGTTACAATAATTGTATTAATATTAGTATTTCTAGGTCTATGTAAAAAAGTCAATTTGGATAAAAATATTACTGTGATTTGACGTTAGTCATCATAGTTGTCATAGATGAATCTCAATTTTTGCAATAAACTCATAGACTTATAAATCATCAATGAGATAAATAAGACAAAAAAAATTTGTTTCAAAGCAAAAAAAGTACATTTGACCAGTAAGATAATTATAAAGCCAAAGTTTAAAGAAATGATATATATATATTTATAACAATAAACTTAATTAAATATATCAACAAATTGTTTATTATAACATAATTAAAAAAAATTCCCAGGAAATATCTGTTACTTAATAAACTATGTAATATATAAAAATAATTAAAATAATATCAAAACAAAAATATAGTTAATAATCTAGCCGATTAATTCATATATGACAAATATAACATGTATTAAATATGAATGATAGAGAAAAATGAAATAAACATTTTTTTAATATAAACTCATTTTTTTTACAAAGTCAGAGTCAAAATATAAATATGCACATTTATAAGACGATAACCTCATTCAAAACATACGCGTGGATTTAAAAAAAAAAGCTCGTAGAATGGTAAAAAATGAACAGATTGAATTAAATTTTTTATAGTATCTCAAACAATTTTTTGGACGGAACTAGTGAAAATTTCAAACCTGAAGTCGTAAAACGCTGCCATCAGCGAACGTTTTTCTCAAAAACGGTTGAAATTTTAAAACGCTCGCGGGCGAGCGGCAAAAATTTTCCGGCCTTCGTCAATAATTTCCCCGTAGACTCATGACTAAATACTTTCGTTAAAAAAAAAAAAATTGTAAATCAAAGAACGCTACGTAGTTTTTCCAAAAAAGCGTTTATTTCCTTGTTCTTTTATAAAGTGTTCAGTAAGTAAGGACACGGGTTTCTATTGTTCTCATTGTTTGTAATAATTTATCTGCTTCCTTACTTACTGAATACTCTGTATAATATAAGATTCATGTTTAATGTCCTCTATAAAAATCATTGTTTTTGACAAAGAGGACGGGAAAACATAAATAGCCTAGCACAATAGATTCGAACCTGGTACCTATCCACTAAGGCATGAATGTTACCATCTAATTTAGGTAAGTCGTCTACCTATCTTCGATAATATTATAGATAATTATTATTATATTTTTTTAACAATAATGGGTTTTTGTTAAGCTGTTTCGCGAGAAAATTTAATCGAAGTCCTATGTGCTATCAAAGATCAAATATCTTTCCAAGCCCAAGAAGTTATGAAAGTTGGTGAACGTGTAACTGGATTGTTGGGTGTCCAGTGATATTTGCAAATCTCATTTCGTCGTTCAAATAATTTACACCCAACTGTTATTTATTTTTAAGAGCTTTAATAAAAACAATAGAAGGTGAAAAATTTTTATTAATCCTTTTAAATACATTTTAATGGCTAGAAGTATATTAATCGTTTTTAAATAATATGGTTAAATGAATAGTCAAAATCATTAATATAACAGTAATTCATTTTTACAATTCAACACATCAACAAAAAATTGTATGCTTTAATTTATATTAATAACCTTATTATTTTTGAATCTCGAACCGATAAAATATAACAATTAATAATATGTAGTAATTCACTCGTGCTCTACAACTATTAGCCCCTTTATATCATTAAAATATTCCATTTACATCCTTATAAATCTTTTTATTATATTTTGAATAAATATTATAGGCTGATTTTAAGTCATTTTAACAAAAAAGTGTACTCCATTTTGAAATGTTTTAGTGCTATTAAAACTTAATTACCCTTAACTAGAATTTTTTTTTTTAAATAATAAAAGCATATTATATATATAATAAATTCATAAATACGATTTAAAAAAATATCAAGTTAAATCTTGATTTTACATTTTGGTAATATCAAATATATATATTTTTAACTGACAGAACAAACCAACTATGTCAAGTACATATTTCACCAATACCTTTGAGTAATACAAAATTTTGTATTCATAAATTTTTTTTTACTGAATATTTGAAAATATTCAACCGAATACTATAAATTGTTTTGTTCCCTTATTTTATTTATCTTACCTAGATTCTTGTCTCCATTAAACAGATTGTCAAAATTAATGTATATTCTTGATGTAGTAAAAACATAATTTACATTTTGAGGGACTAGATAATGTCTATTATTTTTTACAGTTCTTTGAAATTGAATTTTTACAGAGCTTTTAATTTTTTCTGAAAATTAAAACTTTATTATATTAATATTAATTTTTATAGTACTAAAAAATCGTTCGGTTTTTTTTTCATTGTAATTTTTAAATAAAAAAATATATATTTATAACCAAAGTCAAATCTGCACGTTCCTTTTCCAGAAATAGGCGATCCAAAAACTTTTCCTATTAAATCATAATAACTTTCCATTACAATTGTTTTTGTCATCATAAATTTCATTGAAACATTGTTATTATTAACATCCACACTGTAAAAATAATATAATTTAGAGAATTGTTGAAAAAAAAATTTATTTAGTATATTACTTACTGGACATCTCTAAGTACAGTCGATAGGAGATTGGTGATATTAACATCTCTAAATTTCATATCTACGCTTACAATTCTATTACCGCCTTGTTTTATGTCAATACTTGGGATAAAGAGTGGATCAAGAGGAAATAAACCTAGACTAGGCACACCTTGAAATATACAAATATATTATGTTATGTTATGTTATGCTGATATAAACTGTTCTTTGAAATCTGCGTAAATCAGATCTTAAATGAAAATATCTTTATTAAGAGATAAATTAAGTGTTAAAGATATAATACTGAGTACAATTTAAGCTTAATCCACACAAATTTTATTGAAAATTAATATAAATCCAAGCGGATAAACATAATTAATATGATTAGATTATTAATATGGAATGAGTGGAATTATTTTTCCTTTTCTAGAACGTAAATTTTGTAAATACAATAATAATAAGTCAAATAAATGGTTAAAATTATTTTAAATCCGGATAGAGTTAGAAAAACTGATTTTCGATTAATGACACCAAAGAGAAACAAATTTCCTAAAGTATGTATAACATTCTTTTTTAATAATTTATAAAGTCTATTAAATTTTAGTTATGATCAAAATTTATTGGTTGAAAAATCAAAATATTAAATAACTCGATAACATTGTGTTAAACAAATCACATACATCAAGGTTATTAAAGATCTTTTAGTTGGCTTCTGCATATAAATCCCCTTATTAGAAGGAATAAATATTGCCTCAGTATGTATACAACAACCTAAACCGCCACTGAAAATAACAAACGGACACCATCTCTGCGATCACATATAGTACTATACATGAATAATATCTTCAAAATTACTTTGGGTTTCCATTTATGATCTTTTATTTTCCTCGACATTTGTGAAACTAAATTTATAATTAGTTTGTCACATGACAATTTTGAGCCGAATTTTTTATTGGTTTATTTTTTATACAAAACTCCTCTAAAAATCTTTACTCTGAAATTTTTAATTGAACGTGTTGAGGAATAAATATTTAATATGTTATGTCTAATGTATCAGTTGGATTAGTTTGGATACTATCTTTACACAAAACTAGTGTGATTTGTCATGCATGACCATATTGTAAGTAATTTAGTATTTTTATAAAATACTTCTTAAATAACCCTAAATAATTTTTTGAACTAATTGTCAGATATAAATCTTACTTTAATTATTAAAGAATAATTAATTTATAATTACCTTTTGCTATGTCTGGAAAACTTTGATTTAATGATCTATTAATACAATCGTTAATATACGGACTTTTTAAATTACATCGTTTATAATTTTTTGCTGAAAATTATTTAAAAAATATTGAATATAACATGAATTATAATAGACATTTTTTTTCATATTGTACATATATAAAATAATTGAAGTTTTTACATTGTATAATTTAAATAATATTATCATGTTATTTTAACACACTAATTTATGGGTATCATAAATTTATCAGTGAAAATTATTTGCTAGACAAAAAATTTTTCATTGAAAAAAACTAATTTGTAATTTTACAAATCTATAGATTCAATCAAAAATAATGTATTATAAACATCATTGTATACATTTATTTATTGTACTTACAAAGTTTCATAGAAATGACATTACTGATACACAACGTTAACAAAATATAAGTAGTATATTTGATAGTATTCTGTATTTTGAACATAATTAATTAACGAGTGGACTTCAAGTTATTTATTTAAAAGTGCGAATATTAAACTAAAATGAACGTTTTTCTTAAGTTGATTATTATGAAATATATACGAAAAAAATATAAGTATTTATACGTAAATTCCACTGACTAGTTTCAAAGGAGTATTAGCATATTATAATCATTAAAATCCCCTACTCTACAGTTGATGTTGAGTGTTTATCATACATAGTACATTTTTATATGCATAATATAGTGTAATTTTGTACAAACTTTATAGAATTTGTATTCCACAGTCTCAACATTTTATTTCTTATATTATTTTTATAAAATATAACATGTTTTTTATTATTTAAGTGCAAGTTTTTCATTTCAAAGTTTTGTTTAAACCAAAAATTTTGCATTATTAGGAAATATGAACAGAGGAGGAAGTCATATGAAATATATACGTACTATTGATAATTAATAATACATAATTATTTTATTGATATTAACTATCAATATCATCACAGATGTTAATAATAATAAAAAAACGATTAAGGCCTCTCCTAAAATCGAATTGATCCGTGGCCAACAGTTGTACTTTTAGATTTTTATACTTATGACAAACTTATCATAGCTGAATTTGTAAAAGTGCTCTAAGGAGCCAAACATTTAAAGGACTCCAAAAAATATGTGTATATTGTTTTTGTATAAGATGTAGCTTGTTTAAAAATATATTAAATAGGGGCGTCAAATATATGATTGTCTTTGAACACCGATAACAGTTAGCACGGCACTGATCACTTACATAAAAAACGCATCGATGCGAATCTGTTAAATTTCATAATATTTATGTCTTAAAATTTCAAGTATTAAATGCCTGTATAATAATTTGATTAATTTAAAATTAAGTAATTTATATGAAAACATTGTGAATTTTTTACTTTAACAGCTGATTTTTCATATTAGAACAATCGTTAAATAATTTTTTTATATTATTATTGTAATATATTTTAAAAGCTTTAATTTTGTATAGATTAGAAATTGTCGAACATTCCGTAACATTTTTAAAAATCGAGTTGAACTAAATATTTATATGCGTAGATGGTCTCTCTCAAACCCTTCCTAAACATAGGGTTTTTGTTTAAAAAAATAAATAGTTATAGCAATTTTAAAATGAAGAAAACAAATTTGAAAAATACCATTTTTTAAGGAGCCTTATTTTAAGATACTCTCAACTTCTAAAATTGAGTGGGTTTTTTTCCAATTTTCTGTGACAATAGTTTCAACCAAATTAAAACTAGGTTCTTTTGATATAGTCTTCATTAAAATCGGTCCAGTGAGAGCTAAGAATTTTCTTAGACAGAAAAAAAGCACATTATTACAAATCCAATACCATCTCAGATTCGTATTGAAGCTAAAAGATTCACAAACAAGATCAATACAAAGATTTAATTTAAGTAACGCCGCTAGCCTTTTCAAAAAATAATAAATTATTAATAGCTATTTCATTAATTGTTAAATATATCTAATAGACATTATATTTTATCATTACATGAAAAAAATTAACCCGATTTTTGAGAAATTAAATTTAAAGTAGATGTTAATTTCATTAACATGTGATGTTATATACATGTTATTCATTCAATATCCCTTACACTAATGATTTTCATTTACATTCAGAAAGCGTTTGAAATTTCTAAACTTAGTTGATATTATAATTATATCCAAATTTATTTTAAATACGACCGTTCAGGTGCCGAGTGTTTCATAAACTGAAGAAAATACCTATCAAGTAATAAAATTCAAAGAGTTGTTTAATATAATAAAATGATGTCAATTATATCAGATTTATTATTCGAACATCCATACATTAATATTGATTTATTAAAACTTGTTAGGAGATAAATACACTTTAGTGTCATTGACCTAGGAGAAATTAACTAGATTTCCTTGAAAAGTTTTTGCAAGGTTATTAAGAAATACTATTTTAGACAAAATTTTTAGTGAATTAATGTTTAATGAATGTATTTATTAATTAGAAATAACCAGAGTTAACTAAAATAGTATTAAATTTATTTACAAATATATTTGAATAGATATAAAGTAAAATATATAAAAATAATGTTTACAAAACATTTTTTTTTTTTTTAGTATAGTATATTGTCCTGGACTATGGTCCGTCGGTCCAAATCGCAGTTACACTCTGAAATGATCTCGAAACGTCAGCTATAAACTAAAAACGGAAACATCTGAAAATATTCCGATTAATTAATTTATTCTTAAATCGATTAATAGGTTCTGCGCTAGGAATTTAATATATTCATAATATATGTGAACGACATGGAGACACATAACTCATGATAATTAAAAAATGTTGTTTTCAGATCAACAAATAAATAAGTATTATTTTTTTTATAATAAGACGATATAAAAAGTATTTATTTTTTTTTTTACTGTCATAATTTGATAAAATTTAAATGTTTTGTTGTAATAGATTAGGAAATTTAGAATTTCATGACATATGAGTGTATTGTGAAAATATATTCATGACTTTAACGTGACAAAAAATTCGTGTCTCATGCTCTGATTTTTACAACTTGAAAAAATCATAACCCAATAAAAATTGAATAAATTAAACAAAAACATTAAATTTTGAAAATGATTGTCATCAAGGGTAGTATACATTTCAGACTTTTAATTGTTAAACTGTGTCAGCACCCAAATGGCTAAAAATGTTTAAACTCATGCGATGAAAATCTTTTTGAAATAATAATAATTTTTTACAGAGCCATACAAAATATCTTAAACAAAATTGCGAATTGGCATTAAGTCGTATAGTAATCTTTATAATGAATTACAACTGTCACAAAAATTATGATTGTAGATTAAAATATATTATATTCATAAACAGGAAGAACGAGTATTTTATACGATAGATAAGAATTTAATGTTGATATGCTCATAATAAACATCGATACTTATATTTATTAGTGTTCACTGGACACTGTCCAGCCATCAGGTTTTTTTCCCTGTTTATTTATAAGTTTTTGTTTTAATTTCTGCTGTACACAAAAAGTATCAAAAGTAAAATCTGATTGTACTACAAAGGCTACTTACATTAGCAAGACCGTAATAATGGAAATACGAATTATTAGCGCTGTTCTGAAATCCAACACACTTAGTAATAACAAATTTAGAATAAGCATCCATTAATGCAAAAAAATCTAAATGTACAAGAATATTTTTTCACTTCTCCCGGTGTATTTAGCGCCAACTTAAATAAACTAGCAGAAAAATATATTAAGAAAGATTGAAAATTTGCTTAGCATACACGAATATTGGCTGCATTAGTATACTATCCTTCGGATTATGTAATTAATCCCTATTTATTACACATTTATTATGATAAACGATAAATTTACTGTTACAAAGCACTAATTGACGCATCATTTTTCTTGGAAAACGTTTTTCTCATTTTTCTTGAATACTTTGAGCTGGTTTGAACGTAAAATAAATACNTTAAGAAAGATTGAAAATTTGCTTAGCATACACGAATATTGGCTGCATTAGTATACTATCCTTCGGATTATGTAATTAATCCCATTTTTTAATTAATCTCATTTTTCTTGAATACTTTGAGCTGGTTTGAACGTAAAATAAATAGAAGAAAAACACGTTCTCAACTCAAATTTCCTATTGCACTTTGGAATTGTTACAAAATTGCCAAAAATAACAACAAATAATTATATTTAAGTATGGCACGAAGGTTTTAAAACTTAAACATAGTATAAACAGTTCAAATTATTTATTATAAATAAATACATTTTTTTTTAGATGCTTATCATTCTAAATTATGGAAGTCTATTAAATCACTCCAAAAAAGTCAAAATTTAAATCTAAATAGAAAAATATATTTCAAATGACCAACTAAACCAAAAAAATAATTTTTTTTTTATTTTAAAGTTCATTGCATTGACTTTAATTTAATGAAGATTTGAAAATGTTAGGTTTATTGAAACATTATAAAAACTAAAAATAAAATAAATTAAAGATGATTATGCACTCTCAATACTTTGATAAATGGAAGAATTTTCAAAAAAATATTTTACAAATAAGAAAGTTTTTTTTATATATTACCACTGAAAATTTTATTTTGATCCATGGATTATGTGAATATTATTGGCGAATTAAATATAACTATTATATCCAACAAAAATTAAATGATTTTATTTTTTTTCTTAGAGGGAAGAGATCTCTAAGTGATTGTTTAACTAATATACACTGTTAGTATAAAAAATTTAATATGTTTATCTATTTATCATTGATGTATTCGGGATAACTAAAATAAATTTTATAGAGTATTGATAACTTGCGTTAAGTCCCGAAGCCTATCGGATTGTATTATAACCACTTAATTATTTTCATTTTTGTAGGATCTATTCCTTCTCGTCTCGGACTGACGAACAATTTATAAGTATTAAAGTGGCTAGTACGATGATAACAAACAAGATGTATTTATTTAACATTATAGTAAAAAACATTATTAAGTATATTTAAAAATAAATAGATAACCGAATCGATGAAATCGATTAAAAAATTATGAAATTTCGAAGTAAGTGAATATCATAGCAATATATTATCTGATGAAAAAATATAACCTTTATCGCTAATTATTACATATTAATTAATACTCCTACGCTCTAGTCAATTTAAGCAAACACAAGAAAGTTATAAGTTAACAGCCAACAATAGTTTATAATTAATCATAAATTTACTTAACTCTACTTTTAAGATAATTAGTTTTAAACTAAACTAAGTCGAGTTAAAAAAATGCAGTCGATTCAGTAAAAAATGGTTGAGTTTTTTTCAATTGTATGAGGATTGCCTGAAGATTTGTCAGTTGTTTATACGATAAATAAAATTAAAAAAAAACTTTAGTACAGTGGAGTTGAGGCACAGTGTGGGCGAGGCATAGATGAGATGAGTATTGATGATATCTGAAAGTGATTAAAATCATTATCATAAAAAACGCTTTGATGCAAATCCGTATATAGTGTTTAATTCTAAGAAATTGATGGATGATTACAAAAGCAACATCAACTCTTATTTCTTTAATTATATTCTGATTAGTAGTTCTTTGATTTTAAAATATAATATATGAATAAATATTAATTATAGTTATTAAATTTAGTATTTCATACTAAATTTATTAATAAATCGATATTCAATAATTTAATATTGTAATTTATACGGAGAAATTATTAAAATAATAAAGAAGTTATATTTTACTTTACTTTTACTTGTATAAAAATTTAAAGAGATTAATGTAATATTTTTCAATAAAACTGTTTGTTACTATAAATAAATGCACTGGACTACAAAGAACTTTCATTAGAAACAAAAATATGCTTTTCTAAATAAATTAGACTTTTTATATCACTTCTAATTTTAGCTTCGATGCGAAGCTGAGAACATATTAGTTTTACTATGATGTGTTTTTTTTTATTATTTTTTTTTTTTTGTGTCTGTTAATACTTTTTATCAGCTCTCACCGAACCGATTTCTTTCAATGAAACGTCAAAAGATCACAAATCGTATCTAGTTGGAGACATTACCCCTAAAAATTGAAAAAAATTCCCTCGTTCCCTCAAATGGGGGAAATATCCAAAAAAATTACTAATTTAAAAATCGCTAATTTTCGAAATTTTTTCACATAATTTTTCTTAAAACTTCTATAACTTTTTGAAAAATCAACAAATCAAAATAATTTTTTTTATACTAAAAATTTAGATATTTCCCTTTCATTTGATATCATTTTTTTGAAAATCTAACACTTAACCTGCTCATTGGGGGAGATTTAAAATAGCAACTTTTTTATAAAAACTAACTTTTTCAACTTAATTTTTGAAAATGTTCCGGAAATACTCCGTCCTTTAAACATATATCAAATTAAAGCTTATTTTGTGTACTATAAAATAAAAAAAAAAAATTGTCCCGACGACCTATCTTCTATGCGCAAATGGTTACCATATTCAAAAATATGCTATTTTAACAAATTTTTTTTTTTTTTAATTAAACACTATCTACAGATTTGCATCGAAGCGTTTTTTATGATAGTGATTTTAATCACTGTCAGATATCATCTATCCAGTATAGATGATATCTATAATATGATATATATATAACCCAACTATGCCACGACCCCACTGTGCCGCCACCCCACTGTGCTGGGTTTTTTTTACTAAAAACTGCCATAACTTTTTCAAAAATGAACATATTAATATAATTTTTTTTTATAGATACTTAAAGTCATCACCTATCATTTGGTATATTTTTTTTGTATATTTGACACTTAACCTGCCCACAGAGAGGGATTTAAAATGACAACTTTTTCACAAAAAATTTACTTTTTCAACTTAACTTTTGAAAGTGTTCCGGAAAGTCTGACACTTTTATATATATATCTTAAATTAAAGCCAATGTAATGTACTTTATTATGAAAAGAAAACATTTGACTTCTAGACTTGTCTTCATGGTGAAAATGGTTACCAAATGCTATTTTTGTGTGAAAATTCTCGATTTTATATTTTACATTTTTTACTTTAACTTTTTAAAAAATGTATGGATAATACAATTTTTTCATGAGAAGTAGTATTTATATACATCTTTCATTCGACAAATTATTTTTTAAATCAAACTATTTCCTTATATACAGAGGGGGTTCAAATCTGAAAAATGCATATAGAAAGTAGAACTTTTTCAACTTAACTTTTGAAAATGTTTCGGAAATACTGACACTTTTATATATATCTTAAATTAATGCTTATGCAATATAATTTAATATTAAAAAAAAAAATTTCGGACTTTATTTTGTCTTCACAGTAAAAATGGCTACTGAATCCTATTTTCGTGTGAAAATTCTCGATTTTATTTTTTACATTTTTAACTTTATAGTGCTATAACTTATTGAAAAGTGTATGGATCAATACAATTTTTTTATGAGACATTATATTTTTTAATAATCCCTCTTTTATTCGACATACTTTATCTTATTCAGGATATTAACAAGGAACTAGCAGATCATGTAGATTTTGGAATAATCTACCAATATTTTAAATTAAACACTATCTAAAGATTTGCATCGAAGCGTTTTTTATGATAGTGATTTTAATCACTGTCAGATATCATTAAACTTTATCCAACTATGCCACATCACCACTGTGCCGCGACCCCCCTGTGCTGGTTTTTTTATATTATTACTAATTACATTTAAAATAATAATTAAAAGAAAAATAAATTTGTTTTCAAATTATTACTAATTTTGATTTTTAATATGTTAAAAATGATCAGTCCACAAATTTTCATTTTTTACCTATTTTTTTTTGTTCTTTAAGTTGATGAAAAATTTTTGATAAAGTTTTGTGAAAGTTTATATTAAAAAAAATTGAATATATTACCATAACTTTTAGCTCAATCACAAGTTTGAAATTGACAATATAAATAGAAAAATTTATGAGAATTAAAACTATGCTATTTTTAAGATTGATATGCAGTCAGGAAATTTGAACTAAAAACTCATTATTTCTTTTCATTTTTATCGTAATAGCACACTTAAATAGAGATCATAGTAATCATTTCTAAGTAACTTTTGGTATTTAAAAAAATTCTACAATTGAAATATCTAGAACTGAATTAATTTTAATGAATTATTTTAACTTTCACAAAAATAGCATATTTTTGCATAAGTTAGTAATTTTTACCATAAAGACAAATCCAGAGGTCAAATTTTTTTTTCAAAATAAAGTATATTACATAAGCTTTAATTTAAAGTATATATAAAAGTGTCATTTTCAAAAGTTAAGTTGAAAAAGTTAATTTTTTGTAAAAAAGATACCATTTTGAAACCCTTCCTGTGGGCTGTGTCGTAACACAATAAAAGGGAAGTGTAATATAATGTGTATGATTATGAGGATGTGGTGCCTGCTGTATAGGTATTCACGTGCGTGTTGTCGTACAGCAGCTGCTCGGCTGACACTCCGGGTTAGCTGTGGGTGACGAAAGGCTGTTGTTATAAGAAGAGAATAAGGGTAACACCTAGGTATGACGTAGAGACGAAGTACATGACACAAATACCAGGTGTATGCAAAAGGAGCCCAAAGTATGAGATGAAGACGAAGTGCAAGACACGAATACTGGGCGTACCAGATAAGGAGTATAACAATGTACGAGGTGCAGACGAAGTGCAAGACACAAGTACTCTGAAATGTTGTGGAAGAGAGTAGATAGGTTTAAAAGGAAAAAAACAAAGACTTTACTTTAAGCAGTAAGCCAGACAACGACAACCGAGTACTGAAAATAAAATCGAAAATTTTCATACAAAAATATCATTTGGTAACCATTTTCACAGTAAAAACGATCTAAAGTATATTACATTAACTTTAATTTAAAGTATATATAAAAATGTCAGAATTTCCGGAACACTTTCATAAGTTAGGTTGAAAAAGTTGTCATTTTAAATCCCCCCTGTGGGCAGGTTAAGTGTCAGATTTACCAAAAAAATATAGCAAATGATAGGTAAAGACATTATGCATCTATAAAAAAAATATTTATATTAATTTGTTTATTTTTGAAAAAATTATGGTAGTTTTAAATAAAAAAAATTTCGAAAATTAGCGATTATTAAATTTGTAATTTTTTTGCATATTTCCCCCATTTGAGGGAACGAGGGAATTTTTTCAATTTTTAAGGGTAATGTCTTTGACTAGATACGATTTGTGATCTTTTGACATATCGTTAAAAGAAATCGGTCCAGTGAGAGCTGAAAAAAAGTAGAAACAGACAAAAAAAAAAAAAACATATCATAGTAAAATGAATACCTTCTCAGTTTTACATCGAAGCTAATAAAGAATTTATTCGAAAATACCATTGCTAAAGAGTGTTTAAAAAGCAATTAATAGAAAGCTTACTAATTTAATAGTAAAAAAAAATTANACATTAACTTTAATTTAAAGTATATATAAAAATGTCAGAATTTCCGGAACACTTTCATAAGTTAGGTTGAAAAAGTTGTCATTTTAAATCCCCCCTGTGGGCAGGTTAAGTGTCAGATTTACCAAAAAAATATAGCAAATGATAGGTAAAGACATTATGCATCTATAAAAAAAATATTTATATTAATTTGTTTATTTTTGAAAAAATTATGGTAGTTTTAAATAAAAAAAATTTCGAAAATTAGCGATTATTAAATTTGTAATTTTTTTGCATATTTCCCCCATTTGAGGGAACGAGGGAATTTTTTCAATTTTTAAGGGTAATGTCTTTGACTAGATACGATTTGTGATCTTTTGACATATCGTTAAAAGAAATCGGTCCAGTGAGAGCTGAAAAAAAGTAGAAACAGACAAAAAAAAACATATCATAGTAAAATGAATACCTTCTCAGTTTTACATCGAAGCTAATAAAGAATTTATTCGAAAATACCATTGCTAAAGAGTGTATAAAAAGCAATTAATAGAAAGCTTACTAATTTAATAGTAAAAAAAAATTAATTATGACACGGCACCGCCTTTTGCTCTAGGCTGGCGCTCACCCGTGTCTCTCTCGATATCAGCCGTCCAGCTATTAATATGACAATCGGTTGTCATCGGTCGTCACCCCGCCCTTGACACTGAGATAAGGCCGCCGCCGAATATGGATTACCGATATTGCGGTCTGTTGCGTTTCGACGTTCATCTCGACTGGTGGATCTCTTTTATTTTGGTGTGTCTTTAATTTGGTGTTTTTCGCTTTTCCGGTTTTTACCTTAACTGGTTTGTGCTTTAGTAGCATCTCGTGGTGTACCGTTTGCTCGTCACACGATTTTGAAGTTTGCGACTTGGTAAAACACATTGTACTCGTGCCCTCATTTAACGGTGTTACCTCCTAAGACTAACGGATACAACCGATCACGGTAACCGTAATTGACCAGTGTAATACTGAACTCATCGGTGCGAATTGTTACGAGTGGTTGTCGTAATTTTATGACTCATTTATATAAACAAACGGTATTTATATATATATACATATATAGTTATATCATTTACGAGTGCGTGCTAATTGGATACGCGTTAATTATTGTAATCATATAACTAAAAATCTACATACATAACAATTCATATTATTTAACAGTATTTCATACAACATCCTAATCATTTCAATGCTAATCTACAACATCCACCACCTTCTAATACACAAATAGGATTACAAGACGCAATTAGACTGTTACCTCATTCCTTCGACGGAAAAGACGTAGAACAACTCGAAATCTTCCTTGAAAAATGCGAATTTGCAGTCGAATGCGTAGTACCGATAGCCATCCTTTGCTTACTACAAGCAATTTAAACTTGGTTATCAGGTAAAGCAAAGCAGGTAACTAAATATAAGAACTTCGAGTCATGGGATGACCTAAAAGAGACTTTAAAATCAAATTTAGAGCCCCAAAGGACATCTTTATTTGGAACTCTATGCTACGAAACAAATGCATAATGAGGACGTACTTTCCTACTCCATGAGAGTAGAAAAACTACAAAATCAATTAATAGAGCAGGAAACGTCAGATAAAAATCCGAAAGTGGCGAAAGCAATAGAACAAACCATAAATAATCAAGTTATCCAGGTATTCGTAGAGGGACTGGGTAATTTAAAAGACTTTATCAAAGCCCGAAACCCTTCTACCATAGACAAAGCTGTACAAGCAGACAGAGAAGAAGAGAGAATAAGGTTATCCAATCTGGGGGCCGAACAATACTTAAAAGACGGACCGAAATTCAATTCTAATTCTAACTATTCTATGTCTCCTTCTACCTCCAACAGATATTTTCCTAAAATCAATTATAATAATAATTCTACATCTGTAAACAAACCCACTTCACCAAATTCCAATTCGTCAATAGTAATTTATAAATATTGTAAAATCGAAGGACACCTCATAAAACAATGTATTAAAAGAAGATACGCTAATAAGAACAGAAGAAAAAAACAGGAAAACGGGAACCGTCCGGGCTAAGGCGCAAGTCCGGTGGGAAAGTAGCAAGTGGCCATAGCACAACTAGAATCTTTAAATGCAACCCAGTTAAACACTGGTTATGTTCAAATTCTATGCCAACAAACCATTCCAAATCTTCTAAATCTTTTAGATACAGGTAACGATTTAAATCTTATTAAACTAAATATTCTAAATCCTGACGTACCAGTAGTAGAGACCGAATGTTTTAATCTAACTGGTATCACTGACCAAACTATTTTTACTCTTAATAAAGTTATTCTCAGTATTCAAATAAGAAATCACATGATAAATACTGAATTTCATGTCGTCCATCCATAGGCGTAAATAGCCTTAATTTTTTGGGGGGACTTAAGTCTCTCACATATTTCAGTAAAAACATNTTCTCCTTACCCCCACCATCGAGAAACCACGCCCACTATATGACCTTGACATTACCCCCACCATTGAGAGAACACGCCCACTGTGTGACACGCCCCTCCTCCCCCGACCACGCCCACCCACGGTAGGTGGGTAGGTGAAGGGGTGAGGCGGGGGGGTTCTAGAACTCTCTATTTTACCCTACTTACGTCTTTCTTTTTCGGCAAATACATTTACAATATCTTCTACATTTATATTATTGGATATATCCCTTTCAATGTGTAAAACTGATAGACTTGAAAATCGATTCTGTTCCATAGTTGTCCTCAACCACGTTTTCACTTTTCTCATGGCACTAAAAGATCGTTCGCAAGTTGCTGAACTTATTGGTATTGTTATTGCGAGTTGCAGGTATTTGAATAGATTAGGATATACTGATGGAGTAATGAGTTCAACCATATCTGTTAAATCAAAGTTTGCATTTTTTTTTTAAAGGCAAGATTTAGCTACAACCATCTCTGCTTCTAATGATTTTTTACAACACTTTGTTAGTTTCTGTAAACACACATATAATATAAATTGTTATATTTATTATATTATCAATTTATTTAATTAAGGTATTAAATCAAAATTTAAATTTTTAAGTGATAAAGACTTACCAAATAGTGATCAAAAAAATCCATACTATTTTCAAAGTCTAACTTAATAAATTTGTCAACTGCAACTGCTAATTTTAAGCTTTCTTCAGAAAATCTGTCATTCATGTTTACAATTAAACTATCTAGTACTCTATAATATCCATTAATGAGCCAATATTCTTTAACAGAACAGTTTCCAAAATTTGTGTTTGTAAATTCAAAACTAGTAGATGTTATGTGGAAATTTTCTAATGAATTTGGTAAGTTTTTTTTCCTTTTTGATCCTGTAAAATAATATTTGTGTCTGGAGTTAAACCATTTAACCATATGCATATATATTTTATAATTAATCAGCAAGTACCTATTACTACTTAAGGTATTTAATGCATTTTCTACAATCATATGCTATATGTAATTCATAAATTAGTAACTATCATTGTTCATGCCTTTAATACTGGCTGTATAGATCCAGATATCAGATTACCTAAATCAGTTACATCATTATTAAAGTATGACTCATTTGTATCCTTGGCATTGGGTAACGATGCATTCATATCAATCACATTTATACTACAACCTGGTTCAGCTAATTCAGGTTCATGTTTGTTATCTTTAAAACGTGCAGTAAGTATTAAGTTAACATCAATATGTATTGAGTTAGATTCATTTTTTTCTTCAACTGGACTACTCTTGTTACCAGTTTTACCTGTTTTTTTTTTTTTTTTGTTTTATTAAAAATGTCAAAAATTTACTCATGGTTATTGAATAAAAATATATAACACTATACTTGCAATAGTAAACTTAAAAAAAAATCACTTGACTTAAATATAATATGTTCATACATGAAAATAAATAAAATTGAGCATACAGCTTACAACGTTCAACAATTCTGAATGAAGATTAAAATAAACTAAAAATAACCTAAATATTAAATTCGTTGATTTTGTAAATTTGTAATGTGCATTACAATGAAAATTGGCGCGTAAAATGATAACAGCTGATGACCGCCAGAGTAATCATGAGCGAGCGAGTTCTACGTCGGTATCAGTGTACCACCTATTATTTATCAAGTTTGGTAAAGACATATTATCCACGATAAGTGATGTAACAATCTTTTCTTATCGTCTTGGGTTCTTGCATAATATTGAATTTATTGTACTCCAAAAAAAAATGTTGTAATTGGATTAATTTCTAAAATGTATTAGTTATTAATGCTTAGTACTCTTTACTAACTTTTGAACTAGGGGACTTTGAATAATATTGGGGGGACTAATTCCCCCCAAGACCCCCCCTATTTACGCCAATGCGTCCATCCTAATTTTCCTATAAAATGTGAAGGCATATTTTAGACATTTTTGCAATTAAATCAATTTTCAGTCGATTTCCGAAATAGTGAGATAATTATGCACATGAATAAAATATGTGAAATATCTCCACGCTCTGAATCACTCATTTCTATTTCTGCATGTGATATCGCTGAGGCCACAGCGTTATTCATTCATTCTCAAAGTCTATATGAAAACTCATTATGTGGTAATGTAATGACAATAGTTAAAAACCACGAAATCCTAGTACCTGTTATCAACACATTCGAACGTTCAATTCTACTTCCGCCGAATCTCGCTCTGTCTCAACTTTCTTTCGACATATGGACCGAACAAGAGTCATGTTATATTTCAAATTCTATTTCTGATAACAGTCTTTCGGCGAGCAGCCAACGATTGAGGTTACTCAAAGAATCTATTCAAACTGACCATTTAAATCCTGAGGGAAAAGTTTCGGTTGACACTATATGCCGCGAGTACTTCGACATTTTTCATTTAGATGAAGACAAGCTGACATGCACAGATGCTGTTTATCACGAAATAAATACGCCCGCAATCGTACAGCTCATCAATGAACGTCCATACCGTTTGCTTTTCCGTCACAAACAAGAAATCAATAAACAAATCAAAGAACTCGAAGCACAAAATATCATAGCTCCCAGCAAGAGTCCATGGAATACACTACTATTAGTTATAACGAAGAAACCGGACAATAATAGTGTTGTAAAATATCGTGTCTGCTTTCATTTTAGAAAATTAAATCAAGTCTCTGTTGGCGACACATATCCTATTCCTAATATCGCTGACATTCTAAATCAACTAGAAAAATCTTCATATTATTTACTCGTCCACAGGTTATCAGCCATATAAGTTAGTCTATGGTAGACAGTTACAAATTCCTACCACATTCTCAAAACCTCCAAAACTTCAATACAACTTCTCCGATTATCAATTCGAACTCAAATGGAGACTCCAAGAAACAAATGAAGTCGCACGCAATCGATTAATCGCTAACAAGAATACATAAAAATTGCAGTATGATAAAAATGTACAATCTTCAGAAATAATGGAAGGAGACATGGTTTATATACAAAATAAAGCAGCTCACAACAAACTTACACCAAACTGGATAGGTCCATTCGAGGTTCTTGAAATCCACTCTAACCAAGTCAATGATTAAGCAAAAGGGGAAACCACAGCTAGCTCATAAAAACTTATTGAAAAAACAATTCTCTTAAATCAAAATAAATATTTTTTAGTACATACACTATGTATGTACTAAAAAATGCGGAAATTCTAATTTACCCACCGGACAATCTAGCACACATGAACATAATATATCTTCACATCGGAATGTATTACGAAAAGAAATCTAATGTCAAACTACACAGCAGTGACTGGGCAATAGTGACATTCTTGGACACATCACAGTATGCGTCCAAATACAACATTCTCTTGCAATTATATAGTACAACACGTAATTTATGTACACAACTTAAAGTCAAAGTAAGTGTGTTAGAAGTTATAGAAGCTTGTCATAATTTTGATAGAACTACACTTCCATATCTCTTCGAAATCGAATCAAACCGAAACGCTATAAATATCTCACTAGGACAGGACGTCCATAAAGTAAACTACCGGATCCGTCGTAACGTCATCAGCTCAGTAAGGACGGTAGCAAAAACAATTTTTGATTCAAGTCACATGTTAAACTCTGAATTTATCTTTGGTAAAATAATAGATTTTGCAAAGTCCAAATTGAGCGCCACCAGTATAGTAAACGAAAAAATGCGGTTATTCCAAACGACAATCTCTGATATTAATAACATGACCAAGCACATTAATGAAGCTCAAGTCGAAATCGAAAAGAATATTTAATATCTTAATAGCGAAGTCATAAAGAACTCTCAAATTATCAACAATCTAATCACGAAAACAGCTTTGTTAGAACAATCAACGTTATTCCAAATCCTTCTAAATCAATATGCGTACGAAACGCAAAATATTGTTTCCATTATCAATTCTGCTATCCATGGCAAAATTGACACCACAGTTTTGCCTCCTAACAAGTTACTTTCTTAGCTACGGGAAATACAGCTAGAACTTCCCGCTGGCAATCAACTTCCTATAGATATTGATATACAAAATATTCCCGAGTTCTTTTCAATATCTTTGACATCCATAATCTATAGAGACAACTTTCTCATTTTTATATTGCAATGTCCAATAATCAAAATCGATGAATATAATTTCTATCACACGATACTCTTACCATTCTATTTCTAAAACAATAATTTTGTTCTAGTAAAACCAGACAGCGATTATATAGCAATTAGCGATGATAGCAAATTTTATTTAACTTTTAGTCAATCGCAAATAGAAACATGTATACCACTTAACTCATATACATTATGTAAATGTAATCATCCTGTTTATTATAAATCTTCTTCTAAATTATGTGAAATTTTATTTTTAAAAAACCCACAAGGTTTGCCCCATTAATGCAAACTCATTTATGTATCATTTAATAACAGTATATGGAATCGTTTATCGAATACCAATTCCTGGATTTATTGAACGCAAGACGAACTAGTTACTCTGAATTGTAAATCTCCTCAACGCACTTTTTCTGTTTATATAAAAAATATTGGTCATTTAACAATATCTCCCACTTGTACTGTTCATACCACCTCTTCAATTCTAACGCCCATTTCAACTGTACTATACAACCATTCTAATAATATAGTCCCTCTGATTCCTAAGTTTAACTTATTTAACACTTACACAGAATATGTTATTAAGGTAACCCCGCAACAAATAACAAATATCGATTTATTTAATGATCTTTGTAAATTAATCAAACATATACAAATCCAAATAATCATAACTTTATACTAAATCATTATCATATTGCAATTATATATACTTGTTTATCAATTTTTATTGTATTAATTATAATTGTCGCTGTATTCTTTAAGTATAAGAAAAAGGTGATTCAAGTATATACCACTGAAATTACTAATGCACAACTCTGACTCTCTATTTTAGATTATATAATTCGCCAATAATAGAAACATTCTAAATCCCTTTGAAATTATATAACTTTATTTATCCGATTTCCCTTGAGTCATTGGGAATCATTAGATCTCCATTGATCATTTAGTGGGGGGGGATGTTAAGAACCCCTCAATATTACTGTAAAATATTATAAAGTATAGAGTATATGGTCGTCCGACTGTCGTCGAACACAGAAATGTGCTGACCAAGGGATTTAGGGCAACCATAGGCAAAGGACTCCTACTATAAACCCCAGAGAGTCAGTCGTGGTTCGATATGTGAAAGTGACGTTACACATAATATTCTAAATCTAAGCTGGTTAATTCTAACTTTAATTCTAAGTCTGTATACTAAAGCTGTATTCTATTTCGTACATTATATCTTTTAATATTCAATGTTATTTTATTTTATTTTAATTACCTTTTTAGATATTTTCAATTAAAATTACTTGTATTGGCTATAAGTACATAGTGGAGATGGTTATCAGTTAAGCGTGAACGGTATGGGTTTTTAATTTTTTGCCTTTAATATTGTATTCTTACAATACAGAAATTAATTCACGACAAACAAACATTATTTTTCTTTTATTTTCAATAACAAAGTATTGATTGATCCATTTATGCTGAAATACACGACATTCAGAATCTACTTTTCTTTTTTTACTGACATTCAATATAATTCGTTTAAAATTTAAATTAACTTTAAATTAACAGCCAAATAAACAACCACTATAAATATAAAATATAAATTATAATGTTATTAAAACTACACACGACGCAAATTGCACATAACCGTACGAAAAACGCAATAGGTATTTTCTTATTTAAGTTATTATTTTATAGATTGTGTTAAGATTGTGATTTAAGTTATACTTTTGTTAAGATTATATTGTTGGCGTTATTTTGTTAAGTTAAAAGGTCGCGGTTCCAGTTTCGTTTGAGTCGACGTGGTGGATTATCAGGTATTGTAAATGTATGTATTTTTTTTATTAAAGGGTTTGTGTTTGTGTTAAGTTTCGAATGGAATCTAGTGTAGTGTAAAGTAGTGAGTTCTTTGGCTGATTTGATGTTAAGTTCTTTGTGTAAGTTGTTGTTTGTTACATACCAGGGCGCGCCAGTTATCATTCTTAATACTATGTTTTGGAAAGCTTGTATTGGTCGGATATTTGATGGCTTGGCTGGTCCCCATATCTGGATGCCATAAGACCAGACTGGTCTGATTAATGACTGATATATGAGTATTTTTGTTTTAAGCGGTAGTTAGGATTTGAATAGTTGACGAAAGAGATGGAGTCTACTGTTGGCTTTTTTCCTTTTGTCTTTTTGGTGAGGTCCCCAAGTTAGTCGTTTGTCCAATATTATTCCTAGGTATTTGGTTTCGTTTTGGTTATTAATTAATATGTTGTTAAATGTTATAGCTGAACATTTTTCAGAACGGAGGGCGAATGTTACATGACTTGATTTATTTTTATTAATTTTTATTTTCCAGTTCTTGAACCATGATTCCATAATGTTTACATGCGTTTGAAAGTGGTGGGCTGCTTGTGAAATATTACTATGAGTAGAAGTAAAGCCGTATCGTCGGCAAACGTAGCGAGAAGAGTATCAGTAGTATGTTTGCAGTAAATATATTGTAAAGATCGGGAGACAGGTCGCTTCCTTGGGGACACCTGCTTGAATTTTGTAAAAAGGAAAATTTGCACAACCTTGTCTTACTGTGAACTTCTTTTCACAAAAGTAGGACTTAATTATTAAATATAAAGGTGTTGCAAATATGTGTTTTAATTTGAAAATCAGTCCGTCATGCCACACTCTGTCGAAGGCCTGGGTGTCTTCACGAAACCAAACTAGGTGTTTGGTAAAATGTGGTTCTCTTGCAATATTGGCCTAATNTAAATATAAAGGTGTTGCAAATATGTGTTTTAATTTGAAAATCAGTCCGTCATGCCACACTCTGTCGAAGGCCTGGGTGTCTTTCACGAAATCCAAACTAGGTGTTTGGTAAAATGTGGTTCTCTTGCAATATTGGCCTAACCCTTTTCAGCAGAAGTTTTTCAAACAGTTTGCTTAGTGTAGGTAATAAGCTGATCGGTCTATATGACGTTGTCATATTTTTTGGTTTTCCTGGTTTAGGTATAAGAACTATTACAGCTATATTCCAAATTGATGGGAACTAAGAAAGTCGCATCATACTATTATATATGTATGTAAGAAGGAGAAAACCTTTTCTTGATAAGTTTGTTAGCACTTTATTTGTGATGAGATCATACCCAGGAACTTTTTTCCTTTTGGTAGTTTTTTAATAGTTGCTTCAATTTCTCCAGGACTGAATGGCTTGACAGGAAGAGACATAGGTAAAGGACATGATAGAAAGTCATTAACAGTATTAATATGTTTTGAATCGAGCACGATGTCGTCATGTTTAGCAAAGGTTGTAGCTTTCTCTTCGTCTGATATAGCAAGAGTACCGTTATCTTTTTGAAGAGGTGGGGTAATTTCTTTAGTTTGAGTCAGTCGTTTTGTAGCTCTCCATAATGATTTATCCTTAATGTTGAGTGATTGAATGTAATTTTGATATTGAGCTGATTTGAATTTTTGAAATTGGTTTTTTAGATTATTAGCTAGTTTGTTATAGAGTTGTTTGAATGAAGGGTAACGAGTGTTTTGCCAAATACACCTTATTCTTCTTTTCTCACTGATAAGAGCTCTTATATAAACTGGTTGTTTTACTTCGTTTCTACCATTACTCTTACTTAATGAGGATGAACTGTTTGCTGAGTTCTTAATTAGCGAGACAAAGTTTTGAGCCGCGTTTTCGATGTCTTCATGGGTTTTAAGTGAAATTTTCAAGTTACTATTTTTATCCAAATTGATTTTGAATTTATTCCAGTTAATGGGTCCTTTTGTGAGTGATGGTCTTGTATTATAAGATACTTCGCCACCAATAGTGAGTATAACAGGTGAGTGGTTGCTGGTGATGTCACAAATATTTTCTATGCTTGTACTTAGCTGGTTTGGATAATTTGTTACAAAAAATTCGAGTAAATCAGGGTTTCGGTTTGCGTGGTTAGGCCAGTAAGTTGGTCCTGTTGGTGAAATAGTTGAATAGTGTTTATTGTTGATAACTGTAAACAAAAGTTTTCCTCTTTGATTATTACTAAAACAACCCAACGTTGGATGTTTGGAGTCCCCTCCCGCTATAAATGAGTTACCTAGGGTGTTGAAAAACTGCTAGAAGCCATCTTGACGTATACTATTATAATTTGGAGGGCAATATACCGCTGATATAGTGATTGGTATGCTATTAATTTTTATAGATACACTTGAAGCTTGTATATATAGTTCTTGATACAGACTTATTTCATCATGTTGTATGTTTTTTGAAATGTAAATTGTGGCCCCAGCATGAGCAGTGTCGTCAGGGTAGTTTGTTTTATACATAGTGTAGTTGTAAATGTTAAAGTAATTATTGTCAGTAGAATGAGTTTCACTTATCAGTGCTATTTCTTTTTTGTTATGGTTAAGTACACTTTGAAATTAATTTTTGTGTTGATTAAGACCATTAGCGTTCCAAAGTAGTATTTTGATGATAGGATTTGTTGATGTAGGCATTTTAGTCATTTTTTAAAATAATTTTATTAATTACAGCAGTTAGTAAGGATATCAAAAGATTAATTAAGGATTTTAAGTCATTTAAGAATGAGGAAAGTTGTTTAGTGAGTTCATTGTTATTAGTATCAGTTATTTCTATATTTTGTGACTTGTTTAAATAGTTGGTCTGTTGAGTTACTTTTGCGTACAAATTGTGTGTGTTTGGTTAATACACATTAGTGTTTTTTAATTGGGTGTTACCAGTAGGGACCTGTACATTATATAAATTCTTATAATCAAAAGGTTGATTGCAAATTGGTTTGACTTTAAAACCAAGTTCAGTTAATTCTGAATAATTTTGAGGTCTGTGGAATAGTGCAATTTTTTAGTACAACGCGAAATGGTTTGTCTTGTTTGACTTGATATGTATGGATATCAACATTTTTTTGTAAAAGTACTCGTACAATTTTTCTATATGAGCCAGGGGTTTTTATTTGAAGTTTTAAACCAGATGCGTTACTTTTACAAGTAAACTCATCGATATCAATAATTTTCTTAATAGCCTCGCAAAAGTTAACGTAGTTTAAATCAAATTTGATGAATATAGGCGGTGGTTTGTGCGGGGTGGGTTGATTTGTTGGTTCTATTTCCATGTTATCTGAATTTGTTTGAAGAGGAGTTAACCGGTTTAGTACTTTGATATTATTATTGGAAGTACCACTGTGTTTTGCTATAGGAAAGGATCCGGGTGAATGTGTATGTGGTATTTTATTAGATGATAAAACGGTTATCTAATCGTCATCGAACTCGGCAATAGTGGCTTTTTGTTTGTCTTTTGTATTGCCGATTATTTGAGAACGATTTACAATAGTTATAGGAGTTATCGGAACGTTACTTATTCTGAACAATGGCGTCGTTGGCGGACTGCGATTACTATTACTCATTTTGAGGCAAGTAGTGAAATATTAAATTCTTACCTAGATCCCGAAGGATCACTATGATGTTAATACTTTTCTTATATCTTGGATTCGTTGATATAAATATTTTAAACAAAACTGATTTGTATAAGATGATAAATTTAACGTAAAGTTACAGCATAAAAATAACGGTAGCGAAACACGAGACATGTGAACTCTGTGGCAGCTAAAGGCTATCTGCCAATAACATTTGTAAATTATTTTTTATATTTGAATAAAACAATATTCTCTACTACTTTATAGATAACTCTTACTATCAGACACTTGGTCTATCACATAGATTTTATATTGTTTATATTTGAACGGAATACCCGGTAATACTATGCAGATTAGTTACGTTCGGTTCCGTTGCCTATGATCATGCAGGAAAAAGAAATGGGGAGTGGACTGAATATGAGATTAAGGATGGTCCTTACATTAGAAGAAATTATAAGAACTACAAAACAAGGCGTATATATTAAAATAACAATAAATATAAAATATTTTAGAATTGTGTATTGAGGGGGGAGGGTCATTTAATAAGTACATGCCACAAAGTGCAATATATTAAAAAATGAAATAATAAAACAAAGACAATCAACAAAATATATGTTCTCTACCTATTCACTTGGTGATTGGTTATCAATAACATCATGAATTGTAGCATCGAGATTGAATGACACCAAAGCGACCAATGTAGTGTAGTGAATCGTACAGCCAATTTTACACGAAATACACTAGGCCATAGATTGTTATAGCAACTCTATAACTTGACTGACTATTCTGTTTTTCGTAATGATCGAAATGATCTGAATAGTGACAGTTCTAAAGGTGGTGGTGTCCTTATAGCTATCCCTAATGCTCTAACCTTACAAAATATGTCTCTAGAATGCTTAGCCGTTTCATTTAAATCAAATAATTTTAAAATTATTATTATAGCTATCTATATCCCTCCAAATAGTTCTGTTGATGTTTATAAATGCCAATGCACCGAAATAGAGAATTTAAGGGTAATCTTCTCGGACTACACTTTTATAATAGTTGGAGATTTTAATTTACCTGGCATAAAATGGTCTAATCAAAGTCACGCTATAGTATCTGGTCATTCCTCTGATAAATCAAAGGTTCTTGCTGAGACTATTGCATATGAGCAGTTTTTTCAACACAATTTTATACCAAATTATAGGAATAATATACTAGACTTAGTAATATCCGATAACAATACTTTAGAAGTATCACAATGTTCATTTTCATTAGTTTCTGTTGATATTGCACATCCTCCACTTAAAATAAATGGTCCTAATTTCGTTTCCTCTCATATATCACCATCCGCGTCCTTAGAATATAATTTTCGATGCGCTAATTATGAGTCAATGAATGCTTACTTAAATAACATTGACTGGGATTCTCTATTAAATGAGTCGTTAGATTTTTCAGTCACCGTAACCAATTTCTATTCAGTCATTCATGATGCAATTAACTTGTTTATCCCTAAAGTCTATAAACATAAAAACCAGTATCCTCAATGGTATAGTAGAGATTTAAAATATTTAATATACAACAAAAAACGATTACATAAAGAGTTTAAAATTACAAGAGATCCTCTTATCTATAATGAATTTTCACGATTACGTAGTTTATGCAAACGAGAATCCAAATTATGTAACTTACGTTATTTACAAAAAATCCAATCAAATCTTACCTCTGATCCAAAATCATTCTGGCGATACATTAAAGGACTAAAAACAAATAATTGCATACCACTTACTATGATGCTTGAGGACAAGTCATCAACGGGTGGTCCTGAGGTCGCTAATCTTTTTAAAGAATTTTTCAGTTCAGTTTATTCTACAAAAAAATTAAATACTATTGAATGTCTTGATTACTCAAAAACCTATGCAGATATATGTCATCCACAACCATATATTAAATTTACTGTTAGTGAGATCTTCGACACCATTAATTCTTTAGATTTAAATCCGTGCCCAGGTCCAGATGGTATCTCAAATATTTTATTACGATCATGTATCTTCTCGTTAACTGTTCCCATATGTAGATTATTTAATCGTTCTTTAATTGTTGGCACTCTCCCCTCCCAATGGAAAACCAGTTTTATTACACCTATTTATAAGTCTGGTAACAAAAGTTTGATAGTAAATTACAGACCGATTGCAAAACAATCAACTTTGCCTAAATTGTTAGATAAATTAGTGACAAATTTATTAACATTTTCATTAAAAACCATTCTAGATAATAACCAGCATGGTTTTAGAAAAGGGCGATCAGTGGAAACTAATCTTCTCTGTTTTTATAATTTCTTGGTAAATTCTATGGAATCCGGAATTCAGACGGACGTTATTTACACAGATTTCAGCAAGGCTTTCGATTCGGTAAACCATTCAGTGCTGATCGAAAAATTAAAAACGTATGGAATAACTGATCAATTGTTAACGTGGTTTAGTTCTTACTTAGAGAATAGATTGCAACAGGTGAAAATTAATGGTTTTCTGTCAAATAAAATACCAGTGCCTTCAGGTGTTCCTCAAGGGGGGCATTTATCACCACTGTTGTTTGCATTATTTATTCTGGACATAGGTGCATGCTTTAAATACTGTAAGTACCAACTATTTGCTGATGATCTCAAAATTTATGCAAATGTTATAACAATTATTGATCAATATAAAATTCAAGAAGATCTGAACAGATTTTGTGATTGGTGCCACTCAAATGGGTTAAAACTGAATATCACAAAATGTTTCAAAATGTCTTTTTCCCGTTCAAGAACGAAATTAATTTATGACTATCATCTCTTTGATAATCAAATTGAGGATATTAGTACCATTAATGATCTTGGGGTAGTTTTTAAAACCAACTTATCATTTCAGCCACACATTGATCATATCTGTGTGAAGTCCCTAAGAACTCTAGGGTTCTTAATTAGGAATACCAAAGAATTCAAGAATGAACAGTGTCTAAAAACATTGTATACTTCTTTAGTTAGACCTACGTTAGAATATTGCTCAGTTATTTGGAATCCTTCACAAGTCGGATTGATAGAATCGCTTGAGCGTGTACAAAGAAGATTTTTACGTTTAATCGCATATAAGAGACGTATGATTTCTATTAATAACCCTTCCGAGTCAATATCACTTAATTCTGTACAGGCTTCCCTTAACTTAGATTCCCTTGTTAATAGGCGAAAATATACAGACGTCTGCTTTCTTTCTAAATTAGTAAATGGTGCTATAATCTGTCCAGAACTATTACAATCCATAAACTTTCACGTTCCAAAATTTAATTCACGTTCTTGTCCTACATTTGAAATCCCTTTTCATCGAACATCTTACGGTTTTAATAACCCTGTTGATCGAATAGCCAGAGAGTGCAATAAATTAAAATTTGATTTGTTTATTATGAATGATCTGTATTCCTTAAAACACTGATTTTAGTAGCCTGATGCATATCATTAAATCACCTTTCTTTTTTTGTAAATTTATTTTAATATTATGTACTTAATTAATTATAATTGTAACATACTTGTATCTTATTTTAACAATGTTTATTGTCACTGTACTTGAGCCCACCTGGGCGTTTACACCAAATAAATAAATAAATAAAACAAAGACAATCAACAAAATATATGTTCTCTACCTATTCACTTGGTGATTGGTTATCAATAACATCATGAATTGTAGCATCGAGATTGAATGACACCAAAGCGACCAATGTAGTGTGGTGAATCGTACAGCCAATTTTACACGAAATACACTAGGCCATAGATTGTTATAGCAACTCTATAACAATAGCAAATCACAAGGATTCACTAAACAACTATGAGCTAGGTGCACCATAGAATCTCGTAGCAATGGTGGCGAGAACACAAAACTCAAAAAAAGGACCGACAATAATTCGATGTCGAGCAACATTCATGTACGTAATCATCCAACGTAATGAGTCTGTCGCACAACCGGTGGTACGAGTGGTATTATTAGTCATAACAAAACGCCCTTTTGTAACTGCCATGCCAAATCATCCAGAAGTGGTTGCATAACCAGCTCATTTTTTTCTTATAGTTTCAGGGTTTATTCTTTATGCTATATTTAGATTAAAATACTTTTTTTTAACTAGCATTTTAGCTTCGATGCGAACCTGAGAAGGTATTAATATTACTATGATGTGTATTTTATTTTTTTTTTTTTTTTTTTTGTGGTGCCTGTTATAACTTTTCTCAGCTATTACCAAAACGATATCTTTCAACGATATGTCAAAAGATCTCAAGTCGTTTAATAAAAATATTATTAAATCTGAAATAATTATAACCTTTAGCTCACAATAAATATTTACCATTAAATGAATAATTAAAATTGATTTGGGTTTAATATAAAAATAAAATAAATTTAAAATATGAATTGACATTTATTTCCATGATAAAAGAAAAATAAAACGTCAGTATTTAATGAACAAATAATTTTAAAATAAAAGATTCACTGTAGTATCACATTTTGATACATGTAATAATTAATACATATACTTAATAAAATATATCACCAAATCAGTGTTCCCCGTGGATAAGATGAATAAAAAAATAATACCCTTACACAAGATTTAACCACCCTCTTACGCATTCCATAAAACGCCCACGTTAAAGATTCTATCACATTTACCAATCAAATACAACAAAAAATAATTCAAGAATCTCACCAGAGATCGCTAAACCAGTTTTGCGGGCTATAAAAAGGCCATATTCCCCCAAATTCGGGTGGTTCTGAACATCCTTCTCGCTGACTCTGAGACGCTCTGCCACTCCGCCTCTACGTCTCTAAGGCTCTCTGGAACTCTGAAATTCTCAATCAACCCACATAGAAATTTCAATATATTCATATTGTCAAAATATTCTTACAAAATACTTTTTAAAATATTTTGAATAAAATATTGTGACAATATCTCATAAATATAATAAAAAAATTATTCTATTGAAATATTTCCATAATATTCTCACAATATAATTTTTTTAATATTTGTTTATGTATATTTTAAGAATATATTAAAGAGAATAAATACAGTATATTACACAGAAAATATTTCTACAATATGCTTAAAAAATATCTTTTTAAATATTTGCTTATAAATATTATGAAAATATATTAATTACAATAAATATAGAATATTTAACTTGAAATATTTGTTGAATATATTATCAATATAATTTTTTAAATATTAACAAAGCTAACTTAAGAGACACAAGCCATCCTATTTTCTCCCTTTAGTTACATCTTTGGATGTTATTGGTATCTTGTTATATAATACTAATGTATTATATATACATATTCCTAAATCCTAAATAAGTAAACAGCCATTTTCTCTAAATAGTATCAATTTTAATTAACTTAATTCAATTAAGCTAAGTAAGTCAGGGACAGTAAAAAAACCCTTGTTGCTATTATTTGCAGGCCTATCGAGTTAAATTTTTTTTAGTTTTATCAGCGCAATTATATCTTATTATTGTCCTGTGAAACTTAAAATCCTAAAAAGATTTTTTATTATATTTAGAATATATTTCTAAATTATCAACAATATAGGTCAATTTCTAACTTATAAGGAGAGATCATGGTGATGGGATCGCTGATTTTCAAAAAAATCATATGAATCTAACCTAAATTGAATATAAAGTTGTATTTACTTTGAATTTTTTTAAACGGGAAAAATGACTTAACAGACGAATAACCATTTGAACTACCTTAAATAGCCTTTTTTATCCTTTAAGAGTAGTAGCAACCTGTGGGTCAATTGGTAACGCACGAGTTCTAAGCGCTTGAAGTACAGGGTTCGAATCCCGCGAAGCGGTCTAATTTTTAAAATTTTTTTAATATATTTATAAAACATTTTAAAAATATTGTCACAATATATTTTTTATAATATTTTAGAAATATACCTTTAAAATATTGTGAGAATGTAATATTCGCTGCCAAAGTATATTCTGAGAACATCGTGAGAATATTTCAAAATATTCTGGTTATATTCTAGAAATATTTTAATATCAAAAATAAATATTCTAGGAATATTCTAGAAATATTTCATTGCTATGTGGGAAGATATACAAATGGAATGTGCGTGAGTATATGTTTCGCTCTTAATTACAATTCTATATCAAGATTTTTATAGTCCTTTAGTGTTCACAGGGATTTACAAAAAATATAATACATCTTTTTTATGTTTAATTATGTCGTTTAGAATTTCTTTATTGGTTTTATAAATGATTAAATAATAAATGCATTAGTGTAAAACACCACATACAAGGTTAAAGACTTTACCACATAAATATACAATAGGGTTTTACATAAAATACCAGAGGTATAATAAATTTAGATTTCACCTTGAGTAGATTTAATATAGAATTGTACTAGAAAAGTAGTTACGCGCGAGTTAATAATAACATAAACCGTATAATTTCAAATACGCACACCGACGCATATACGTACATATCGATAATTGTTACATCAACTACATGATTCATCTCAAGAGAATATCTGTCTTATCAGGATAATCAGAGGTAAATGAAAACATTTATTTATATAATAAGTCTATAATAAACCCTTTACTGAAGAATTTTTAGTAATAAATAATTAGAGTAAGATAGGTCATCGAGAAAAAACTAAAATACTTTTATAAAGAAATACAATATTTGTGACTCGCCAGAAATTCGTGTACGCGTTTCTGTGCAGGAGCTAGGTAGTGACTCTTCATTGTAATTCCATCTTATTCATATATTAGACGTGTTCGCACAAACATACATGCCCCGAGATCCCTTTCTATTTCATTTTATTATAGTCACTGTCCGATACCTATAGCCACTCTTACTTTCCATTGCTGCCCATCCTTCTTTATACTACGCCCGCTACGACTCTTATCTCCTCATTGGCCACCTACGTTACATCTCTTTTTATTCCCTACTCCAACTTGTGTTACTTTTGATTACTACAAGCGTCCCTCACTACCCTTCTTTCCTACCGTCATAGCTATATATATCCATTTCTTTTTGTTTATTACATCACCAAAACAAAATTCACTTTTAATTTATTCTAAGTTCCGTTTTATTTGAGAAAAGTCTAAAAATAATTTAAAAGAAAGACTAACATTAAATATTTTAAGTTCCGTTTTATTTGAGAAAAGTCTAAAAATAATTTAAAAGAAAGACTAACATTAAATATTTATAATCCATTTGACTCGAGTCACAAATACCGACAACCGCCAGGAAGATGACGAATAACGAATGCCGAAAACTCGTACAAGTAAACCGTTCCCACTGTTTGACTAATAAAGAAACATAATACAATGAATCCTAAATTATGTTTTTGGAATAATGTTTGAAATTTGATTTACTACTTATTCTTACAAATACAGGTGTAAAAAAAATTTAAATATAAGTATACATAAAAAATATGCAATAAAAATTATTTTTATTACAAAGAATGCATAATTATAAGTAAAATAATAAATTGTAACTAATAAAATAATCAAATATGAAAAAAGCGGTCCTTGAGCATTGCTAAAATATGTTAAATATTAATAATTATCTATTATAAGTAGGAAAAATAAATATATAATTTTTTAAAAATCTATTTTTCATAAAACAATTTGTAGAAAGCAAACCTCAGTTTACAATTATGTCTAATAAAAACTGGATAATATACATAATAATCATATAAAAATTCAACAATTAGTAAATAAAATCATACAGAAAATTAACTTGTAGTAAATGAATTTGAAACAATATATTCTTTTCCCTAAGATACAATTGAATATTTAAAAAAGTGCAAATAATTACAATAATAATTAATTATTATTAATAATAATGAAATAGTTCGGTTAATTTATTAATTTTCTTGTTAATATTTACTAAAATAAAATTTTTATCCTGTTTAGTTATTATTAAATTAATAAATTAACCCAACTATTTCATTAATAATTGTTGTAATTATTTGCACTTTTTTAAATATTCAATTGTAACTTTTGGAAAAGAGTATATTGTTTTATATTGTTTCTCAATAAAGACTTATTTACTGTTTAACTATTTGATGTTATCGTTCATACTAAAATTACAACAATACATTGTAGTAATTAGATGAGGAAGTATTGAATTACGTCGATTTTAGTATAATATAAGCTTTACAATAGTAGTAAGCAATTTTTGAACTCTTAAGCAATATAATAATTCCATATAAAAGGGAAATGCAGGGTAAGCAAATTAATAATGGTGGGAAAAAGAATATAAAAGGGAAACATGAAAAGTATAGGGGGACGACACGGGACGATACGGAGCGAGACGAGACTGGACGTTTTTTGTCGAAGAAACGTCGAGTTGCGGGTTAGGTCGTTGATGTAAGAATAACTATATACTTTTTGTAAGATTTAATTAATTTTTGTGTTAAATTATTATATTATATTTGACTTTTGTGTTTAATACTTTTCGTAAATAAAATAGCTATTTAAAAATCTGGACTTAGCGCAAATATTTTATTTTCGAAATTATCTCGAAATTGTGTGTGTNGAAATTGTGTGTGTGTGTGTGTGTGTATGCGGCTAGAGTCTAGGTTGGACTGCTGGTCCTTTAGTCAATCTTAATAATTAGTGTACGAGCTGGCTAGTGTTTGGGCTTAACCGTCCTTCAGTGGGTATAGTAAAAAGGTAGTTGTGCTGGTGGCTGACAAGGAGCCACCCTTCAGTCTGCTATTTTTGAGCTAGACTGTGCTGACGGGTCTAAACTCTACCCCTTTAGTAGTCCACTAATTAGAGAGATTGGGGCTGATCAGTTTATCCAACGGGAGGACTCGAGAAGAGCTTAGACGACGAACTCATCGTCAATATATATATACATAAAACTTTAATAAACCTTTGTGTCTACGTTGGGGCACTACCGACGTACGACAACATAAAAAAAATTTCAGAGAGACTATTCAAAAGACAATTTTTAACTATTCCACTTTTCACGTGTCATTAACACATTACTATTTTTCTCATGGTGGTTGACACAAAATTACTACTATTATAGTATTAACTACAGTGTTACAATTAGGCTTTTGTTCTGAGAAGATATGAATAAAAAAATCTTTCTCTATTACACTTAATAAAAAAAGTTACATATTCACAAATTAATCATTTTTGTTCCGAGAGAATTAATCTATATTAATAAGATAAAAACCAGTCTGGTATAAAAATTTTAAATCTGTTAAATACTGGATTAAAATTTGTTATCAATAGAGATGGGTTTTTTGACCATTCAAACATTTTAATTTAATTAATCTACGTGTCAAATGATCAAGCTCGGTCAAAAAGTTTCATTATTTTTTTTATTTTGCTTCACAATTTACTACACTATCAGTGTTATTTTATTTAAAATTTAGTATGAATATATGGGGTAATTGGAGCAATGGTTCCCATAAAATATTTTCAATAAAAAAAAATATAATATGTGTACTTATTATCAAAACTTTTGTTGAAAATATTTTAAATATATTAATCAAAGAATGACAAATTTTTCAAACATAATTTTAAAGAACACATGTGATTTTATTGAATCACACTTACAACTATTTTGGAAAAATGATATAATTTTATTGCTTAGTAAAGTTTTAACTTGAATGTGAATAAATAAATTAATAGTTATAAAATGTTACAGCTAAGAAAACATTACGAATTAAAAGTATTTGAAATTATAAGTTACATTTAAATTAGAGAAATTAAAATAATTTCTCTCGTTAAAAATTAAAAAAAGGACAGTACAGCGATGTCGCGGCACAGTATGAGCGTGGCATAGTTGGGACAAGTATAGATGATATCTGACAGTAATTAAAATCACTATCATAAGAAACGCTTCGATGCCAATCCGTAGATAGTGTTTAATTTTAAAAATTGGTGGATTATTCAAAAGTAAAATTCTAACTTAAAAAGAATTAAGGAAAAATTGCAAAAAAATCATTGCCTGTTTTTTACTGAATCGGGAAACGTTTGTCGCATTCATTTTTAATAAAATTGGCAATTTAAGCTGATTCATATGTTAAAATTAATTTTTTCGACTAAGTTTTACTTTATGTTCTATGTAAATTAGTATTAAATAATATTCATGAAAATCAGTGTACCCCATTATAAGGTATTTGTGCTACTGTTCACATCAAAACAAATTAATTTTTATAAATACCTATATTTATATTAATTTGGTATACTTTTTTACTGCTATAATTTTGACTAGAAAAATAAAAAAAATGTTTTGAAATATAATCCGTTACAACTTATCATTTTTATTTATCAATCATAAATTTTATCATTCAATAAGTAATATATCTAGTATTACTAGTGGCGCAAACAGTGAAAGTTAGGAGGTTAACCATTCCATATGTAATATCATATTATTACTTATAATATTAACATATAACATGATGTTATCAATTGTACATGTATGTCACATATTATGATTATAGAAGATCACCAAAACAGCGTTCTCTTATATAAAATACAAAATAATTCTTTAATTATGAGATAAAATCTACTTATTGTAGAGATTATTAAGTAACGCCTACACGCAAGGCCCTCATTATAATTAACCAATTAGAATACAAATCCTCAGCTTCCAGGATCACGGTAGAGATCGCTGGGCTACCCCCTTCAGACTATAAAATGCTATTTTCCCCCGACTAAACCAGTTCTTTCGGCGATTTTAAAAGACACAAAATCTACGACACTACTCAAGATTTCACTCTCCGGGATTTAGTCGATTTTTTAATTAATTTTGACTTGGAATATTTTTCTTTAAAACTAAATGACACTTAGAAATTTTAAAGTGAATTTTGTTTTGGTGAATCTTTTAATTTAATTTAATTTGTTCATTAAATAATAATGTTTTATTTTTATTGTTGTGGAAATAAATATCAAATAATATTTTAAACATTAAATTTCTTTTAATTATTTTATTTTAATAATAAATCCAACCCAACTTTAAATTTGATTTAATAATAAAAATCTATTGTGAGCTTTTCTTATTGGGTAGCTAGTCATAGAGCTTAATGTCTTTGCTTTAACGAGCATCGCGCCGGCGGACAGTGCAAAGAAACTTACAAATATATTTTTAGTGTTTAATTTTTGTCTTGGTGATTGCGTCGCATCCATTCAAGACGCTAGCGCCGGGACACTTTGGGCCACCACAATTCCGCCTTGATAAATTTTTTACATAGATATAAATATTTCTGAATTTTGTTTTGGCCAGGCCAGAGGAAAATTTAAGAAATATTGGTGTCGATCTCTCAATAAAATATAATCTCTAAAAAAAATACTTATTCAACAGACGTAAAAATTAATAAGTAAAAAATAAAATTATATTTATAATAAAATATAGAGTGTTCGATCCATTTTTGTTGTTTTATTTTGTATGTTAGTATGGTATATGATAAACGCGTTTATCCGGTGCGTACCGGTATCTTTTTATTGTAATAATAGTAGTCGAACGATGAATTCGTCATCGTAAAGGACGGCACGACGCGCACGCCAATATGTGTATGTAAAATAAAGTATAATAAACTAAGTGAAAAGTGTTAAGTTTTATCTAGTTTCTTACTAAATAAATAGTTTTAAAGTAATCGAATTTTATACAGTCCACTCTGAATTCGAAACATAGAGTGTTTAGCATCTTTTACAAGTATGATCAGACGTCAGCATTGTGTAATTAAATTATATTATTTAAAATATTGAATCGTTCTCGTAAGTAATTATATGGACTATATGACGTATAATGTAAATCGTATACGTGGTGCGTTTAATACCAAAATCAACATTGGACTATTTGAAATATTATTACAATACACAGGACGTAAGGTAAGTACAATTTAATCTATGCTTTCGAATCTCCAACAATCTATTGCGTAATAAACTATTAATAAAAATTAAATAGGAGAATTAAAAATTAATAAGAGAAACAATTAATGAACATATTATATAATAAATATTAAAGACATTTAATTTAATAAAAAAATCATATAATTAATTATTTATTAAATTTTATTATTTATTTTTTTTAATTTCTTTTCTTTTTATTTTTGGTTTATTACACATAATGATTAGCGATGTTTAAATTTTTTAGTCTTAGAAAGCTTAATTTTGCTGTTTATTTGAATTTTCCTAAAATTTATATTGCAAGAATATTTATTGCTATGTTCTTACTACTTAAATTATAGTCTTTATATTTTCGTTTACTTAATTCGTAATGCTAATTAATTATCATAGAGAGAGGGAGATGCTGATGTGACAATTCTACTCGTCTGTAGCCCGGAACTACTAACGTTAAACTAACAAAGGTCAGTTGTGTTTGAGTGACCGTTATAGATATAGTTTTCGATATCCTTTAGGCAATTAAAACTCATTTAAGGAGATAGAGACAATATTTGGGCACATGTCGGGTAGATTCCGATTCTTGGTTTTGACCAAGATCCCCAAATATTAAACAGACCCTTAGCAGTAGTGAACAAAATAACAAGTTATAACCTCTTGAAATTATTGTCTGGTTGCGCCATTGAGTATTACCTTTATAAGTTTTATACTGATACAAATTATATGGTTTTTGATTACAAAAATGCATTGTATAAAAAAATAAAAAGTATAATATAAATTATGATAAAATTACACTGCAATTAGAATATATTGTTTGAGATTATTAAGATATTTTATTTTTATTAAAATTAAAAGTCTTTTTTATTATTAATACAACCCTGAAGCACAGATTATTTTAACATGATAAAGTATAATAATTATATTAAATTGTTATAAAATTGTATTTATAATTTGCCTTTTATTGTTAAATCAAGAAAATGTTCTGCTAATGCAAAATTAGCTATTGTTTTCAACTTGTGTATGAATAGTTTACTAAAAATAATACATTTTTATTGGTATCGTTTAATATTTACTATAAATACTCTTTTTAAATTTAAAACTATATAAAAAAAAAAGAATTATGTGGGTGATCGTATATATATATATAAACCATTGTAACCAAGAAATCATCATTAGTTATTCAGAATTTAACACTTAGATTAAAAATGAAGGTGAGTAATATTTTACCTGAAGTGCTTGATTCAAATCTAAAAGATTATTTTATTTTATTGTAGAATTGGCAAATTATATCTGCTCTGTTGATAATATCGTGTTCGATATTTAACGGAGGTAAATATTATTTTACATTATTTACTCCTATTAAATGTACTATTTATCTATTATAGTTTATGTATATTTATTTAAAGGGATGCATACAGTTTGCTATTATTAAACAAATCCTATGATTTTTTTAACAATAGCTATGAAGCTATTATATATATATATATATAACTCTACTAGTTATATAGAGTGATCAATTAAAGTTAAGATACTAGGTTTTTTGGAAATTATTGAAAAAAAAAACGGTAGCACAGTGTGGTCGCGGCACAATAAGGAAGTGGTATAGTTGGGACAGTTATAGATGATATCTGACAGTGATTAAAATTACTATCATAAGAAACGTTTCGATTTAAATCTGCAGATAGTGTTTAATTTTAAGAAATTGGTAGATTATTTCAAAAACATCAATAACACTTATTTCTTTAATTTTATCCCGATTTATAATTATAATATATGAATACATAATAATTACAGTAATTAAATTTAGTATGAAATTGATATTCAATAATATAATATTGTAATTTTTACGGAGATATTATAAAAAAAAAGGAGTTGTATATTCATATACTTTTAACGCGTATAAGAAAATAAAGGGATTGATGCAATACTTTTTGATTAAAAAATTTTGTTGCTTATGAATAAATTCACTTGATTACAAGGAACTTTCATCAGAAACAAAAATATACTTATCTAAATCAATTTTTCGCGATATTTCAAATGTGCAATTAGACTTTTTCTATCTCTTTTAAGTTATAATATTATTAAAAAATAGTATTTACATATAAAAAAAAATAATTAAGAAGAAAAAAAAATTGTTTTAAATTAATACTGATTTTGATTATTAATGTGTTAAAAATAAGGAAAATGACATATTTAACCTACTTTTTTAATCGTTTAAAGTAGATTTTTGTGAATGTTTATAATAAAAAAAAACCCAGCACAGGGGGGTCGCGGCACTGTGGTGACGTGGCATAGTTGGATCAAGTATAATGATATCTGACAATGATTAAAATCACTATAAAAAAAAAAACGCTTCGATGCAAATCTTTAGATAGTGTTTAATTTTAAAAAATTGGTGAATTATTCCAAAAGCTACATAATCTGCTAGTTCCTTATTAATATCCTGAATAAAATAAAGTATGTCGAATGAAAAAGGGATTATTAAAAAATATTATTTCTCATTAAAAAATTATGTTGATCCATACACTTTTCAATAAGTTATATCATTATAAAGTTAAAAATGTAAAAAATAAAATCGAGAATTTTCACATAAAAATAGCATTCGGTAGCCATTTTCACCATGAAGACATTTTTTTTTTCAAATTTAAGTATACTACATTAGCTTTAATTTAAGGTATATATAAAAGTGTCAGTCTTTCCGAAACATTTTCAAAATTTAAGTTGAAAAAATTAATTTTTTGTAAAAAAGTTGTCATTTTAAATCCCCCCCTGTGGCCAGGTAAAAAGTCAGATTTATAAAAAAAATATACCAAATAATAGGTAATGACATCATGCATCTGTAAAAAAAAGAATTATATTGATATGTTTATTTTTAAAAAAGTTACGGCAGTTTTTAGTAAAAAAAATTGAAAAAATTTCGAAAATTAGCCATTTTTAAATTTGTAATTTTTTCGGAGGTTTCCCCCATTTACGGGGAACGAGGAAATTTTTTCAATTTTTGAGGGTAATGTCTTCGACTAGATACGATTTGTGATCTTTTGACGTATCATTGAAAGAAAACGGTTCGGTGAGAGCTGAGAAAAAGTGGTAACAGACAAAAAAAAAAAAAACACATCTTAGTAAAACCAATAACTTCACATCGAAGCTAATATAAAAAAGAATTTTTTTACAAAAATCGTATTTTTTTTATTAACTTTGATGTCTGTTTTTACCATGAAGATAAAATAAAGTCCGAAATTTTTTTTTACCATAATAAAGTACATTACATTAGCTTTAATTTAAGATATATACAGAGTGATTTTTTTATCATAACCTACTCAATTACTTGCAGAATAATAATAATTTAAACATTTTTTTGTTTTATTATCTTTAGTTACACATTATTCTTGAATTTTTAACTATGTAATACTTTTTAAGTTCATCCCTTATGCCTTGGAAGGGGGTCAACTTTGTTTTTTTAAATGGTAACACATATTTTTAATTTAATAAAATGTTTGAGTTTTTAATTTAATAGTAAATGGCATTTGAATTTTTAATATAACTTAATTCGTTTATTAGATATAATCATTTAAAGTTTCAAATTTTTGAATTAATATACAGGTATAATACACAAGGGATTACAAATACAGGTAGCTAATTGGTTTTTTATAACATCGATATTAGCAGGTACACAGCATTGTTATTATCAATTGTAGTAAGGCACATTGTTATGAGTTTATAAATACACTAACTGACAATACAGAAAGTATATCTATTGATAATCATAATTGATAATAAACAATCCGTGACTGAGACAGCAATGTCATAAAAATCCAATTAGCTACCTGTATTTACAATCCCATGTGTATTATACATGTATATTAACTCGAAATTTTGAAACTTTAAATGTTTATATCTAATAAGCTAATAAAGTTATACTAAAAATGCAAATGCCATTTACCATTAAATTAAAAACTCAAACATTTTATTAAATTAAAAATATGTGTTACCATTTAAAAAAACAAAGTTGACCCCCCTCCAAGGCATAAGGGATGAACTTAAAAAGTATTACATAGTTAAAAATTCAAGAATAATGTGTAACTAAAGATAATAAAAAAAAAAAATGTTTAAATTATTATTATTCTGCAAGTAATTGAGTGGGTTATGATAAAAAAATCACTCTGTATATAATAGTGTCAGTCTTTACGGAACATTTTCAAAAGTTAAGTTGAAAATGTTAATTTTTTGTGAAAAAGATGTCATTTTAAATCCCCCCCTGTGGGCTTGTAAAGAGTTAAATGTTCACAAAAATATATAAAATGATAGGTGAATACCTAAGGTATCTAAAAAAAAAAAATTATGTTGATTTGTTCAATTTTGAAAAAGTTATGGCAGTTTTAAGTAAAAAATTTGAAAAAATTTCGAATATTAGCGATATTTAAATTTGTAATTTTATTGGAGTTTTCTCCCATTTACGGGAAACGAGGGAATTTTTTTCAATTTTTAAGGGTAATGTCTTCGACTAAATACGATTTGTAATCTTTTGACATATTATTTATCAAAATCTGTCCAGCGAGAGCTTAGATTGAGCGTTCAAAGACAAAAAAATAAAAAAAAAACACATCATAGTAAAATTAATACCTTCTTAGCTTTGCATTGAAACTAAAATTTATTTATTACCATAACTTTTAGCTCTGAATTTTGATGAACAATACGTCAAAAGATCCTAAATCGTATCTAGTGAAGACATTACCCTCAAAAATTGAAATTAATTAAGACAAAAAAATTAAGACAATTAAAATCATTCATTTCTTATGTTTTCAAAGTATTTATTGACAAATCAAGTTTGATATGATAATTTGATATGATAGGTTTCAAATACAAAATTAAATCATTTTACTTTGTAATTTAATAATTTTTTTACTCTATTTGTGTGTGCTACTACTAGACTATAATATTCCAAATTTTTTGGTAACATGTTGCTATATAAATTATTTCTAAAAAAAATGATTGTTAGTTTCTCGAAATATTAAAGATGATAGANTTATTTCTAAAAAAAATGATTGTTAGTTTCTCGAAATATTAAAGATGATAGAAAAAGTCCAATTGTAAATTTGAAATCAGCGTAAAAAATTGTTGGATAATATTAGGTTGGTTTCAAAATTAACAAAAAATGAAAACAAATATAAAATAAAAAGAACTTTTTATTATTTATTACTAAAGATATATTTTACATAATACCTGCTCACAGAGTTTTCTTAATAGCAATTTTTTATGAGGAATTAGCTTATTAGCTTCGATGCGAAGCTGAGAAGGTATTAATTTTACTATGATGTGTTTTTTTATTTTTTTTTTATTTTTTTATTTTTTTTTTTGTGTCTGTGAACGCTCAATCTCAGCTCTCGCTGGACCGATTTTGATGAACAATATGTCAAAAGATCACAAATCGTATCTAGTCGAAGACATTACCCTCAAAAATTGAAAAAAATTCCCTCGTTCCCCGTAAACGGGGGAAATCCCCCAAAAAATTACAAATTTAAAAATCGCTAATTTTCGATATTTTTTCAATTTTTTTTACTTAAAATTGCCATAACTTTTTTAAAAATGACCGAATCAATATAATTTTTTTTTTTATAGATACCTTAGATATTTACCTATCATTTTATATATTTTTGTGAACATTTGACCCTTTAACAGCCCAAAGGATGGGGTTTCAAAATGGTAACTTTTTTACAAAAAATTAACTTTTTCAACTTAACTTTTGAAAATGTTCCGGAAAGACTGACAATTTTATATATACCTTAAATTAAAGCTAATGTAATATACTTTAATTTGAAAAAAAAAAATTTGACCTCTGGACTTGTCTTCATGGTGAAAATGACTACCGTATGCAAAAATATGCTATTTTTGTGAAAAAATTCTTGATATTATATTTTACATTTTTTAACATTATGTTGCTATAACTTTTTAAAAAATGCATGAATCAACTTTATTCTTTAATGATAAATACTTTATATATACTTCTTTCATTCGACATACTTTTTTTTAAAATCGGACCATTTCCCTTTATACAGGGGGGGTGCAAACCTTTTAAAATGCGTATAGAAAGTAGAACTTTTTCAACTTAACTTTTGAAAATGTTCCGGAAAGACTGACACTTTTATATATATCTTAAATTAAAGCTTATGTAATATACTTTAATTTGAAAAAAAAAAATTTGACCTCTGGACTTGTCTTCGTGGTGAAAACGGACATCAAAGTTAAAGAAAAACGTACGATTTCCGTGAAAAAAATCTCGATTTTATATGTTATATTATTTAATTTATATTTTATATAACTTTTGGAAAAATGTATGGATCAATATTATTATTTTTTTATAATAAATATTTATATACCCCTTTCATCTGGCACGCTTTTTTTGTAAATCGGATCATACCCCTTTAACAAGGGGGGTCAAAACTTTAAACATGCGTATTGTTACTACGATATTTTCAATTTAATTTTTGAAAGTATTCCGGAAATACTGACACTTTTAAATATATCTTAAATTAAAGCTTATGTAATATACTTTAATGTGAAAAAAAAAAATTTGACCTCTGGATTTGTCTTCATGGTAAAAATGACTACCGTATGCAAAAATATGCTATTTTTGTGTTAAAATTCTGGGTTTTGTATTTTATTTTATTTTAAAATACCTGACAAGGGGAGTACAGATTTTCATAAATATTATATAAATTAAAATTGATATAGTATAGATAGTTAAACTTATTTAAATATGTTTGTTTCTTTTAAGTCGAGAAAAATAACTTTGAAATTTGAACTAGCTTAAATAGCCAATTTTTCAACCGCCGGAAGCAACGTACGGTTGCCGAGTTGGTAAAATTTATGTTTTACACGCTTGGGGTACGAGGTTCCAACCCGCATATGGCAATGAATTTTTTGCATTTTTTCTTAATTCTTTTTAAGTTAGTATAAATTTTAACTCGTTTGATTTTTATCACATTTAGATTCAATAACTTCAATAAAGATCAAGGATCCCATCACTTTAGTCGCCCCTTGCAAGAAGAAATTTCTTATTCGTATTAAAATTATTTTACTATATTTTAAGTTTTCGCTTCGATGCAAAGCCGAGAAGATATTTTTTTGTGACTATCATTTATTTTCTCTGCTCTAACTTGACCTACTTTTTTCAACAATACGTCAAATTACTACAATTCGTATCTAGTTGAAGATATTACTCTCAAAAATTGAAAAAAAAATTCTAATTTATCAATTAAACAGTTAGTTATTACATCGTCTCCATAAAGACAATTAAAATCATTAATTTCTAATGTTTTCAAAATATTTATTAACGAATGAAGTTTGATATGATAGGTTTCAACTACAAAATTAAATCATTTTACTTTGTAATTTAATAATTTTATTACTCTGTTTGTGTGTGCTACTATTAGACTATAATATTCAAATTTTTTTCTAACGTGTTGCTATATAAATCATTTCTAAAAAAAATGATTGTTTTTTCTCCTGAATTAACAATTGATTTTTACAAATATAATCAAATTTTATAATAAACTCAATTGAGTAAATCTTTTTAACAACTTTGTTTTGATTGGTACATTTAGTTAAAGTAAATCATTAAAATTAATTAAGTTCTCAATATTTCAATTATAGAATCTTTTCAACAAACAACAAAAGTTCCTAGGAAATTATTACTATTACTTCTATTTAAGTTATCTATTACCATAAAAATGCAAAAAAATATTGAGCTTTTCTGATAAATTTACAATAAATAGTAATTATAAAACTTTCTGACTGCATATTGATCTTAACGATACAATTTTTTTAATTGTCATAAAATTTTCTATTTAATTATGTCAATGTCAAACTTACCAATTGAGCTAAAAGTTATGGTAAAATAAATTTTTTTTTTTTTTTATAAACATTTACAACAATCAACTTTAAACGATTAACAAAATTGGTTAAATATGTCATTTTCCTTATTTTTAACTTATTAATAATCAAATTAATATTAAATATTATATCAAATCAGTATTAATTTAAAACAATTTTTTTTGTTCTTAATTATTTTTTTTTATATGTAAAAACTATTTTTTAATAATATTAAAACTTAGAAGTTATAGAAAAAGTCTAATTGCACATTTTAAAACATCGCGAAAAGTTGATTTAGAATAGTATATTTTTGTTTCTGATGGAAGTTCCTTGTAGTCCAGTGTATAAAACTTATAACTTTGTTAATTGTTATAACTTTATCAAAAATGACCAAATCAGTATATTTTTTTTTATTTAGATGCATGTCTTTATCTATCATTTGGTTTTTTTTATAAATCTAACCCTTTACCTGCCCACAAGAGGGATTCAAAATATTAACTTTTTTTTTTTTAGTTAAAGTAAATCATTAAAATTAATTCAGTTCTGGATATTTCAATAGTAGAATCTTTTTAAATATCAAAAATTACTTAGAAATGATTACTATGATTTCTATTTAAGTGTTCTATTACGATAAAAATGCAAAAAATAATGAGTTTTTCTGATAAATTTACAATAAATAATAATTATAAAACTTTCTGACTGCATATTAATCTTAAAAATAACATTGTTTTAATTCTCATAAAATTTTCTATTTAATGATTCATTCTAGTCAACGAAGGAGTAATTTTGCAGAATAGCAGAAAAAATTCCCAACAAACTTTTTTTTTTTTTGTTTTAATTAGGCAATTGGTGGATTATTCCAAAAGCAACATCAACTCTTATTTCTTTAATTATATCATGATTAGTAGTTCTTTGATTTTAAAATATAATATTTGAATATATACTAATTATAATTATTAAATTTAGTATGAAATTGATATTTAATATTGTAATTTAAACGGAGAAATTATAAAAATAATAAAGAAGTTATATTTTGCTTTACTTTTACGTGTATAAAAATTTAAAGGGCTTGATACAATAATTTTCAATAAAAACTGTTTGTTACTATAAAAAAATGCACTGGACTACAAGGAACTTTCATCAGAAGCAAAAATATACTTTTCTAAATCAACTTTTCGCGTTGTTTTCAAATCTGCAAGTAGACTATTTCTATCACTTCTAATTTTTTATATTATTACTAATTATATATATAAAATAATAATTAAAAGAAAAAAAAATTTGTTTTCAAATTATTACTGATTTGATTTTTAATATGTTAAAAATAATCAGTCCAAATTTTCAATTTTAACCTATTTTTTTGGTTCTTTAAAGTTGATGAAAAATTTTTGATAAAGATTTATGAAAGTTTATAGTAAAATAAATTGAATATATTACCATAACTTTTAGCTCAATTACAAGTTTAAAATTGACATCTAGGCCAGTCAACAAAGGAAAAATTGCGGAAAAAATTTTGTTTTTTTAAAAGTTGAATTAAAATATGTATAATGACATACTAATAGTCCTCAAGATTGGAATTGAGCTTTTTTTTTAAATCCTCGCAAAAGTTCAAAAATATGAGCTTTCTTAATTTTCTCAAAAAAAAATATTTAACTTACAAAAAAAAGTTTCGCACAAAAGTTGTTTAAAAGACAATTATAAATAAAAATATAATCTTATATTTTTTCATTTAAACAAATATTTTTCGAGTTACATTACATTTAATATGAGTAATAAAATTTATATTCCATTTTTTTCATTTTACGGTTACTTTTTATCATGTTATACTTACATTAGACACAATGTTATAAATGCATATGTGTGTATGTGTGAGTTTATTTATTTATTGTATCATTAAAGTGTAGTGTATATTGAGATACAACCGATAGAGTAGGTAATTGATTTGACGCTATATTATTTAAACCCAACTAAACGCTAAATTGTACATTCCGAAATAACAATCATATTATGTCAATTGCCACCGGAATATCTGGTAATATTTTTCTTTTTCTTTGCCTTAATCCCAACTACTTGGGGTCGGGCACCCTTATCCTAAGATTCCACTTGACACGATCTCCCACATCTTCTACGCTCACATCAGCTGTCCTCAAATCGCATTCAATAGCATCCCTCCATCTCTTTTTTGGTCTTCCTCTATCTCTTCTTCCTTCAACATTCATTTCTATAACTGTTCTTACAGCTTTCGATTCTTCTTTCCTCATACCATGACTAAACAATCTAAGTCTATTTTCTGTCATCTTATCCACGATTGACGCAACACCTATACTTCCTCTTATATGCTCGTTCCTTATCCTATCTTCTCTAGTCACTCCACTCATCCAACTAAGCATTCTCATCTCTGCTACACTTATTCTCTGCTCTACTTTCTTATCAACCGCCCAACACTATTAACCATACATCATAGCTGGCCTCACAATTTCATACTAAATTTAAAAACTATAATTAGTATTTATTCATATATTATATTTTAAAATCAAAGAACTACTAATCAGGATATAATTAAAGAAATAAGAGTTCATGTTGCTTTTAAAATATTTCACCAATTTCTCTAAAGGAAACACTATCTACAGATTTGCATCGAAGCGTTTCTTATGATAGTGATTTTAATCACTGTCAGATATCATCTATACTTGTCCCATCTATGCCTCGTCCACACTGTGCCTCGACCCCACTGTGCTACCGTTTTTTTTTACTTATGGTATTCCAAGAATTATTGTTTTTCTATTATATAAATCTACATTTAGTCTAATTAAAAGTAAGTTTTTGTACTTTGTTTTCCCAACCATCGTAATTATATTATAAGAATATTAAAAAACCAAAAAATTGTCTAAGGTTATATAACAAATTTATCCATTGTAACAAAAATTCAAAAATTACCAACTCAGTAATTATACAAATAAAGTTTTAACATTTGTACGATTTAAATTAGTGTTATTTACATAAAATTTTATTTCAATATATCTACTTTGTTTTCATCTAAAAGTATAATTATTATAGAGTTGCAAACAGTATGGTTCAATGCAAATATTTAAATTATTTTATATTGAATTATATAATTTATAAATATTGCTAATTATTTATGACCATTAAAATTATCATGAAAAATTATTTAAACAAATATTAAATTAAAATATATTTTTAGAATTTTTAAATAAATTATTATTAATAGTTTGAAATAATTTAACATTATGTTGCAAAGTTAAGGAGCCAATATAACACAATTGGTAATACCTATATATATTATTATTAGGGTAAGGATTTCTTTATAAATCATATAACTTAACTATATGCATTAATTATACAATAATACTATAAAAAATCACTATTAACATAAGTGTTTTGATTGAGAGTATTTCTTGCTATTTTTAATTACAAAAGTTCAATTGTAAGTATTTTTGGGCAATAGCAATATATCCATTTATAATAATTATAATTAGTCGAAAAAAGTACACTATTATATAATAGAGGATATGTACGATGGCAATTATACCAGGCTAAAAAGTATGGAAAGAGTAACAAAAGATTTTAGGGTAAGAATAGAAATGCACCAAGATTCTGCTATAGACCCTTATATATTTTCTATAGTAGTGGTTGAAATTACTAGAAAAATACAATTCGAGGTATCGTGATGCATTTCGTTCGCTGATCTTACATTTTTTATAGGAGGAAATAGAGAGGAAATTAATTAAAGGCTAGAGGTGTGACAATCAGCTTTTAAAGGAAAGGGTTTGCTTGAATAAGTAGGAGTATAACCAAATATATAGAGTCCGAGTTTGTCAAAACACGAGGTAGGTGAAATGAGGAGATCAGTGATAATAATCTAGAACGTGATAGGAGAGATGTATAATTTTCATTAGATATATTTTAAAGTCATATAGATAAAGTTTTAATACAACACAAGTTCATTAATAATTTTTTTCATTTAGCAATACAAAATGAAAATTCGGAAGACGAACAGACATACCAATTAAAAAAAAGTATGACGAGAAAAGCTGCAGAAAATGGAAACTTGGAATTGTTAAAATATGCACATAAAAATGAATGCCCATGGGATAGAAAGACAACAGAAGCAGCTGCATCTAGTGGTAATTTAGAATGCTTGAAATATGCTTTTGAAAATGGCTGCAAATGGGATAAATGTACAACAGCTGCAGCTGCCAAAAAAGGTGATTTAAAAATGTTAAAATATGCACATGAAAAGGAATGTCCGTGGGATGAAAGCACAACAGAAGCAGCTGCTTTTAGTGGTAATTTAGAATGCTTGAAATATGCTTTTGAAAATGGCTGCAAATGGGATAAACGTACATCGACTGCGGCTGCCAAAAGAGGTGATTTAAAAATGCTAAAATATGCACATGAACATAAATGTCGATGGAATAAAAGTACAACAGAAGCAGCTGCTTCTAGTGGCAATTTAGAATGCTTAAAATATGCTTTTGAAAATGGCTGTAAATGGGATGAACGTACATCGACTGCAGCTGCCAAAAGTGGTGATTTAAAAATGTTAAAATATGCACATGAAAATGAATGTCAATGGGATAGAAGTACAACAGAAGCAGCTGCTTCTAGTGGTAATTTAGAATGCTTGAAATATGCTTTTGAAAATGGCTGCAAATGGGATGACCATACATCGATTGCGGCTGCCAAAAGAGGTGATTTAAAAATGTTAAAATATGCACATGAAAATGATTGTCCATGGGATAGAAGTACAACAGAAGCAGCTGCTTCTAGTGGTAATTTAGAATGCTTAAAATATGCTTTTGAAAATGGCTGTAAATGGGATGAACGCACATCAACTGCAGCTGCCAAAAGTGGTGATTTAAAAATGTTAAAATATGCACATGAAAATGAATGTCAATGGGATGAAAGCACAACAGAAGCAGCCGCTTTTAGTGGTAATTTAGAATGCTTGAAATATGCTTTTGAAAATGGCTGCAAATGGGATGACCGTACATCGACTGCGGCTGCCAAAAGAGGTAATTTAAAAATGTTAAAATATGCACATGAAAATGATTGTCCATGGGATAGAAGTACAACAGAAGCAGCTGCTTCTAGTGGCAATTTAGAATGCTTGAAATATGCTTTTGAAAATGGCTGCAAATGGGATAAACGTACATCGACTGCGGCTGCCAAAAGAGGTGATTTAAAAATGCTAAAATATGCACATGAACATAAATGTCGATGGAATAAAAGTACAACAGAAGCAGCTGCTTCTAGTGGCAATTTAGAATGCTTAAAATATGCTTTTGAAAATGGCTGTAAATGGGATGAACGTACATCAACTGCAGCTGCCAAAAGTGGTGATTTAAAAATGTTAAAATATGCACATGAAAATGAATGTCAATGGGATAGAAGTACAACAGAAGCAGCTGCTTCTAGTGGTAATTTAGAATGCTTGAAATATGCTTTTGAAAATGGCTGCAAATGGGATGAACGTACATCGACTGCGGCTGCCAAAAGAGGTGATTTAAAAATGCTAAAATATGCACATGAACATAAATGTCGATGGAATAAAAGTACAACAGAAGCAGCTGCTTCTAGTGGTAATTTAGAATGCTTGAAATATGCTTTTGAAAATGGCTGCAAATGGGATGAACGTACAATGACTGCGGTTGCCAAAAGAGGTGATTTAAAAATGTTAAAATATGCACATGAAAATGATTGTCCATGGGATAGAAGTACAACAGAAGCAGCTGCTTCTAGTGGTAATTTAGAATGCTTGAAATATGCTTTTGAAAATGGCTGTAAATGGGATGAACGTACATCGACTGCGGCTGCCAAAAGAGGTGATTTAAAAATGTTAAAATATGCACATGAAAATAATTGTCCATGGGATGAAAGCACAACAAAAGCTTCTGCTTCAAGTGGTAATTTAAAATGCTTGAAATATGCTTTTAAAAATGGCTGTAAATGGGATAAACGTACAACGTCTGTGGCTGCCAAAAGAGGTGATTTAAGTATTTTAAAATATGCACATGAAAAGAAATGTCCGTGGGATAAAAGCACAACATACACCGCGGCAGATAATGGTAATTTAGAATGCTTGAAATATGCTTTTGAAAATGGCTGTAAATGGGATGAACGTACAACAACTGCGGCTGCCAAAAGAGGTGATTTAAAAATGTTAAAATATGCACATGAAAATGAATGTCCATGGGATGAAAGCACAGCTGAAGCAGCTGCTTATAGTGGTAATTTAGAATGCTTGAAATATACTTTTGAAAATGGCTGCAAATGGGATGACCGTACATCGACTGCGGCAGCCAAAAAAGGCTATTTAAGTATTTTAAAATATGCACATAAAAATGATTGTCCATGGGATGAAAGCACAACAGAAGCAGCTGCTTCAAGTGGTAATTTAGAATGCTTGAAATATGCTCATGAAAATGGCTGTAATTTTAATGAAATTGATATTGCGAGAAATGCTATATATAAGGGTAATCTAGAAATATTAAAATATGCCCATGTAAATGGATATGAGATGAATGAAGATACAACTAATTTAGTTGCCACTTTAAGTTATCGTGACATTATAAAATATATCCTTGAAAATGGATATGCATGTAATGTAAATACAACTTATATGGCTGCAAGATATGATAATCTTCAAAATTTAAAATATTTACATGAAAATAGATGTCCGTGGGATGAAAGCACAACAAAAATTGCTGCCGATTATGGCCATTTTCAATGTTTAAAATATGCTTATGAAAATGGATGTCCGTGGGATAAAAGTACAACGTCTGCGGCTGCCTTTAGAGGTAATTTAAAAATGTTAAAATATGCACATGAGAATGAATGTCCATGGGATGAAAGCACAACAGAAGCAGCTGCTTTTAGTGGTAATTTAGAATGCTTGAAATATGCTTTTGAAAATGGCTGCAGATGGGATAAACGTACATCGACTGCGGCTGCCAAAAGAGGTGATTTAAAAATGTTAAAATATTCACATGAAAAAGAATGTCCATGGGATGAAAGCACAGCAGAAGCAGCTGCTTCTAGTGGTAATTTAGAATGCTTGAAATATACTTTTGAAAATGGCTGTAAATGGAATCAAAATATAATGAGAAGTGCAATTCTAAAGGGTAATCTAAACATAATAAAATATCTTTACGAAAATGGATGTATGTGGTGTGAAGGAACTCTGCGTGAAGCTGCTACAAAAGGTAATTTTGAATATTTAAAATATGCACATCAAAATGGTTGCAAATGGGATAAAGGCACAACTCAAGCTGCTGCAGCAAGTCGTTGTTTCAACTGTTTGAAGTATGCCTACGAAAATGGATGTATTTGGGATGAAGGGACAACTCGAGCTGCTGCTGCAAGTGGCTGTTTAGAGTGCTTAGTATATGCCCATGATAAGGAATGTATTTGGGATAAAGATACAATAGTTACAGCAGCTGTGCATGGTAAGTTAGATTGCTTAAAATATGCCCGTAAACATGGATGTGATTGGGTTGAAGGTATGATGAGAGGGGCTGCAGCAAATGGACATTTAAATTGCCTAAAATTTGCTTATGAAAATGGGTGTCCCTGGGAGGAAGGCACAACAAGGGAAGCTTCTGCGGGTAGTTATATTAAATGTTTAATATTTGCACATAAAAATGGGTGTAATTGGGATGAAGGAACTTTGAGTGGAGCTGCTGCAAATGGCAATTTAAATTGCCTAAAATATGTTCATGAAAATGGTTGTGAGTGGGACGAAAGCACAACAAGACTTGCTGCTGCAAATGACCAACTTTATTGCATAATATATGCACATGAAAATAATTGTCCTTGGAGTAGCGGTACCATTTCTGCAGCTACTCAAAAAGGTTATCGTCAAATAATTAAATATGTTACTAAAAATGGCTGTCCTAATTAATATTCTGATAAAATATTGTAATTTTTAATATATTAATTTATGTCAATTATATTATTTAAAATAAATTGACAGGAACCAATATTCAATATATATATTGTACCTAAAAGAAACTAAAAAAAATTCTCAATATTACTTTTTTTTTTTGATTATTTAAGATATCTGTGATAAATGAATCACTCTATATAATGAGTTTGTTGTTATATATAATATATGTATATATACGCTTCGTATAAGGCAGTAAATCACTTTTTCTAATTTTACATTGATCAAAAATAAAATATATTCTCTGATTACACTCTATATGCTTATCAATATTCTAAATTATGAGATCCGACTTGAACCAAAATATCGATATTTTGATTTAAGTTATTATAAGAAGATTAACATTTATATCTAAACACTCATAATCTCAAAGTTGAAATTTTTGAGTTACTATAGTGTTGCGCATGACGATATATACAGAATGATATTTTTATCATAACCCACTCAATTACTTACAGAATAAAAATAATTTAAGCATTTTCTTTTTTTTTTTTTGGTTATCTTTATTAATCTATCTTTTTAAATGGGAACACATATTTTAAATTAAATAAAATGTTTGAGTTTTTAATTTTATAATAGATGGAATATGAGTTTTTAATATAACTTTGTTCATTTATTAGATATAAACATTTAAAGTTTCAAATTTTTTAGTTAATATACATGCATAATTCACAAGTGATTACAAATACAGATAGCTAATTGATTTTTTATGACGACGATATTTGCAGGTTATTTACAGCATTTATTATCAATGGCAGTAAGGCACATTGTTGTAAGTTTATAAATACATTAACTGGCAATACAAAAAGTATATCTATTGATAGTCATAATTAATAATAAATACTCCGGACTTTGGTAGCGACGTCATAAAAAATCAATTAGCTCCCTGTATAGAGATCGCTATACTACTCTCCTCTGTCTAAAACCCATTTTTTCCTAAAAATCAATTCTTTCGAGAATTTCAAAATACATAATATATGCGACACTCAAATCAAGATTCTCACTCACTAGTACTTGGTTTTTTTAAATTTAGAAAACTTAGCCTTTTAGCTTCGATACGAAGCTGAGAAGGTATTAATTTTATTATGATGTGTTTTTTATTATTTTTTTTTTTTATGTCTGTTACCACTTTTTCTCAGCTCTCACCGAACCGATTTTTTTCAACGATATGTCAAAAGATCACAAATCGTATTTAGTCGAAAACATGACTCTTAATAATTGAAAAAATTTCCCTTTTTCCCCGTAAATGGTAGAAAACTCCAATAAAATTACAAATTTAAAAATCGCTAATTTTCTACATTTTTTCAATTTTTTTCCTTAAAACTGCCATAACTTTTTAAAAAAAATGACCAAATCAATATAATTTATTTTTATAGATATGTGAGGTATTTACCTATCATTTTGTATATTATTTATATAAGTCTGACTCTTTACCTGCCCACAGGGGAGGATTCAAAATGACATCTTTTTCAATTTAACTTTTGAAAATGTTCTGGAAATACTCCGACCTTCAAACATATGTTAAATTAAAGCTTATAAGCTTATATAAATATTATAAACTATAAATTAAAAATAAAATTTTGTCCCAACAAAAAATCTTCTAAATAGTGCCATTTTTATATGTATCTTAAATTAAAGTTAATGTAATATACTTTATTATGGATAAAACAATGTTTGGACTTTATTATAACCAAACCGTATGTAATTTTTGTGTTAAATTTATAGATTTTAAGTATTATATTTTTAACTTTATATTTCTATAAATTTTTGAAAAATGTATGGATCAATATATTTTTTTATGAGATGAAATGTTACAGATATTATAAAAAGAAGAAAATCGAATTAATTAGCCGCAACGAAAAATTTGTAACTTTCATGGCGCATTGAAAAATTAAAAAGAAAAGGGCGCCAACCCAATGGGCGAGACAATGTATTGTCGGATCACAGTGGGATTTTAAAAAGAAATTAAATGTTGTACATTAAAACAATTTAAAAAAATTAGAAAATTATTATAGATTGAAATCGATGTCCGTTGAGTCGTTGATAGTAGATGTACACCAAAACCTCGTGACAGTTGTCACATACCAATAATAATGAGGGATGACCTTATACAAGGCCGTTGCCTGTACCTTATAAACTAAGGGGAGTTGATTTTTGAAAGGAAAAAAGATAAAAAAATACACGAGTCCATTGAAGGTAGAACACACAAAAAAAAATAAGATGATAGTTAAGTTAAATTAAGGGGACTTTATTAAAAAAAAAAAACAAAAAAAATTAATTTAATACGAGGCAAAACACCGAACGGTCAAAAAACCTCGTCTACAAATTAGAGGAGAACAGAGAGAAAAGGAAAAAAAATTTATTAGTAACAAAAAATAATTACACCTACACTTTTACAATTAGAGAATACGATGAACGTCTTCGGGTACCCACCGGCTATTAATCACGGCATTACTGTTAAGCACGGCGGTTATACGTCCCAAGTAAGCGACTGGTTTTAAACAGTTAGACTTAGCTTGCAAGACGTTGGGACACCTCGGAATAAAATGCACTACGTCACCACATTGTACTAATGATATCTACGCATCACCCCATAAAATATAATATAAAACCTATAAAAAAATCACAAAAAAATATAGATATAACATGACAAGTGGTCTTGTCACATGCCTACCATATTGCGGGACCTAAATAAACAAAATAGGGGCACCTAAAAAAAAATTTAATAAAATAAAAAAAACAATTCGCCACACGTGCTTAAGGCACGGCGCACTAAAAAGAAAAAATAGGTATGGCTCAAAACATAAAATAATAAATTATACATTACCAGCCCCGAAGGACTATAGAAAATGGAGGCAGGATTAGCCGACGCCAGTAAATAAAAAATTACATATTGAAATTATAGTAGCGGACACTCACGAAAAATATATATAAATTACAGTTGCAGCGCACACAACAAAAATCACGACCACTACGGACGAAAATTAACCGACAACCAGTTCTGATAATGGCTAATTTCCGACAACACGTCCGGCGTTTGACCCGGTGGTCCGTTGGCGACAACACGGATAGCCTTTAGAGTAGAGGTCAAAAAAAATGAAATACCCAATGCCGGAAATTACTAAGAACAATTTGAATCATAAGGCGACAATGTATGCGGTGAGCAGTGCAAATGACGATCAAGATAGGAAAGGAGCGGGGTGAATGTACACACAAATGTCGTCCATGAACCGGTCTGAAGTATTACACAGCTGACTATTTCGCACGCGCACAAACAAATCCCAACATCTTATCATGATTATTTAACTGATAAACGCCGTCGCAGTACGCATTCGGCTCAACACAAATATATATATATACAAATAGGCAAAAAAAAATAAACGGATACTTTTTGTCATGTTACAGAGAAATACTATTTATATTTTTTTNACATCTTATCATGATTATTTAACTGATAAACGCCGTCGCAGTACGCATTCGGCTCAACACAAATATATATATATATACAAATAGGCAAAAAAAAATAAACGGATACTTTTTGTCATGTTACAGAGAAATACTATTTATATTTTTTTTTCATTCGACATACATTTTTTTAAATCGGACCATTTCCCTTTATACAGAATTGGTTCAAAACTTAAAAATGCGCATAGAAAGTAGAACCTTTTTTTAAATTTATTTTTAATTGCAATATATTTATTGATTATTCATACGTAACCTAATAATCAAACATAAATATTTTTTATATTAATTGGAAGGATTTTGTTATTATTTAGTCCATATGCGTAACTCTCATTGCAGATTTGAAATCAGCGCACAAATAAATATATTTGAACAAAAAATACCAGTATTATTGTTTTAAGGTTATTTTTTAAATTATTTTAAACTTTTTAGTTAGATATGCTTTAAAAGCGTGTTTTTCAGTTTTTTTAAACAAGATTTATTTTTCACTTTTTAGTTTTTTATGACATCGCTGTTACAGTCACGGAGTGTTTATTGTCAATTATCACTGTTTCGAGCTGGTTCAATATGTATAATAAATAAATAAATAATTGATAAATACGAATATTAAAAATAGTGGACTGTATCTTTTTATTATAATTTNGTTTCGATCCGCACTCGCGCGGCGTCGCTATCAACGCTGCTAACCTGTTGACGTCCGAGGAACATGCCGGACAACGCGTCGTCGATGCCAGCGAAAGTGCCGCGATATTATGCGAAGATTATATATTAATATTTGTACGTATATGCGTATATGTTAATATTCATTNTGTTGGTCGGCGACCATCATTATTATAGATATCTCTTAATAGCGTGATAACGAGCGCGAACAATCACTAACAATGGATATAATTTCTGTATTGCCAGTTAGTGTGTTTATAAACTTACAATAATGTGTCTTATTACCATTGATAATAAAGGCTATATGCTTGCTAATATCATCATAAAAAACCAGTTAGCTACCTGTATTTGTAATTCCTTATGTATTATACATGTATATTAACTCAAGAAAATTTGAATCTTTAAATGTTGATATCTAATAATAAACAATAAAAATTTGTTTATTATATATAATATTGATGATACGCCCGTTTGTACGAGTACGAAAACCAAAAATTATACAGGATAAAAATTTATTTATTTATATAATTGATGACATGCGTGCGTCTACGGGTTGGAAAATATTGTTGTCGACGAATGGTGAGCGGGGTGGGGTGAATGCGTTACGACCGTCTAGTCCAGGCATGACCAACCTTTTTAAGTTTGCGGGCCATTTGTCATTTTAGCAAAACTTAGACGGGCCGCATATCAATGAAAATTCATATTTTGAAAAATTTTTAATAATCTAACTTAAATCTACCCATTTTATAAACATTATTAAATGTGTTATCTATCTAAAATCAACCTTTATTGTAAACATTATCAAAAACCTACTTAGATTGTAAACATTACCAAATATGGTCATAAACGAGCGGGATTAAAGGTGATAGAAAACATTGCTACTATAAATAAATATAAACACAAACATTTGCCTACTATTAATTGATGCGTCTTTTGCACACTTGAGTCAGTTAGTTTCCTGCTTATAATGTGAAAGCGACTATATTCCAGTGAAAGTGATATTTAAGTGCATTGAATTATTGGTAATAAAAATTTATCATTATTAACGAATATTTATTATTTAAAAATAATTTTTTTAGCTCTGTGATAAATACTCTAATAAAAATGTCTGAAACAAAAAAAAAAAAAAATACGTAAAATTTCCGAAGAAAATCGTAATTTTTAGGACATTTGGATGTATAAATACTTTTTTATTCAATTCAACGAGAAACCAACTTGTCTTATTTGTCGTGAATCTGTGGCTGTTTATAAAGAATTTAATATTCAGAGGCATTATGAAACCAAACACAAATCAAAATATGAAAGTATTAAAGATAAGGCTTGCGAATCTAAATTGGAGTTATTAAAAAAAAAATTCGCGGACGAGACAAGCGCTGTCAAAAGTATGTTTTCGC
>NW_026099573.1:25841838-25933178 GCF_025091365.1 Daktulosphaira vitifoliae
AAAAAAAAATAACATTAATGTGAAGCAAATTATATATAATTTAATGCAATGAAAGCACTTCTAAATATTAAGTATATTACATACATAATTTTTCATTATTCCTCTATATGCTACAAATTATTTTTGCACAATATTAAATATTAACGCATAAATGATAATAATATCACTATATTTATGGAAAATGACCATACAAATATTCGGCCAATGAAATGAGGCGAACCAGCTATAGATGGGGTGAAGAGTATCACAAAGAGGTTGCGTATCACAAAGTTGCTGACATACCTATNAGGTTGCGTATCACAAAGTTGCTGACATACCTATCTATTTTGTCATGCGTGATACAGCGCAATTACTCATTTTTGTGCGGGGAATAGATCGAGAATTTACAATAACTGAAGAGCTTGCATCTTTACAGAGCATGAAAGACCGCACATCTGCAGATGACCTTTTTGGAGAAGTTTTGCAGTGCATAACAAAGTTGAATTTAAATTGGAAAAATCTTTGCGGACTAACAACAGATGGTGCACCAAGCATGATTGGTTCAAAAAATGGATTAGTCACAAAAATTTTGCATCAAATGGCCACTCAAAATTTAGAACAGCCATTGCATTATTCACCAGCAGGCGTTATGCTGCAAAGTACTCGAAATGGACAACGTCATGAATGTTGTTAGAGACATTGTGAACTTTATTCGTTCCCGTGGCTTGAATCATCGGCAATTCCAAGCATTTTTGGAAGAAGTCGGAAGTGAATTTTCCGATGTTCTTTACCACAACCAGATACGTTGGTTAAGCCGAGCCCAAGTATTATCACGCTTTTTTAATCTTCTTGCTGAGATAGAGATTTTTATGACGGAGAAAGGAAAAACATTCGTTCAACTTTCTGATTCATTGTGGCTTTGGGACTTAGCCTTTTTGACCGACATATCTAATCACTGCAATGATTTAAATTTAAAACTACAGACACAGGGCAAATTCATATTTGAACTCTTAAATGACGTGTCCGCTTTTGAGCTGAAACTAAATCTATTTAGTAGACAAATTGAAAATAAAAATTTTATACACTTTAATTGCTGTAAAAAAATACAAGAAAAGAATTTTTTAAATTTTTCAACAGTAAAATTTGTAGACTTGTTGGAAAAATTAAAAACGGATTTTCATACACGGTTTAAAAAACTTAAAGAACAAAGTATGTTGTTTCGATTGATTNAACGGATTTTCATATACGGTTTAAAAAACTTAAAGAACAAAGTATGTTGTTTCGATTGATTGAAAATCCTTTTCAGATGGATGAAGCTGTAGTTAAGGAAAATTTTCAAATGGAAATAATAGAACTGAAAACTAATACTTTACAGAAGGACTTGTACGAAAAAAAACGAAAGAATTTACCAAACTTTTACAAAAATCTTGACGACGAAAATTTTCCTAAATTAAAAAAACTGGCTCAACGTGTTTTTTCGATGTTTGGATCGACATATCTGTGTGAACAAACATTTTCAAGGATGAAATGTATCAAAAGCAAAGAAATATCTCGCCTTACAGATGATCATCTTCATTACTTACTAAGGGCTGTCACTACAAAATTTGAACCTGACATCAAGAAGTTGGCGCTACAAAAACAACCTCAAGTTTCACACTGATTTTAACTTTGTATTTGAATTTTTTTCTGACATATTTGAAATAAAGCATTTATTAAATTTTTCTNAATAAAGCATTTATCAAATTTTTCTACTGTTTTATTCAAATTCTAAATTAAAGTATGGGCCGCATAGAACAGTGTCGCGCGCGGGCCGCACGTTGGTCATGCTTGGTCTAGTCTCAAGGCCGTAGACACATGCGCGTGTCATCAATTATATATATAAATAAATTTTTATTTATGATAGTAATTTTAATCACAGTCAGTTTAAATCTAACTGAACCCGACTGTGCTTGGTTGTCTTTTTAAACTTTTATTGAAATTAGAATATTTTTTAAATCAAACGTAACCTAAAAAAAAACCCCAGCACAGTGGGAACGTGGCATAGTTGGGTCCATTATAGATTTAATCTGACAGTGATTAAAATCACAATCATTAGAAACGCTTCGATGCAAATCTGAAGATAGTGTTTAATTCTAAGAAATTGGTAGATAATTACAATAGCAAAATGAACTCCTATTTTCATATTTATAACATGAATTTTTTACCATAACTTTTAGCTCAACTTACAAGTTTAAAATTGACTACATTATACTATAATAGGTGACTAACATTTTGTATTTTTGATAACGATATATTTTTTACCCAACTATTTGATGGGGTATTATCACAAATGCGTCTATTACATTTATTATTCTTAAATCAAAGTTTTATCAAGTTCGATAACTGTTGTATATATTGCTGCATTTGATAGCGATTAGTATTATTGATTCTTACATAACATACGATAATGATTGTATACTTTTTTATACAGTCCAGTGTCAACTGAGTGTTACATTGTTGTGTTTACAAAATAGAAATATAATATATAATTATTATTCTATTATTATTATTTGAAAATAGTTTCGATATCAAGTTTACGTGAGTCAAATTTTATATGTTTGTTTGGATATAGTTCAAACCAAATAATTGGTAGCAAATTGCCGTCCAATAGACAAATTTTGACAGTATTATTTTACAATATGAGGGAGGTAAAACTAAATTTGCGTTTAAGTGCCTCTTTGGTTGTACAAGAAATTATTATATTTTGGTAAAAAGCCCGTATACCTATAATTACTCAACAACATTGTGTAAAAAAAGTAGAAAAATTGTACCACGACTGGAAAAATTTACAAAAATCAGAACACCGAAAAACTGAAGCTCAATATAAAAAAAATTCTGATTTTGTTTCGAACCTTAAAAATTTGTTTGATATAGCTCATGCTGATGCCTTTAATATTATAAATATTAAGGAAGACAAAGAATTTTTAATAGCTCAGCGGAAAAAAGTGCGTCTTGATTCAAAGGTTGGCGTCGACAAAAAATTAGAAAATATTGAAACTAATATTGAAAATAGAAAACTAGCGGATGATCATAGAAGAGCTTGTGCTAGTAAAGAAATTGAAGCTATTAGTAAGTCTTAATATGATCAGTTTATACGATTAACCAATTAACTATTAACTTACATTTTAACTGAAACTGTACAACTACAGTCTTCTAGTAGCAGTGATGAACTAGTTGATGATAATGTTCATAATACAAAAGCAGACCAATGTGAATCACTAAAAAAATGTTTTAAAACAAGACGAGGTACTGACAATTGTATAACAGAAAAATTGTCTATAGCACTAGATAGATGTAAAATAAGTGATGGTTATACGATACATATTTTAGTGGCAGGTTCGGAAGCATTTGGTATTGATTCTAGTAAATTAATATTGAATAAATCATCGGTTTGACGCTCTCGACTAAGCTTCCGTCAAGAACGCGCAGAAAAAATACGACAGGATTTTATGGTAAAATGAGATGAGGCAATTGTGCTACATTGGGACGGAAAACTTCTCCCTGACATACAGGTAAAAATTTAGTCGACAGATTATCTGTAATTGCTTCTTGCAGTGGCAGAGAACAACTTCTAGGTGTCCCTTTTATAAACACTGGCACCGGGAATGATCAAGCTTCTGCTGTGTTCAAAATGCTTATTGACTGGTGCTTATCAGAACAGTTTCAACCGTTTTGTTGTGATACAACTAATTCAAATACTGGCCGTTTGAACGGAGCATGTATTATTTTAGAACAGTTATTAGAACGTGATGTAATATATTTACCTTACTGTCACCATATTTACGAAATTGTATTAAAAGGGGATTTTGATGTCAAATTTTGTGGAACATCAGGCCCAGATGTATTAATATTTAAAAGATTTCAACAAGCTTGAGGTAATATAAATAAACACCAGTTGAGATTAAAATAAAAATGGTAAAAGCTTTAAAGAATATAGAACCATCATCAAATATAGTGTCAAACTCTAAGCGTTTAATCGTTTCTCCGAAATATAGTCATGTGTTTTTAGAAAAAGAAATTGATTAATTCATAAGTGAACATTTTGTAAAACTTATTTTTTTACCTCACAGAACAATTCTAGGGGGTGTCCCGAATGAATTTCAAAACTTTATTTTTAAGAACCTCCCTAAGGAATACATAATAATTACAGTAATTAAATTTAATATGAAATTGGTATTCAATAATATAATATTGTAATTTTTACGGAGATATTATAAAAATAAAAAGGAGTAGTATATTCATATAATTTTAATGCGTATAAAAATTTAAAGGGATTGATGCAATACTTTTTAGTAAAAAATCGTTAAAAAAACCGGTTCGGTGAGAGCTGAAAAAAAGTAGTAACTGACACACAAAGAAAAAACACATCATAGTAAAATTAATACCTTCTCAGCTTCGCATCGAAGCTAAAAGTTGTTAATAAGATTTACTCAATTGAGCTTATTATATAATTTGATTATTTGATTACGATTTTCTGCGGCTGCGACTACGACGACTACCCTCTAAATATTCTCTTACATGGAATCTGCGTCAGTATAAGTAAATATTTTGTCCCTGTGACTTAGTTTTTTTTATATGTATCATCCTAAGTGGTGAACGTTTTCTTAGATGATTTATTAATATTTTACACAGGAACAAGTTTTATTTATTTTTATTATCACCTAATGTTCTCACGACAAATAGACATTATCTCTATTTTTATATAAAGATTTTAAATATTATTATGCCCTTCATTTCTGGACAGCCTCAAATGTCCCGAAAAGAGTGAAGAAGCGTAATTTTATTTATACAGGCATAATAGCCTTATACATTATCGTATATTCATAATAAAGCTTCTTGTGCCCCACATTTATGAACAGCCTTAAATGTGCCGAACTAAATGAAGAAGTATAATTTGTGATTAGAATTAATTAGTTTTAGTAGTAGTACTTTATGCCTGTGTACCCGCCAGCCCTAAGGGACTATGACAATTACCTTTCGGTAACGTGTAGGCAGTTGAGGTATAGAGTAGTACTAAACTTATAAAAAGAGTATTTTTGAAGTGCGTTATATCCGTCGACAAACCAGTTCTAGAGCTAGTAGTCCGGGTGGAGTTCATCATAAAATATATAGTCCGTAAGATAGGAAACTACACCTTGGAAATATTCTCTGCGTGTGTACCCGCCAGCCATAAAGGACTATGCCAATTACCTTTCGGTAACGTGTAGGCAGTTGACGTAAAGGATAGTAAAAGGTGTATTGAAATAATATTTTAAATATATTAACGAGGTAACTGTGTCCGCGCCAGCCAAGGCTTTACGCTGAGAAACGCTGGGCCACCACAGTCTTGTTAATTATATTTTGAATATAGATAGACATATTCTTATAATTATATTTTGGCTAGTTCAGAGTAAATTTTAAGAATATCGATATCGACTGTAGGAAATTCATCGAAAATATTATTAGTAAAAACATAGTATAATATAAAAAAGGAATTTAAAGGAAACAAAAAGGTGACAAATTATAATATACGCAGGTCCCATTGTAGAGAATCCCCTTTTATAAGTCTTATATACATAGAGATACTAATTAATCGAAATAAACGCAAGACAGTATAAACGACTGTTTATACTGAAAGAAGAAATCACCATGAAACCAACTCAGTCAATTACTAAAGGAAATAAAGGTAAGTGCGAATATTTATTTACATGTCTTACTTCTAAAAAAATCACGTAATAAACAAAAATAGGAATAAATGAGGTAGGGATATTTTATTATTTAATAAATAAATAAAGTTCGACCCCGAGATACCACTTCATCTTTATCTTCCTCATTTCTTTCACCCCACTTTCTATCTTCCTTTCTACCGTCTTTTTTTTTTTGTTTATTACAATATTAAGAAATAGGATAGAGTGGGTAAGAGGTAGGATTAAGACGATATGAATGAATTCACACCAATCCATATAACTTACAACCCTTCCACTTTCCCCCCATCCTAAAATCGCTTTTCTTTTTATTACAAAATTTAATAATTGCTAATATTTTCAAGTCTAAACAAGTTAATAGATATTTTTTATTATTAACGTATTATATTATAAAATATAATTATTATTTATTATATAATGCGTGTTAACAGTAATCTTTAATCTTTAAACTAAATTTTACTTTATTTCATACACTGAGAACATTTTTTAAAGTTTTAGTTAATTTAGGGATCAATCCTGTTGGAAAACTATATAATAGAATTATAGTTAAATATAGTCAATATATTAAAACTCGTTATAGTTGTCCGAACCATAGGTTGTAAAAACTTTTAGGTGTATTCTTTTTATTCGTTAAGTTAATTTAAAAAATATTACGTTTTGTATTAGTTCCCTGTGGATAGAGGATAAGAATACTTCCACGGCCCCTCTGCCAGTCGTAAAAGGTGACTAATGAGGTTGCGTCAGGTCGACAGCCGGCGTAAAAATTTTTGTCAAACAGTATTAGGTGTAGTATGTGGAAGTTAAAAAACAAATGTTACGCGACAACACAAATATGGTGGTATTGTTCAGGCAGGATGAAGTTAATGTACGGCACCCGTGCGATGAATACGTGTGTTGCCATATGAAATTCGGAGAATTCAAAGAGTTTTGCAAAGAGTGTTGGAACAAGGACCGGTATGGATTCACAGTGATTTGTTTGGACTTTGCGGGCGGGATGTTTTCCACCGACAACAATTAAAATCGAAATTTTTCTGATTTTGAAAATTGTAATTTTTTTGGAGATTTCTCCAAATTACAGGGAAATTTTTTCAATTTTTGAATTCAAAGCTGAATTTTCAGCTTTGTATTTAAGCTAAAAAACCAACAAAAAAAAATTTTACATCGTAAATAATCATACAATAATATATCATAGTAATACTAGACTTGGTCTAGCTGGCGCTCCGTCTCAGACCTAAGGCCTTACAAAACTCACGCGCTTTTGGCCCGTAAGCCTCTTTGAGCCGTCCTAATAAGGGGTGTAATAAGTGTGACATTCCCTTAAAGAAATCTGCGAACGCCACTTGTGCTTGGGTCTAGTTACGCTCCACTATAAAGATAAGTTTTCAAAAATCTTAATTACACTTCCGTACCACTCATTTCAAAATAAAAAATAAAAGTTTCGTACTAGGAATTCATAAGTACCGAGGAAGTACATTGGTATTTTGTAATAAATGTTAACATTTAGTACCAGGAACTTATGAGTACTAATGTACGTGATCATATACGTTCAGACACTCGATAAGGCATTCATAGTCACATTTGCCATTTTCGGTGGCCACCAACATTATTCAATATGCGAATAATGATATTTGATGATATCGTTAATTCTCATAAATTCCTGGTACTAAAATTTTAAATTTCATCAGAAACTGTATGCTGACATACACTTTATAGCAGTTGTTACAACACTGACTAAATTAGTAAATCAAGGATCTGCACCCCCCTGAATGAAATATATCTTGCAGATAGGAAATAAATAGTTGTCAAAAGTATTTTATTTTCATGATTATTTTTCCATATAATAATATACAATGTGATTTATTAGTATACTTAATAAATTACACTTGTTATTTGTACTGTATAATATTATATATATAAATATATATCTAACATAAAGTTAATAGCATTACAAATTCATTGAGTAATTTAATCATTTTTTGTTTCTACGTCTCAACATTTTTTTTTTTTTGTGAAACTATCTACCTTTGAATAAAACTAATTGCCAACCCCTGTACTAAATTTATAGGAGAGACAAAGGGTCCTAAGATGTTCAATGCGCCCTTTGAGATTTTTCGTGTAAAAATTAATAAAAAAAACTAGCGTAAGTCTAACTATAATAACTGCCAGATTTATTCACATACATTTCAATTTTTGCAAATATATTTTTTTTTAATTATACGTAACACATCATCAATCAGTACAAACTTGTATTAATAGGTTTGAAAACTTATTAATATGGTCTATCTAAGGTTATAGTACTGGAGGTATCTATTCCTCTCGAAAACAAAATATTTCTATACTACTGTAAATTCCAACAACAAATTAGCACAAATTTGAGTCCTATTTTAATAGATCAATAAAGTTTATAAATGCATATAAATCTGGACTTAATTAGTTACTTAATTTATTATTTTTGATTGTACATTATTTTTTTCTTCTAAAATGATCATATTCAGTAAAAAAATTGTGTTACATAAAATTTGGAGGAGTATATCCTCGAATTCTTTTAGCCCACCATAAATGTGCTCCTCAGAAGTGAGAAAGAGTTTAAATGACTTAAATTAATATCAGTAATTATTTGCACACTATGATACCTATTTCATATATATTATATGATACCTAATTAAATGATAAAATATAATAAAATACAGCAAAAATTATTAAGTATTGGAAATAGATTATACTTACACCTTGTTAATAAATTCAAAGGTTAAACATTTTTAAAAATAACTAGACAAATTGATTAGAAATTGTTTATTATAAAAAAATGTTAAAAAACTTATGATAAATTAATAATACGAATAAGATACAAAAGAAAAAAGGAACTACTTACTATATACATTTTGGATATAACATAAAGTGTAAAAATAATTTTTTTTTAAATAACATAAAAAATTAAAGTATAAAATAGGATTCACTTATGTTGCTTTAATACTAATCGTTAATAAAAATAAAATACTATGATGCAAATTAAAAAAGAAATGCAAATTAAAAAAATATGAGTTTTTCATAGTAAAAATATAAGTTAAGTTTTACAACTTGAGTATAAAAGTATTATTAATATGATGTATAAATTTAAGGTTTAAAATACATTTTATTACTTGAGATTTTTTTTTTAAATAAAGTTGCAATTTTTAATTTAGTAACAATATGTTAATAATCAATATTAATGATACTGTTTTGCTAGGGTTCATAAATCAATAAAATACTTATATTATTTTTAAAATGTGATGTATATATTTTCAATAAAATATAATATTAAATTAATGGATTAAATTATAAAAATACAAAAAGAAACATTATAAAAATTACAAAAAAATATCACGGTACAATAAATTTGATTCTTAATTTATAAGTTTATATATATATATATATTAAAGAGACTAAATTATAATTTGTACATTTTATTCTTTACAAATGAATACTTTTAATCTAGAATATGTAGATATTTTATATCAGTCAAATGTCGACCAAAATGAAATATAATATAAATTGGAAAACATCTTTTACATTATTCTAAACATATTTACAAATATATGAAAAAAATATCATCACTATGGCAATCATTTTGTATTGATAAATATAAGCAATACATATATTTAACTACAAATATACCACACCATTTATTCTAAGTTATTTAAACTATTATTAAAAACCATAAAATGTTACAATTTGTACATCTTAACTATGAATTATTTTATATATTTTTATTTATAATTTGTAAATAAATATAAATCATATTATTACAAAAAAAATTAATATATTCAATGTTAAATTGAGATATTAATATCATTAATTGACTAGTTAATACATTTTGATTTTTATCTAAATTAATAACTTAATTTTGAAAAATAGGTGCATTCATTAACAGTGTAATTTTAATAAATAGTTATTTGAAAATAAACCCTTGAAAATACAGAGAATAAAGCTCTAAAAGGTTATGCTATTATATTATTCTATTTATGGTATATATTCAAAGTCAAATAGTTATCATTATCTCAATTTTATTTTTGTTTTTTTATTTTTATTTAATTTGAACAACATAAAATAATCTTTATACTTAATGAATATTAATATTATACTTATCTTAAATTATAAAAAAAAAAAATAGTTTTTAATAGTTTTAACAATTTATCATTAATTATAATTTGATCAAAGAATTTATTATCCAAAATTATGTTGGTAAAGGTTCTTAAAAAATGTATAGAGTAGATATTATAATAAATAGAAAATATCCTAAATAAACTAAAAAAGTTGAACAAGAAAAGATTATATACTTGGAAAATTATAATACAAGTACAAACTGTACAAAAAAAACCTTAAGGTATATTATTAATATAATACTAATTGGAAAAATAAATACTGAAAATTATTAATTGAAATAATAAAAAATATTTAAATCTTTAAGAATTCAAATGTCTTTTCAACTTTTAACAAAGAAAGATTNATAATAAAAAATATTTAAATCTTTAAGAATTCAAATGTCTTTTCAACTTTTAACAAAGAAAGATTGAATATACTGATGAAAAAATATATTTTTAAGAACATATACATAGAAAAATTTTATTAATAAAATAAAAATTGAACACCAAGTTTAATAATTAAGTTCTCTTGTTTTTATTAGAGGTCAGTCTTAACGAATATTAAATTTGAAGATAAATACACAAGTTATTTTTATAATAATGGTCACCAAAAATAATAGTCAAATAGTATGATATTTAAATCTAGCATTGGAATTCAGATGCAGTAATTGCACTCAGATCTTTCATTAAACCTTCTAGGTTAGCCATTTCTTGATTTAATTCTTCTGTGCTATATGATGTCTAAAAAAGAATTATGAAAACTATAAATATAGTTCTAAAAAAGTGGTCAATAAAAGCTTAAACAAAATAAGAGTTTAAAAAATATTTTTATTAAAACTTAAAACTACAATATAAAATTCATAAAATTGTTAGTAACCTGAATTTTACTGAGGGATTCAACTTCTGGTCCAAGATCGTTGGAATTAGAATTATTTATTTGTGGTTTCCATATTTTTTGACCACTTAATAATGCTGTGTTTGTTGGTGAACTATTAACTGTTGAATAAGTAATAGGTTTCTTGTATGGACTAGATGAGCCTTGAGGTCTTACTGTAACTAGTAGTATACATGCAAACAGTAGTTTAATATAAAAATTGGTTCATGCTTTAACAATTTAAGTAAAATTTCCTAATTATAAAAAATGTTTACATTCTCAAATAGTATATATAATAAATTTAATTGAGAAACATTAAACTATAATTTATTAATGTATTAGCTAATAAAATGATGAAAAGCAATTTGTAATCAGATTTGTTTGTTATTAATTAATGTAGTATTTGTTAAATATACATGATAGATAATTTTCAAATTCCCAGATTTTTCCAAACATTATTAAAAAATTCACTTCTGATAGTAAGAATAAATATACAAATTATTTATGGATAGTAGTGTAATTTCGTTGAATACCACATCATTTTTAATTTTGAAATAGGTAGAAAAATGAAATCCAAAAACATTTTTTTAATCTATTACCGTATTTAGCCTCAAAATAAACTTATAATTAGAAATTTCTAAAAAATAAATTAAAAATATATGATAAGTATAACCAAATTAAATATTCAAGGCAAAATGATTTAAATTCTTTACATTTTCATGATTAACCTAGTTTATTTTGAAATACTCTACTTTTTTCTAGTTTTTCTAGGCTTGTGGGCATGAATTAGGTCATTTTAATTAATCTATACTAAATTATAATGTATCTTAATAGATAGGAATACATACTGTTAAGTAATTAATAAGTAATTTATAATAATGTAATATTTAATGATACCTATATGTTTTTGTTGAGGAGTTGATGGTGCAGACTGTGGAGGAGGAGCTGGTACACTAAAACTTTTCAAAGGATGTCCTTGCTGCCTTTTTTCACTCGTATTTAATGAGCCACTAAAGTAACAAATTACACAAAATATATTGCACTAATAAATAAAAATTTTAACTTACGTATGCTGTTGAATACTGGATGTAGATGTTACTGGTATAGATTCATACTTTTCTGGAATAGTTGTAGCTTGGACAATATAATTGTTTTCTGGGGCACCTATTTACATAATATTTATGATTAAGATTTATCTTTACAAAAAATAAATATAACAAATTAATACAGTAGAAAGATTGAGTGGATAAAATATCATTTCCATTTTTTTCTGATAAATCTATATTTATCTATATATTTACATGTATAAAATTATTTATAATTTTAGAAAAATTGTAAATAAAGTTACAAAATTTCATAATACACAAAGTCACTTGTAATTATATTCATAATATAACTTAACAACTTATCAATGCAGATGAATATTTTTAGCTTCAATTAAAAGAGTTACTATTTACACAACATAAGATATATATTCACTCCCAAATGTCCTAAAAATGAAACTACCTACTCTCTGCAAACACTTCAATTTTTTAAATATTTATTATATTAAAATTATATTATTTTTATAATAAGTTTAATTTTATTGAAATATTATTTAAAACTTTTATCCACTTAGTCCTTTATTTATAATGTTCAATTGTTACCAGCTGTTAAATCAACTGTAACATGAGCTCTTGTTGTTGCATACTGAGATCTAGGATATGGAGAACGAGATTCATGACTAGATAATGTTGACATAGCTATACAGTAAAAAATATATATGATTAAATATTAATAATATTAAACAATATATAGACATAGTTTACACACATAGAACAGTGTAATCTAAACGAACAATAGGGGCTAAATAAGTGAGATAAAAATAAAATAACTTACTATCATTATAAATAGAATCAAATGCATCAATAGGTAAAACAACAGGTTTAGGTTTAGAACGTTTTAATGTAGACATTCTTTCTTCTGATAATAAAGGTTGCATTAATGAGTTACCTAATTTAAAAAAACTTAAATAATATATTCATGCAAAAATGACATGCTAAAAATGAAAAAAAAAGGAAAATTTAAGTATCTAATAATTTAACAAATAAAAATCGAAATATATTTTATGAAGAGTCAATTTTTAAAACCATAATGTGACAGATCATAAAATGATAAAAGCATATTTATACATGCATAAATCATTAAATTTTTCGTGAATATTCAGATAATATATGTTAGTAATTATTTATGATTATAAAATAAAAAAAATCCAGCACAATGGGTACATGGCATAGTTAGGTCAAGTATAATGATATCTGACAGTGATTAATATCATTATCATAAAAAACGCTTCGATGCAAATCTGTAGAGAGTATTTAATTTTTTAAAATTGATGAATTATTCCAAAAGCTACATGATCTCCCATTTCCGTATTTATATCCTGATTAAGATAAAGTATGTCGAATGAAAGAGGTATATAAATATTATTTCTCATAAAAAAATTGTATTGATCCATACACTTTTCAAAAAGTTATAGCATTATAAAGTTAAAAATGTAAAAAAGAATTTTTTTACAAAAATCATATTTTTTTATTAACTTTTTCACCATGAAGACAAAATAAAGTCAGACATTTTTTTTTTTTTAATATTAAAGTATATAACATAAGCTTTAATTTAAGATATATATAAAAGTGTCAGTATTTCTAGAAAACTTTCAAAAATTAAGTTGAAAAAATTCTACTTCCTATATGAATTTTTAAGTTATGCACCCCCCCTGTATTAATGTAAATGGTCAGATTTAAAAAAAAAAAAATTTCGAATGAAAGAGGTATATAAATATTATTTCTTATAATAAAATTTTATTGATCCATACATTTTTCAAAAAGTTATAGCATTATAAAGTTAAAAATGTAAAAAATAAAAATGAGAATTTTAACACAAAAATAGCATACGCTAACTATTTTCACTATGAAGACAAAATAAAGTCTGACATTTTTTTTTTCCATGATAAAGTATATTACATTAGCTTTAATTTAATATATAAGTGTCAGACTTTCCGGAACACTTTCGAAAGTTAAGTTAAAAAAGCTAATTTTTTGTGAAAGAGTTGTCATTTTGAATCCTCCCTGTAGGCAGGTAAAGGGTCAGATTTATAAAAAAAAATATACCAAATGATAAGTAAAGATATAATGCATCAATAAAAAAAAATTATATTAATTTGGTCATTTTTGATAAAGTTATAGCAGTTTTAAATAAAAAAATTGAAAAAATTAGTAATTTTTAAATTTGTAATTTTTTTGGAGGTTTCCCCTATTTAAGGGAAACGAGGGAATTTTTTTAAATTTTTGAGGGTAATGTCTTTGACTAGATATAATTTGGCGTATCATTGAAAAAATTGATTCGGTGAGAGCTGAGAAAAAGTGGTAACAGACACACAAAAAAAAACATATCATAGTAAAATTAATACTTTCTCAACTTCGCATTGAAGCTAATACATGGACTGTAATTTTATATCTTCTGATTTTAGAATACACATATCATTTCACATATTTTAATACAAAAAATACCACATTAAAAAAAAAAGAGGAAAACTTCTCTCTATACATTTAACATTTTAACAATGTAAAAAAGATAATCAAGCATATAACGGTTACCAACAGGTAGCTAGCAACAAACTTTATACTTAACAATATTGGTACCCCTAAAGATAAGAAAAGCATGACTAATTCTCATAAAATTAAATTGTCCTATGTTTATGCATATTTTTTACTCTAAGAAGAAGAATANTTTATGCATATTTTTTACTCTAAGAAGAAGAATAAAGTACAATATTTAGCTATAATGAAGTCATGTTCACCAATTAGAGGTTAAATATTATAGATTTTAAACATTGTATAACTATGATATTATAACTATGTAATTATGATTTGTTGACATTGTATTTACCTACGGGGTACAGAAATTTTTTTAGTTTAAGTATACCAAAAATATACATGCTTCAAGTACTTTTTGATGATATAAAAACATACTTACCTACATAAGAAGAAACGTAGTTACTTTTGTCTAACGAATTGGTAGAATGTGGTACATGGTGAATTGTGACACGAGTATCAGTACCATCATATGTGTTGGTACTACCTTGGCCACAACCAGAACTTGTATCAAGTGAACCTTGAGAAGATTTTTCAATTGATTTTAACTCCATCTGATCATGATGTATCCACAAATCTGGTGGTTTTAAGTTCGGAGATTGTGCTGCTTTTATGGCTTTACCAGTTGAGCCTTTAATATATCTATTTGACATAAACAAAACAAAAGTATAAGTTAAAAAATTCCATAATACTAATTAATTAATCAAAGAGATAATTTACCCTTTTTTACTTCTATTATTAATAGGTCGGTCTTGTTTGCAACACAATAAAACAATTCCAATGCCAATACATGATATCAGAAGCAAACAACAAGCAATCAGTATATATAAAATAGTAGTATTGTTGATACCACTTTTTCCATCTAAAAATATGTTAAATTACTTATCTATGTAAAAGTAAAAATTATTTACTAACCTTTTAAAGATGTTCCATCACTGTTATGTACATTTGTTGCTAAAAAAAATTCAATTGTTTATAGTTAAATTTTACAGTTAATTTGATTAACTAGTTTCAAAATGGAGGAAATTCATTTTATTTTATTTTTTTAATAGAAATTAATTAAAGCAATAAATGGAAAAGGTACTAAACACTAAATTTTTTAGGATAAGAAAAAACTACTAGTGTCGATTTGTAACACAAAAAAAAATGTCTTTATGTTTTCAGCTTACTCCTATTCTGTATAGAAGTTTTACTTCATTTTTTTATCAGACTATTAGAATTTGAATAACGTTTATTACAAAAAAAAATTGATATTTTTTTTGTGAAACATCTAATGATGGTGGGTCAGACTAGCTATTGGCCTGAATATTCTCTTTCTGCTTAACTTTTCAATCCACATTCTCTCTCACCACACTAAAATTATATACCTATAGTGTAAGCAGTTGTTGTTCTCTCTATTTAATTAATTAAAAGAATTTTCGCACTTTTTATGGCCTCATACATTTTATATTTGGGCCCAACAAACTAGTTTGCTAATTCAATTTTTGAATAATAGGGGTCATTTCTTGTTGTCATGGTCATTTATTGTAAGTAAGCTAACTATAAAATTAATTTTACACTAACAAAAACTTTAAACATATTTTTCTCAAACACATTTTTTTACCTCTCTGAGCATTTTAACACAAAAAATAATGAAGTGATCGACTTCAAATTTTGTACAAATATTCTTAACTCATTGGCTTTAGCATGAACCTAAATTTTCAATTTAATTGTTATAATATTAATTTATAATTGTTATTAATTTATAATAATGTTATAATATTATTATATAAATATTGTTATTAACAATTTGTTTATGCAAAGAAAGGTTTTTTGTATCCTCTAACTTTTATTTTTAACTCGTTTTTTTGCTAATTTTAGGTTCATGCAAAGCAATATTTCTCTGAAAAAATATTACCCATTGATTACAGATCATTACAAGGACCTGGGCGTTGCACAGCACAAACCCAAGGAGTCAACTTTGATGAGCTTTTTTGTTTTTTTTTACCCACAAAATTACCAAATTTTCCAAATGACAATAAATGCTTTCAATTTTTCATAAAAAATTATTGAAAAAAACGTCATTTATAGGAACTTGTTCCTTAATAAAAAATTGTTTAATACATATTTTTCTATAGAAAATAAGTTTGATATTTCACATCTTCCAGGTGTTCAACAACAGCTAGAATTTTTTTTTTTGATTAGGTACCTTTCCTATGACTAAACCTTAATTATTTATATAGATTTGTAAAGAACTAAAAATTATAAACAAGAAAATAATAAAATATTATTAAACAATAAATATTAACTCGAACACAAAATAAAAAGTAGCTGAAGAAATAGAAATAGTTTATACACAATATTTTTTTCATGTAAAATAATAGTTAGCAATAAAACTTTAAATATATTTTAATTTATTTAAAAAATAAAATTTATGATATACCTGATAGTGTTTTTATATTGATAGTTGTACTAAATGGACCATAACCTACAGAATTTTTTGATTGAATTTTGAAAAAATAGTTTGTATTGGGCGTTAGTCCTTTAATAGTGTACGACATTAAGTCACCTTCAATAGTTTCAGACACCCAATCAGAGTCAGGACTTTTTTCATCAATAGAATACAATACAATATAAGCTAAAAAAAATAATTAACATTGAAAAAATTAATCATACATTCAATGAAATAAATAAAAATACATACCAACAATTTGTCCATTTGAATATTTTGGTGGTTGCCAATTTAAAGTTATCATTTGAGGCTTGTCATCAATTTTAATAGCTGTTAAATCTCTAGGAGGAGAAGCTGGTTTGGCTTCTTTGGTATTATTTGATACTAGCATACTCCACTCACTTTCAAATTGGCCCTTTAAATATGTTTTGAAGTTAAATAATTATTTTTATTAGAAAAAAAAATGCTTCAATATTATAATTTTACTTTCACTAATTTAACAGTAAATTCATACTGTGTATTTGGTTTTAAATCGTTGATAATGCATGACAAATCAGTGGTATTTGAATATTTATATTTTTCATTACCAGGAGCATAAGCATTATAACGAATAATATACAAACGTTCATCATTAACATTAGACTGTAATAAATTAAATTAATTAACTAATGCATGTTAAAAAATTAAAAATTTACATTAAAAATTAAAAATTACATCAAAATCAAGGAGAGAATTATCAGTCCATGACACTTCAATGGCATTTGGAGATATAACATTAGCTTTTAATCCAATAGGTGGAATAAGATTATTTGTTTCTAATGTATTAATATTATGGTCCCTTGTGCTAGCCATTTGATAAACTATTGGACTGACACCCATTTCATTACTAGCAGCAAGACTCAAAACATAATCAGCATTAGATTCTAAACAATTTTAGTTTTATGAAAATTAAACTTTATACATAATACTTTTTGATTTACCTAAGCCCTTAATTTCATATTGTCGAGTTTTAGGACCCAAATCTTCAACATAAACGTCTGGAATGCCTTTACCCCAAGATAGTGTATACTTTCTTACCATAATTGCTTTTTCTTTAGGTGGTGACCATGTAACTACCAATGAGTTTGAATATGCTCGCACTATGATGAAAAATTTAATTCAAATTTATCATAATTATAATAATATACACAAAATATTAAAACATTTATTGCCTTTAAAATTCTCTGGTGGATCAGGAACAGTATTTTCCCTGAGGTTACTTTCAAATGTTTCAACAGTTAACCAATCCGTTGGTGGACTAATTCCTTCAGTATTTAAAGTCCATAAACGAACTTGGTATACCTATAAAAATATTGTAAAAAATGTTTAGTACTACGTGAAGACTCAAAATTCTTTTCAGCTTCAATATTTTTATTAATTAGTTGGAAAAAATATAACAAATTATTTTTTTTTAATTAGCACCTTTATATTTAAAATGAATATATCGCAACTCTAGAATACACTGGGGACAACTCAAAAAATGTAATTATGAGATGATTGACTTCAAAATTTTAAATTTCCATTTCAATTGCGTTATATGATACATTACTTATGATAATTTAATTGAGTCAAACTTCTTAGATTGAGATATGTTTTATTTATTTCATTCTTTATGTACACAATTTTGAACTTATTCCAATCATACCAAAATACCACAATTTTTGAGTTGTGCCATTATAGAGTTATTAATGTATTTTTAGAAATTGCTTGTACTCTAGGGTTACAATATTATATTAATACAAAAAAAAAAAAATCATTAGTAATAATTGCATTATGAACATAATAATATTTCACAACAGAATGGTATAATCACTATATTTTTGTTGACATTTTTGGAAACAGAAAAATGAAAAAGTAATTATATTTTAAAACTTAAATTTAAAAATGATGAATTGTTATTTTGTGATTTCTTAAATCCCATTTATATTTTGTTACTTATGCTTAACCTATTCTTTATCTTCATCTTCTCTTTTTATAAATACCATTGATATATTTTTATAATTATATATCAATATAGAATGATTAAAAATAAAATTTCAGACTTAGATATAATTAAGTTTTAAGGTTCCTTTAAACTATAGATGATAAAGTTTTTCAATTCTACAATATGAAAATAATTAAATATACAGGGGTTCAGTAAGGAAACATATCAATTGTTACAAACAATGAGAACAATAGAAATCTATTTCCTTACTTACTGAACACTATATAATAAAATGCATTGCTACCAATTTTACTCAATTACATGTGGCCTTGTTTCATATGTCACAGACGAGTGAAATTAAAATGACTTGCCATTAGCAGTTAAAAAATACTATATACTAAAAAGCATACAATTGGTATACTTTTTTATTTTAAATAAAGTAGTTTAAATAAAACACTCCAAAAATTAACTTCATGAAGATGAAACACTAAGAAAAAAATTCAGCCAATTTAATCAAGTTTGAGACATATCTCAATGCCCTTAAAGTTTTTAAAATAAATCATTAAACAATTAATTTAAACTTAAATTTTAATTAAAAATTAATACAAAAATCAATAAAACAAAAAATTTTATCTTTCAGATCCTTCAAAAGAAATTTTGTATAAAGCTTAATATTTAAAACTTTACTTTTGAACCTCATGTGTATATCAAATATTTTTAGGTGATGCATTAATTACACAATAAGCAACATTTTTGGATTATTTTTCCATAAAATGTTGATAGTAGATCATATGTATATTGATAATAATTTAAACATGTATGATAAAATATTTTAGAACTAATCCTCTCTCTTAAATAAAAACTCAATTATAGAGTATATTATTAAAATAGTTTTTTATAAACTTGATAATATGCTTATGGAAACTCTTGTTGTAGTATAAAATGGAATGGGTACAAATCGTTTCATATGTAAGTAAAATTCTCCGTTTATTATAGTTGTATCCCATAGTAAATGTCGAGATTCTGCAAAATTACATGCACCATCTTTGAATTCAACAATAAACTTCTGTCCAGTTGGATCAAAGTCATGACTTAAGTTCATTTTATTTGTCCTTGCCATAACTGCTCCTATTTTACATTCTTTGTGTTTTAAATATTTCGTTAATATCACCCAAAATAATAAATTATCGGAAGTTTTGATCATCACAATTTTACGATTTCTAATAAAATTAACTGACTGTAGTTCTTCAATTGTATATGACTAAAGCACATAATAACTTAATAAGTTTTTTTTTTATTAAATAGTTTTTATAAGATTCGAAATTTCTGAATTGTAATTGATATGTAATTAGTTTTTAAAAAACTAGAGAAATGAACGATTATTAAATACATTAAATAACTAACATTTGCTGATGTTTTGGCTATTATCTCTGGATGTTTTTCAAATACATGTTCACATAGTTTATCACAAATTGAATTAGTCCATTTACATCCAGGATACACACAATAAACTGGTTTATGAATGCAATGTGCTTCATGTTGTCCAAGATTTGCTAAGCGTACCAAAACACAGCATCCTAAATCATGGTAACGACATGTCACATCATTATATTTAAGAGTTTCATTGAGTATTGATGAGTGTTCAGATATCTTGATAGGTGAAGATCGGCATAAAGGACATATACGTGTTTTAGCTACTTTTTTCATTGTTTTAAAACATTTATAGCACACAATATGACCAAGTGGGCATGTATGTGATGTTGGATATTGCACAGAATAACATATTGGACATTCAACTTTATTTCGGTTATTATTAGCTGCTTCAAGCTCATTAGAACTATTTGATATCTTCCATGCTCCTATTGGTAAATAGAATTTTTTTCTATTTTGATAGTTTTTTTTAACTTTTATTGATTCCTTTCTTTTTTCCATATACTATTTTAATTTTCTAATAGTGAAATACATTTATTCTCTTTGCTACCTTGGTAATATTGAATCAATAGAAACCAACAGAAATAATAAATTATGCTACAGTAAATAAGAAACCAACTATGTTTAAATGTTATGTTTAATTAATACATTAAAATACTTTTTTTTATATTAATTCATTATTTGTCATTTAATTATAAATAAATTTATACAGAAAATTCTACAACTTTCTTCAATAAATAAAATCAAAAGTATATTTAAAAAAAAGGTTATTTTTAATCAACAAATATAAATGATAATTTATACAATAAATATATAATTTTAGATTGCTCAGTAACATAAGTTAAATCTAATATTATAAGCTATCATTTTTCTAATTTGAATATTTATATAAAAATGAATTTTTTTTAATTTTACTATATAAATAGATTATTTAATTTAAATAGTTATTTTAAAATTTACTCACCGAATTTTTATCTAAATTAGAAATTTGATAACTAGTACGATCTCCAGCTGTTGTTATGGTGTCTCCAAAAGACTTTTTATCTCGTTTTCTATACCTTATTTTATAGCCAGTTATTACTCCATTTTGACTCAATTTGGGTGGTGGTACCCATTTAATAGAAATTTCCTACGAATAATTATTATTCTACATTAAGTCTCAGTAAAAATATGTGGATTAGCCAGTTTTCAATTTTGTGTTTAACTTAAGTTTTTAAATCTAAAAATCAAAAATATTTTATTCATATTACTGTATCAGAAACAGCTTCCACCATAACATCTTGTGGTGGTTTAGATGGTGATGAAGATGTTGTCGTCACATTAACTTCTAAAGAGCTAGGACCTTGTCCATTTTGATTATACGCAACAACCCAGACTTTATATTTTGTAAAAATTTTAAGATTTGTGATCTCATAATCAGAATGTTTGGTAATAACAAATTTTTCTTCAGTAGAATAATCCTAATATTATGCAAATATAATTTTATAATTAAAATGTTTATAATAAAATTTAGTTTATGAAAATTTTACTTCAATATAAAATAATTTGTATTCCTTTATTGTTTCAGCTCCTTGTTCTGGTTTAGCCCAAGACACAAATATAGAGGAAGAAGATGTAGGGATCACTGTCACATTCAAAGGAGGTCCAGGTAAGTTTACCTCTGGTTTTGTTAAAACTTTTAAACGAGGTGAACTTTCTCCAATCCCATACTCATTAATAGCAGTTATTCTAAATAAATAATGTTTGTCTGGTAGCAAGTTCGTAATTGTAATTTCGGTTAAAGACGTGTTAGTCATTCTCTCTCTAATGAAAAGTAAAATCAATTTTTTCAAACCATTATTTCAAAATATACACTTAAATAATAGCTAATTGTAGAAAATTATACAAACCTATCAGATCCTTCTTGCTGGTAAAAAACTGTATATGTGAGGATATCTCCATTTGATTTTATAGGGTTAGTCCAAGTTAATGTTGCAAATCTAGTTGATACTGATTTTACTTCTAATGATCTGGGTGCTGATGGAAGATTTATCTTTGAATCCTTTGGTTTTTCAGCTATAGATAATGAGTTGATAGTATCATTATTTATATTTAAGGATGAGTTGGTGCTAAGTAAAGAGTCTATATACAAAAAAACAAACACAAGCAAAAATAAAAATAAACATTAACTACAAAAAAATATATGTAAAATGCAAAATAAAAAAAACTAAAAATAAAATTTATATATAATAAATGGTAAAAATTAATATAATTCCCTAAAATTTTTGAGTGTTAAATGAAAATACTTAAAAAAGAAAGATATGATTGCATTTGCTTTTAAAATGAAATGAAAGTACAATAAATTTCAAATTATTCAAAAAATATAAAATATTAACATATATATTATATTATACAGTGATCAGTTTATCATGCATAAACACTTGTTGTGTATGTTAAGAGCGGTAAAGGATGGCCTGCCCACAAATTGAGTTTTATATGTGTGCATATGACAGTTAACACGTAAATTAGTAACAGTACCGCGTGTCGTTATTATGACGCTTCTAGATATTTCTCCTATATAAGGGGAATTATCCTCAGCTACGAGAGCAATCTCTTATGAGATAATTAAATCTTCAATAAAAACCTAACTATGTAAAATGTTTGTCCATCAAAGTAGTAATATCTACATTGTAGTCGATTTGATATTACTTTATATCATAAAATTACATTATACTTTCATGAGCAACATTGTTCTTTTATTCGTATTACTTAATATTTGACCAATTTTTAAATGAGGTATGAAACAGATTTTTCTGCAATTCTAAATGATTAGGAGATCTGAACCTTTTTCTTTCGATTTTTTCCTTTTAATATAATTCCTAAAAGAGAACTAAGACATTACTTAGCCAAGTGTTGAGAAATATGAAAAATAGAGCAATATTGCTTATGAAATATCTTATAGTAGCAAGACTGGTAATCTCTAGCACCATACAATTATGGTACTGCTTATAAGACCATTTATTTTGAGAAGATAAATGTTTCCCTTTATTTGCACTAAGACCCGCCTTTGTGTCGAATTTTACATTTCTATCGATACAGGAAGTAATCTATAAATTTGATGAGTCAGTCAGTCAGTAACAAAAATAAAAACTGAAATTTTCCTATATTGAAATGATTTAACAGTATGTATTAATTTTTTTACAATGTTCTAAGTCATGAAATCTGTTTTAAATTACAAAAGTTTATCTTATAAAGAAACAAAAATACTGAAGTAAGAAAAACTAAGCGAATTGTTTCATGTAAAATATACTAACATTGCTAGAATTTGGCTTGATGAGTTTGGATAAAGTAGTTTTTCGCCAGTTATTACACAGTTTATTTGTATACATCTTTTATTTTGTAAATAGTTTTAATTTTCTTTAATAAATGGTTTAATTTTTTGTAACAGTGCACATAACAATATGCTCAAATAAAATTTTATAAAAATAGTATGCATACGAGGTGTTTTTATTGTATGCATTATTTCAGCAAATAATGGGAATTTTTAAATTTTGCAGGTTTGGAGAATCCATTTATCAAAAAAATATTTTAATAATGTTGGTACACATGTCTCTGAAATATAATAAAATTTTCAGCTGGATTCATTGTTTACATTGTCAGTAGATAATGTTAGACGTATTTTTATGAGCTCAGCAATTTTAGTTTGTTAAAAAAAAGAATAAAAAAATTTGTATCAAATTTTGCATAAAAAATGAAATAGAGTGTAACAAAAAATGTGAAATATTAACAAAGGCCTATAATGAGTTTTCCATGAGTAAAACAATAGTTTATGAGTGGTATAAATATTTTCAAGATGGGCGTAAAGATGTTGAAGATGAAAAATGCCCCAGACGCTCCAGCACATCAACAACCAACGAAAATGTGGAAAAAGTGAAAGAAATGGTTATGAACGATTGGCCATACCATGAAATTTTTTCGAATGTTTTGGGTATTAAACGCGTAGCAGCAAAATTTGTTCCAAAATTTTGAAAAAAAAAAGCGTCTAATGGAAGTTGCCCAGGAGTCACTTAATGAAGTCAACGACGATGCAGAATTACTGAAATGTATGCTACAGGTGACAAAACATAGGTTTATGGATACGAAGTCGAAAGTGAGGCTCAATCGTCCCAGTGGCGGTGTTCTGGATCACCAAAACTGAATAAGGCTCAACAGTGCAATTGAACGTGACGGTTATGCTTACTGTGTTCCTTGATTTTAATGGCATTGTACATAATGAATTCTTACCACGAGGTCAAACAGTCAATAAGGAGTACTACCTACAAGTTCAATGCCATTTAAGTGAAGCAATCCGAAAAAAACGCCTAGATTTGTGGTAAAACAATTCATGGCTTTTGCACCATGATAATACACATGCACACATTTCATTGCTTATTCGTGAATTTTTGGTCAAAATCAATACTGTAACGATACCCGTATTTGCCAGACATGGGCTTTTTACTATTTCCGAAAATAGAGAGAACTTTTTCTTGAGAACTCATTTTACAAGCATAGACGACATTAAAAGCACATCACTGAATGAGCTGAAGACTTCTTACAGATTAAGTTTGAGAAGTGTTTGGAGGATTGGAAGAAGCGTTGGCACAAGTTCATAATATCTAATGGGGACTTTATTGAAGGCAACAACATTAATGTAGGACCAATTAATATTTTTTTCAAAAAACGAAAATTCCTGTTATTTTCTAAACACATCTCATTGTTATATAAAAAATAACAAACTATATTAAATTATACTAAAATATCATACATCATGAAATTTTATGTATTGCCCTCATAGTACAATATATGAAAAAATAAATTTTACCTGCATGAAGAACATTTAAAAAAGCTGAAGCTTGAATATTTCCAGCTGGATTTGATGCTAAACATTGAAACATACCAGTATCCATTGTCATTAAGCCAAGTATTTTAAGGTTTGTACTGTAAGCACAAAAGTAAAATAAAAAACACTCAATAGTATGAATAATACTTTTAAAAATAATAATTTTATTTAATTATTTAGTTTAATAATTTATAATATTCCAATATTCACAGTTTTATACATAATGTTTATGCTATTTAGTTATTTATTCATGTGTTGTTATTAAGCTTTAACTAAAATCGAATGATACAAAGAAATACTAACCCTTTAACAAATTGGAGATATTCGTCTTGTTTTATTCTATCTCCATTTTTTAACCATATGATTCGTGGAGTGGGCTTCCCTTCTACATCACATTCTAATGTAACATCTTCTTTTTCAAGAACCATAGTATCTTTAGGTTTACGAATAAAAATTGGTTTGCCTAACAAAAGAATTATGAGTTAAAATAAATTTTTTTTGACAGTTTGTTAAAGTTGTAATTACTTTGAACTTCAAGTGTAGCAGAAACATCAGTAGAATCTTCATGGTTTTCAGCTCGACAAACATAATTTCCATCATCTTTCTTATTTACTTGGGCAATTTGAAGACCACCTGTTCCTATTATTCTGAAACGGCTGTCTAAATACCTAAGAAATTTTATAATTTATAATTTTATTTATAGCAACAGTGTAATTAATTAAGATTAAGATTGCTATTAAAATAAAAAAAAAAAACAATACTTATTTTTTATAAAAGTTTCATTAGTAAATTTGTCATATTTTAAACAAAAGACAAGAAATCAGTGTGTAAGTAAAATTTATGAAGAGACCAAACTTTTATGTTACTATTGATAAGTATACTAAATGATAAAGACTAATGAAAATGAAAATAATTACACATGGTAGATAAAATTTAGAGGGGCTAATTAAAATGTATAACTCTTATGTATAACTACAATACCATATGTAAACTGTTCATCTTTGTATCCTAATGTTCATTGTCGTATTTAGTGGAGACATAGGAGGACATGGAGGCATATATCCCTCTATTAGTAATGCTAATCAAATATATAATAATATTAATTTTTTTTTGTTGTGTATTTTATTTTTTTATTCCGATTTTTTTAATCTGAATAAAAAAATGGTTGTAACTTTCCATAATAATTTTTCAAATGAATATTTTTTATGCCTTCTTCTCATTTATAACCTTTTAAACATGACCATACTAATGTTAAATGTGGAGCAGGCTTGTTTTTTATTTGATATTTTTCAAACTGACTAAATAATAATGAATAACAAGCCAGCTGGTGCAAGGACTAATCTCTCAAACTCCATAAAAATACCATTGCAACTTCATCCTAAACTCTAGATTTACCACTTAATTATTAGAATTAAAACTGATATTCAAACATTTTACAATCATTGTAAAATGGAAATTGTATACATACCATAATATTGCTTAATAAACATTTTGACACTTATCACATAATTGATTTCAAGTCTTCAATTTAAAGGTTACAAAGTTTTGTATTATTAAAATTTTTTGATTATATGTATCAAAACTTACTTTGAACCCTAATTTTAAAACTTATTTTCAAAATATACTGTTTTGGAGTTTTTTTTATTTAATAATCATACAAGAATTTTTAAATAAAAATATAATAAAATCTTACGAAACATCAATTGTAGTTCCATCTTTTAACCATGAAATTTGTGGTCTAGGGTTACCAACTGCTGCACAATCTAATGTAATTACAGATCCTTCTAAAGCTATTGTTGAATGTGGTTTAGCCACAAATTCAGGAGCCTTTGATCTTTTTAGAAGGTCTGTGTATTTATTAAAAAAAAAAAAATTATATTATTTTTAGTTTTGTAAAATACTAAAAAAAAATTACTAAAAACTTTACCTTCATTGTCTTCAACTATTAAAACACCAGGATCACTAAGTCTATGCCTATCTAATCCAGTGACATTACATCGATATGACCCAGCATCTCCTTTATGCACATCATCAATTTCCAACGATCCTAATAAAAATGAAAAAAGTAATATTATATACCAATGAAATTTAGGGACAACAAAAAATCATACCTGATGGGAATATTGTCATGCGGGAATCATCCACTATTAATGGTGAATGATCTTTAAGCCAAACAATTCTAGGTGATGGTTGAGAGTTAATAACACATGAAAAATATGCAGTTTGTCCAGGAGACAGTTTAAGATTTATAGGCTGTTTTTCAAAAGGAGATAATCCTAAAGAAATAAAAATAAAAATATAAGTACATGTATTTTATAATTAAAATAAAATATATATGTAAAATTTTTTAGAAGGTATTGTACTTACGAGCAAGAGTAATAGTTGCTGTACGACTAACAGCTGAACCAATATTATCAACAAACGCAACACATTGATATGCTTCAAATCCTTCAGATGCCTCTTTTTCATCATTGTTAAATATATTTTTAATAAGTAATGAACCATTACTTAACACAGATCTACAAGATTGTTAAGACACATAATATAATTGTTTTTTAACAATTAAAAAAATGTATATGTAAAATTTATAAAAATGGTTAAAAAATATAAAACAATTTTAAAAACCTAGAATATAAAAGTACCTGTGTGTGTCTCCAATAAAATCAAAATTTTCTCCATCAGGATTTCTCCATCTTATTTGTGGATGTGTAACAACACTATCAAACTTTGCTTCACAATCAAGCCGAACTGTTTTTCCTGCTGATGTAATAATGTCGCTAGGCTCTGTTATAAATCTGACGCTTCCTAAATTTAAATATTAGAAGGAATTATTTATTTCAAAACTGCATTGAATAATAAGTAATTTTGACAACTTTTTTAAATAACTAATATAAAATTAATTACTTTTTAAGAGAATTTTAAATAATAATAATATAAGCATACAAGCAGAACCTGATATAAAAGTTTTGAAGCAAGATTAAAATGGTAGCTTCTACTAATGATAAAATTCTAAATTATATATATAAATTTGAAACCTTTAATAACAAAGACCATAGGCAGCAGCCTACCATGTCTAATGGTAAATATGGTACTACATACAAGTACATATTAAACAAATATATATATTTTTTTTTCAATAGACCTTTTGAAGTATTCAAATGTTTGATTATATACTTTTTATCTCAAAAAAAATAAATATAGCCGAATTAAATTTAAGTTTTCAATAAAAATTTAATATTTAGCAATATTTAATAGTACTATTGCAATTAAATTCAATATATTATTAACAACTTTACATTAATATTAAGTTATTTAATATATTTTTTTTTATAAATGAGAAAAATAAAAAGATTTTAAACTTTAATATTTATATTTTAAAGCCGTTCATAAAAACTTGCAGCCTGGGATAAACACACCCAGGACCTCTCCTACATTCATAATAGCCTTACATTCATATAATAAAAAAATTATTTAAAATTCAAAAGTAGTTAAATTAATTTTATTAATTAAAATTATTCCTCACCTTGAACATTTGCAATGAGTGCAATTATCCAACAATAGAATAATAGTTTCCATTTTACTTGTTTTTTGTTAGTTCTTAACATTGTAAAAAATAAGAAAGCCTAAGCGCACAACTAGATCTACTCGCCATACATGATTTTACTAATGTTTCCCAGAAATTTTTTAGAAACTAAATTATAAAATCTTGATGATAATTGTAAATATATTCTAAGTTAATGTTAAACTAATTATAATTCTAATAATCACTAAAGAAAATGCGTGGCTATAAGTAATCAAAATAATCAACACATAAGAAATATATTATATTTTAAGATATTGATTTATTTGATATTGTTTTCATTATTTTACAAACTAATTATTTTGTAATAACTGTTATAATAAAATCGTTTATAGAATTATGATATCTAGATATAAAATGTATATTATTTTGATTTAAAGTTGGGGAAACTGATAAAAAAAAACAAAAAGATATCATATTATAAGGAAGTATAGGCAAGACGCTAAACAACCGACAACCATTTTGATTTGAGGGTGTACAAGATAACGGTCCTACGGGTAGGCTTCATCTGATCCATACAACCACTACTTCTCAAATATACCATTGTATCAAAACTTCTCTATTAATCTTGAATAAAAATCAGACACATATCAATTCAAAATATACAGTGTTCAATAAGTAAGGTAACAGGTCAAATGTTACAAACAATAAGAACAATAGAAATCCGTTTCCTTAATTACTAAACACTATAAATATCAGTCATGTTAAAAATACTTTTAAAATATATCTGGTATACGTATTGGAATACTTAAAGCAAAATGTATTAAGAATACGTATTTAAATACAAATACAAGTAATTTCTAAAGTATTCAAAATCACTGATTTTTATTTTTATGATAATTCATTGTTAAAAATTATGAACTTACGCGGGAAGGTTAAGTTAATCTTAACATTAAAAGAATTGTTCAAATTATTAAAAAAAAAACTTGTTCTCGTAGCCACTAAAATATGCGAAATGTTTAAACCTTCAAAATTAAATTATTCAAATACTAAATTAGTCGTTAACAAAGTGATTCATTTGACGTTAGCCCCACTCAATTTCTCCTTGAATAACAATGGCCAAAAGAAATAAAGTTGTCAGCTTCAAGGGTGGAGGTGTTATTTTTCTATATATCGCGAGGTCACTAATTTCGAAAATCCTCTCAGAGTTGCCTAATGCTTTTGTTTTAAAGATAATGCATATTTTTCATTTTTGAAAAATTGCAAGCTTTTAAAGTTACTCAGGTTTGTTACAACTGTCCAAATCGAATAGTTTCTCATTAAAAAGTAATACAATACTAAAACTCAAATTTTTTATACCAAGTTAATTTTACATTAACATTAGAGTAAAAACTATGCATTTTTGTCTAAAATTTCACAAAATTCAAAGTTTAAAACGCTTAACTTTAACTTAATTTTTTGTTCAAATATTACAATGTATATATAAATATATATAACTGTGTTTTATTATATCAGTTTATTTCTTTAAAAATTTAATACAGATTCAATGAAAATTGGATAAATAAAATTATAAATACTAAAAATAAAATAAATTGTGCACTATGATTATGAATATTAGTTAAGTTTAATTACAAATACTAATAAAAGGTTCCAGTTTATTAAGTCTGTTCAAAATACTTAGTGATTATTGAACAGTTAATAGATCTAAATATTCCTTAGATTGATCTATGCTCTTAATTAGATCACTTAACTCACTTTGATTAAAAAATTGAGAAGTTTGAGGAGTATCTTCTAATATTATTACACTTACTAATATATCTGAAATGGTAGGATCTATGTCATCAGTTAAAATATTTACACGTACAATTCACTTATCATGAATCACTTAAATTAAATGAAAAATATAAATAATATTAATTAATTTTTATTTATTTCTTTTAGTTTAATGTTTCTTTCATTTTTTCAGTCATAAAGTTTTTTTATGTTCACCCCTTATGCCTTATAAGGGTTTAACTTAAATCTTTCAAATGACATCCCTAATTAATTAGCTTATTTAATAGATAATGACATACTAAACTTTAGTAATACTTATAACTTAAGCATAGAACTGGTCGATAACAACTTTTAACCCAATAATTCGGAAATTATAAACAATTTAAAATAATGATGGAGATTGATGCTATTTTTATAACAAAAAATTTCCCAGCCGTTCTCTTTCTCTTATCAAGATATAAATATGTCAATAACTTCCAAAATACTGATCCAAAAGTTGTTATCGACCAGTTATTTTCCTAATTAGATTATATATACAAACATATAATAATATTTATTCTATATTAACAAATTAATAATTTTAAAAAGTTATTAGCCTATATTATATATATTTTTTATTTCATCAGGTTTTAACGTCATTTTCATTTAAATCAAAATTGTAATCAATTACTGGATCGTGAAATTCAAATTTTGGGAATGAGTTTAGATCTTCATCAGCATTAAACCCATAGGATTTTCTAAGTTTAGATTCTAAAACGGCCATTTGTGCGTTTATTATTTCATTTTCTGATGCCTGATTCATTACTTCTTCTTTATACTCTTTTATTTTTGCTACTAACATATTTCTAATATCATCTTCAGATTTTATTTTTGTATCTTGCACAGTTTGAAAATCCTTGTTTTTGTTAACGAATGATGTACTAAATTTTTGTTTAAAGTTAAACATTTTTTTCGATTGACTAAGTATTTTAAAATTATTACAAATTAGAAACCTCGATGAAAACATTATACAAAATATTCAAATTAACTATAAAATTATGCTAACGATAAATATTTACTGTCCACGAAAAACTTTTAAAATCATTTATCGATTAAACAGTAATTATAGAGGGAACAATAACTATTTCAATTTATTAATATTTTAAATACATGAGTAACTACGTAACAAGTTTTTAAATTAATAAATATTCTAATGGTTTTATTATTCATTGACCATTGGATACTATTAAAGATTATTTTTAGGCAATAATTTGTATGATCAATCAAATATAGAAAACCTAGTTTAGTTTAAACTTATTGTAGTATAAATTGAAATCTAATATTCATTTTTTCAAAATAAAAAAAGTGCTGCAATGCAAATAGTTCTATCACTGAAATATATCAGTGGCGTACTTAAGAGGCGTATCAGAAAATTATAACAACCCCTCGAACAGACAATATTTTACATATAAAATATATCATAAATTAAAGATATATATCGCTATAAGCAATGAATAAGGCAGTAACTCAAAACATCGATTTTAAGATTATGGTGTATTTATATTTAAGTTTTACTCTTCTTAAAATAATTTTCATATAAATATCGACAATTTGAATTCGAATTGGAATTAAAATACTAAGAAAATTGATAAACGTATAGCATATAATCGGAGAGTAATTTTTATTTTTGATATCCTGAAAAGTCAGAAAAAGTGAGTTACTTCCTTATTCGTTGCTCATGTCGATATATAAAACAAATAAATTATTACAAAATCAAAAAATGGCAGCCTTATTGCTATTACGTTAATTTCATTTTATATTTAGCTTAGTGACCATGATTAAACATTTCTATTTTTTATTTAAATTGTAAATAATTTTTTGATTTGAAATTAATTTGAAAACAATAAGATTACCAAAAATACTGATCTATTTAGTTTTGTAATAAGTATTATTCTTTAAAATCAATTAATATATTAATTGATTTTGTATATACGTATTTTAATGTTAAAGAAGGTCATGAGAATGAAATTCCTCTCCAAAGGGAAATTTAAAACTGAACATTTTTTTAAATTTTAAAAGAAGTGGCTCAATATTTTAGCATGAACATGGGACAATTTAATTTTATGAGAATTAGTCATGCTTTTCTTATCTTTAGGGGTACCGATATTGTTAAGTATAAAGTTTGTTGTTAGCTACCTGTTGGTAACCGTTATATGCTTGATTATCTTTTTTACATTGTTAAAATGTTAAATGTATAGAGAGAAGTTTTCCTCTTTTTTTTTTTAATGTGGTATTTTTTGTATTAAAATATGTGAAATGATATTTGTATTCTAAAATCAGAATATATAAAATTACAGTCCATGTATTAGCTTCAATGCGAAGTTGAGAAAGTATTAATTTTACTATGATATGTTTTTTTTTGTGTGTCTGTTACCACTTTTTCTCAGCTCTCACCGAATCAATTTTTTCAATGATACGCCAAATTATATCTAGTCAAAGACATTACCCTCAAAAATTTAAAAAAATTCCCTCGTTTCCCGTAAATAGGGGAAACCTCCAAAAAAATTACAAATTTAAAAATTACTAATTTTTTCAATTTTTTTATTTAAAACTGCTATAACTTTATCAAAAATGACCAAATTAATATAATTTTTTTTTATTGATGCATTATATCTTTACTTATCATTTGGTATATTTTTTTTTATAAATCTGACCCTTTACCTGCCTACAGGGAGGATTCAAAATGACAACTCTTTCACAAAAAATTAGCTTTTTTAACTTAACTTTCGAAAGTGTTCCGGAAAGTCTGACACTTATATATTAAATTAAAGCTAATGTAATATACTTTATCATGGAAAAAAAAAATGTCAGACTTTATTTTGTCTTCATAGTGAAAATAGTTAGCGTATGCTATTTTTGTGTTAAAATTCTCATTTTTATTTTTTACATTTTTAACTTTATAATGCTATAACTTTTTGAAAAATGTATGGATCAATAAAATTTTATTATAAGAAATAATAATATTTATATACCTCTTTCATTCGACATACTTTATCTTAATCAGGATATAAATAAGGAAATAGCAGATCATGTAGCTTTAGGAATAATCCACCAATTTTTTAAAATTAAATACTATCTAAAGATTTGCAATGAAACATTTTTATGATTTTATTTTTTAACAAGTCATATAACTCTTCAATCTGTGTCTTTTAAATAAGTACATTTTAGCTTCATAACTTCACCGTGGGCACTAGCGGCATTGGGTAAAATACCGATTTCTAAGTTTTCTGGTAGGTGGTTCGAATCTCGTCGCAGCGGTGTTCGTAACGCGTTTTTCGGGATAGGCGAGATGGGGCGCTGTTCTTGGAAGCGCGTTACGTAATGTCGGTGCGGCCAGATATCGTACCATCACCCAATGTCTAATTAGTGTCCACGCTACCACCAACATAGTTCAGGGGGGGCATACTTTCTTTCCCTCCTGATTTATGTTGGTGGTAGAAGAACACTTTTGCTCGTGTTTTCTCTTTTAAATTTGTAATTGTTTAAAAACTATGATCTCAAATTTGCCTAAAGTAATGTTCTTTTTTATTAATGGTTAAATACTAATAATGATAAAATATTAATTTAAAATTATAACTTTTAATAACTTAATTTAATAACTTTAAGACAATTGAATCTTGTTATAAAATATATATTGTTTATTTTAACACACATAAAATGATAATTATTGTGTGATTTTATATTGTTATCATTTAGTTTTATATTTTATGATTTTAATATGTAATAAATTTCTAGTAAATTGATACATAATAAAATAATTATATACAATATAATAATACTTTCTTAAAAATTATAAGAACTGACCAAATTTAAAATGGTGAGTTACTCATGAACATGTTATAGACATTTCTTACAATAAACTTGAGGAATTATTATTTTTTTTTGCTGTCAATCTATTAGGTTAACAACACTGTGATAGTATCTCTGAGTTTTTATCAATTTATTTTTATCAGTTTTCAATGAAACATTTTTTATGATAGTGATTTTAATCATATCATTATACTTGACCCAACTATGCCACGTCCCAACTGTGCCGCGATCCCCCTGTGCTGGGTTTTTTTATATAAATTTTTACCGTAACAAAAATTAAACATAAATCGTCATAACCCTGAATAAACGTACTAAATTATACTAATAAGAGAATAATATTTACAATAGGGTGTTTTTTGTTTACATTTGGTTTGATTTTAATGATTATTTAATAATATGTGTTCATATAGCTAATTATTATTTTTTAATGTTTAATAAATATAAAAAGCTTATAAATACTACATAATATTGTGCTGGTTTTTTTTTTAATATAGCATACATACTGAAATTTCATTTTTTTGTTAAACATTTATTAAAAAAACAAATTAATTTCCAAAAAAATTTAATTTATTTTTTGTTCCTTAATTTAAAAAAATTGTTTCCATTTTTAATTATCATAAACATATTTTGTAAATATTGGCTTCATGAAATATGGATGGCGCTGTTTCAGAGACGAAAATCACCTCTATTTTAATATAAAGCCCTGATCTTCTTATTTATATAAAAAAATAAAAAAGTAATTAACTTTCATATGATTTAAAATTTTAATATTTTATTTAAAAACCAAGTTCTTTTTTAGTATTTTTTATATAGTTTACACTTGATGTCAATGCGTGATCGATGAACTCAAACGGATATCTTGTTACTTTATAATTTAGAAGAAAATTTATGTGTGATTTTTCTGTTCGTATACTCTTGGATATTGAAGGTCCTATTCCCTTTGAATTGCCTGCAGCAAGACTAATTACATAATCTGTATTGGGTTCTAGAAAATCATTAATACTCGTTAAATATATGATAGCTATTTTTCATGTATTAACATTTTTTACTACGTTACCAAGTGGTCGAATTTCATAGTATAAATAATTTTCTACGACTTTAGCATCTATTTCAATAAATTTTTTTTCTTCTCCCCATGATGCAATATATTTTGTTACCACTGTGTTGCCTAATGGAGCCTCCCATTTAATGTTGCATGAATATAACTGTGGGTAAACTGTTTGAATTCAAAATTTGAATTATTTAACATTATTTAAATGGATCTTTTATAGCCTTGATAACTTACCTTTTAAATCACTGGGAGGTCCTGGTATGCTATCTTCAGTTGGACTACTTCTAACTATTCAATTTAACAATTTTTATTTAATTAATGACATTAGTAGAATACAAAGAATTACAACTAACTATTATGTAATTGCAATCTAGATTTCGTTTGCAGCTTACATTTTAAATTTTAGGTCAAAGATGAAACATCAGAATAACGGATACTTCGATAATATTTGATAAACTTAGTTATATTAATTAAAGATATTCCTCTAATTAGTACTTCAAATACACACAAGACTTTAAAACTGCTATTGAAAATCGCTATTTTATTACATTATTTTTAATGCATTCAAACGCGTATTTAGAAATTTATTTCGTCGACTGACAATTTTTTTATTTTACAATAAATTTGCTTTTGATGAATTTTTTACTCATTATACTTTTAAATGTATTATTTATAGTAAAAAAAAAAAAAAAAATGCCCAGACAACGAAAACAATATAATCTTTTTCCTTACTTTTTGAACACCCTGATTGTCAATAGACAATTTATAAGTAAAACAATATTCGAACCAGTTTGATAAATAAATAAAGTCACATAAAAACTATTAAATACTGTTCCGTAATTAAGTAATTCAAATATAATTTACTTGTAATTGTAGTAATTATAATAACAGTCAAAAATAATATTAATTTATTCATCTTGAATTTAATTATTTTATACACGAAAGAAATGTTTAGTGAAAAACAAATATTATCCAAACTAATCGTTAAATTACCAGTACTTTGGTCGATAATTATTCTAGTAATTAATTTAAAATTTAAATTTGTACTATTTATAGACAGAAAAAAATGATAAAAATAATCAATATATTATATATTTGTATGAACATATTATGAGTTAAAACAAAATATAGGATTTATTAATCAATTTCGATAATATATTATGTAATCACAGATTGATAAGAATAAATTTATTAAAAACTATGCATAAATTAAGGAATAATGTTGAATTATATTTGTTAATTTCTTATTAATTAACCAATAGGTATATTACTGTGTTATACCAATAACACACTTCATAATATCAATAATTTTATTTAAACTAGTAATTTTAATAAAAGACATTCACGAAATTTCTATGCAAGTTATGAAATTCTAATATTTATTGGATGTTGGAATATTATGTTAATGTAAAATAAGATTAAAATAAGAAACTTTATATGACGACAACCTTAACTTTTTTAAACTAATAACTGCATTTATTGCCATGTCATGATGCTAGTATGTCATAAGTCTAGTAAATTTCATTAAATTATTTTAGATCTTATCGAAAATTGAACGCAAATATCATTATTAACATTGAATACTATACAAAATGGGTTAATTTGTTGTTGACCACTAAATTTCTCCTAAAATAATAATAAAAAAAAAATTTTCTTGATTTTTTTAATATTATCTTCCTTGATTTATAAATAGTTAAATATTTTTTAGTCTTTCGTTTATTTCTATTAAAGATACAAACTTTATTTTTTAAATGTCAACATAAATACTATTTCATATAATAGTAAATGATCCAACTAAGAAAATGACTGGTCGATAACAACTTTTCGATTTATTTTCTGCAATATGAACTAGTTCAACATACAGAGTTTTCAATAATTAAGAAAATATGTTTGTATTGTTCGTAACAATTGACCTGTTTCTTTTACTTTATAAACACTCTATATATGTTGCAATTTAAAAAAATTAAGTTGGTACCCTTATAAAGAATAAAGGATGGACAATACTACTTCAGTAAACCAAAAAAAAATACTCAAAATTATTATTATTTCACGAGAAATCTAGTAGTTAACCATAAATGAATAATTCTGTATAAATTTATAATTTTGGTAATGTAATCGAATTCATAATATAACACTATTTTTACACATTTGATACCTCATGTTCTTAAACGCAAATCACTTCACTTCAACAAAATTTTATACTATTAAGCAAATAATCAATTAATATACATCAAATCGACATAGATAATTAGTTGATTGAATCATGTGCAGCATTTTTTTAATCTACGATAAAAGTTCAAAGATTATTTCATGATTTAAAAACCTATAAAACTAAATATACAATTTAATTTATTTGAGTGCATAAAATGTATTATATTATGATTAAATGAATAGTAGTATACATTAAAAAAAAAAAAAAACAAGATATTTAATAAAAGTTTCTCATTTCATTGATATTTGTTAGACATTAAGGCACACTTAGTAAATTCTAGAACTCTATTAAATAAACTGTAGCGTGGCATAGTTGGGTCAAGTATAGATGATATCTGACAGTGATTAAATATCATTATCATAAAAAACGCTTCAATGCAAATCTGTAGATAGTGTTTAATTTTAAGAAATTGGTGGATTATTTCAAAAGCAAAATTAACTCCTATTTTTTGTTCAACTTCGACTGTCATTTTCATATAAAAGATAGGTTGTCGGGACAATTTTTTTTAAACTTATAGTACCTAACATATGTTTTAATTTAACATATAAAAAAAAGATGCAGTATTTCCGGAACATTTTCAAAAGTTAAATTTAAAAAGTTGCTTTTTGTAAAAAAAGTTGCTATTTTGAATGCTTCCTTGTGGGTTGATAAAGAGTCAAAATTTCAAAAAAAATTATATAAAATAAAAGAGAAACACTTAAGGTTTCTATTTTTAAAAATATTATTTTATTTCGTTTATTTTTCAAAAAATCATGGTAGCTTTAAGAAAAAAAAGTAAAAAGATAGTCGAAAATTACCGATTTTAAATATTGTAATTTTTTGGGGAATTTTCTCCATTTACAGAGAATAAGAGAAATTTTTTTAATTATTAAGGGCAATGTTTTGAACTAGATACAATTTGTGATCTTTAGACGTATCGTTGCAACATTGTGGCAACATTCATACATAAAAAAAAAAACACATCATAGTAAAATTAATACCTTTTCAGATTTGCTTCGATGCTAAAATTTTAACCACATAACGACTAATATAAATATAGATTTTGAAAATAACATAATATATTTATGTTATAATAAAATTACTACATAATTTTATTGCTATTGGGGTACTCTAAAAAGTGTTATGTTCGAAGTATCTATTTTCATGTCAAACTCATTATACTTAAAAAATGACTTCACACTAATCAATTATTGTTGAAAAGTTGCATAATAAAGTTGCTTTTGGTGCCAAGACTTCAAGTAAATATCCATTACTGTGATCGTATGGGTCATAAAATGGCTGATTGTAAATTTAAAAATAGTAAATTTTTCAAATAAAAAATGTCACCCAAAACTATATGACAATGTTCACTTTATTAGCTGACTGCTATGTGCACAATATTCCAAATTATGTAAATGAGTTGAAAATCATCCAAATAAAAACTAATCATAGACAATAAAAGAGTAACCAAATTAAAATTAGATTAAAGAAATCCCCTAAGATATAAAACAAGGCTTGTAGTAAAATGTTTTACTGAATTGAACAAAAATGATTATTCAGAAACATAAACTCCGGTTGTTTACATTGTTATAACAAATACATTGTTGGTTATAGCTAATGAACAAAATTTACATCTTGTAAATGTAACCACAGTGTTTCTTAAGAGCGATAAGACTAATCGCTAATATTAGATAATTATTACTTTATGTGGATAAAGTATTATTATCCAATAATTCAACGGAGGAAACTAATATTTTAAAAAGGACACTTATTAAATAATTCATATTTGAAAATGAATTATTAACAATTAGTATCAAAGGTGTAAATTAATTAGTAGCAATTAGTATCAAAGTTGTGAAGTATTTGAATTTAGAATTGACTTAACGACTTTCGTTAAAATAATGACTAATAGTCATTGGTTTTTAAGTAATAGAAGTTGAAAGAGAATAATAGGGTATAGTTTAACATAAAATGATTTAAATTTATTAACAATATTTATATAATTGAAAAAGTTACACAATTAAAAAAAAAAAAATTAACTCATAAAATTATATAAAATCAAACATTTAAACGATATTAATTATCACGATAACTAATTTAATCATAAAATGTATGGATAAATTTGATAATTTAATTATTTTCGTTGAAATAGTAAAGTAATTGTAATTTTGTTGTAAACTTTCATTTGAATTATGTATTATTTAACAAGTTTCGATTTTTTTCTTCTATTTTGTCTAGATGATTATATTCAACTATTTTTTTATATTTTATTTCAATATTTTTACTAATTTTCTCGAATATTCTGCCAACAATTGTGTTCGTGGGCACATCGAAACGAAAGGTAAATTCAAGCTTATCATATTTTTCATCAAATGCAATTATATCAATATTTGTCGATGGACATCCATTCTTAATTGCATATAACCAACAGATAAATTGACCAGTGTAAAGAGTAAAGAAAATAACGTTTTCATCCCACTCGCATCCATTTTCGTGAGCATACTTTAAAATGTCCAAATTACCACTTATCGAAGCAAACAATGTTGTTAAGTTGTCCCACGGACACCCATTCTCGTACAGGTACTTCACGCAATTTAAATGACCAAAGTGAGCTGCTTTAGCGGGTGATGATTCGTTCCATTGGCATCCGTTTTCATGTGCGTATACTAAACAATCCAAATGACCGTTTTCTGCTGCACAGTTGATTGTACTCACAGTCCACGAACATCCGTTTTTGTGTGCATACTTTAAACATTCCACGTGTCCATGTTGGGATGCTACAGTTGTAGCAAGTAATTCGCATTGGCAATCTTCGTAGTCAGAATAAATGTCGCATTGTTCCGAGTGACCATTTTCATTTACATCATTAACAATCATGCATTTCCAAGTAGAGCTAACATCTATAGATTCATCTGTAGAGTTTACATTTTGTTTTAAATGTTCCAATATCATTTCACAACATGGTTTCAAGTCTACCGGCGGTAGCGACTTGAACTCATTATAAACTTGTCTTTGCTCTATGCCGCAAGCATAAAAGGCTAACTCAATCAATCGGAACATATTTTTTAATAAATAAACTAATGTTAAATCATAAATTGTTTTTTAAGTTAAGTGCACATTGAGTAGTAATCAAATTGAAAAGATTTCGCACTTTATATAGTTTTTAATGTTGACATTTTGTAATCATAATTGTTATGGCTACTAAAAAAATTTAAATAAGTAAATCCCCGCAACACGAATAACACATAGTATCAAAGTTAAATAGTTGAAACCGTTAACATTTGAAATGTGTAACATATTTAAAGTTCATAACTTGAATAATAGTTAATTGTTTGAAGTACGTTTAAAAACTGCTCGTAGGATACGATTCTCGTATTTGTTATTTTTAATAAATTAATTAATTTCATAACTTAATATAACACTTATAATATAGTTTACACTAGAATAAAAATCGTAGTATTATTTTATATATTATATTTTATAATATATTAATAATTATTATTACAAAAATTTAAATATATATATATATTAGCCTTAATATTAAATATTTTATTACATCATATAATTGAATATAATATAAGTACAGTGTGAAAATTTAATTTAAGAATAATTAAAACTAAAAACTTTAATGTTTCCTACTGAATTTTTATGCGAATCTTACTACTGGTGTCAAAACATAATTTATTAATTCCAAAGAGTATTGGGTAACCTGATAATTTAAAAGAAAATTCTAAGATTTTTCATACCGTATTTTTTGGTAAAATGTCCGACTAATAGCCGTAGCATTACTTATTACATACTCAGTGTTAAAATCAAAAAAATCAAAAGTTGTTATCTACTAGTAAGTATTTTTCTAATATTAAATTGTAATATTAAAAAAAATAGCGTAAAAGTTAATTGAAAAATCCTCTGTTTTTTTATCTATTTCTATTTGNTTAAATTGTAATATTAAAAAAAATAGCGTAAAAGTTAATTGAAAAATTGACCATCTCTCCACAATATAGTGTATTTTGTAACCTTTATATCGTCTAATAGAGGTGACCAAATAATGGCACATGCAAGAGGAGAAGATAATATTTTGGATTAATAGATATATTTGTTGTTAATAAAGTACTTGAAATAAATTATATTAATATTTATCTTTAAAGTTTAATATTAATATCCAGTTATTGTGTTAAATGACTTTTTTACTTCGATATTATTTTCATATAGTCAACATACAAGTAACTTATAATCAGTGTTCGAATTGGCAAAAAATAAGTAGGGGAGCTCAACCTAACAATTTGAAAACTGCGTCCCTAGCATTTTGAAGACCATTTTTTTTTTTTTTACTCATTACTTTATTTAGTATTTATTAATAAATCATATTTCATTATCATACCATAATGAAATATGATATATAAATTATAAAAAATCAATTTATTACAAAATATTTTAAATTGTAAAATTGATCACAATTTAAATCTATATTTAAAAAAAATGCGGTCGTATTTTCCACCGTCCTCCCGTCCCAATAAAAAAAAGTAGTTGGGGTGCGGAAAAAAAAAAAAAGTAGAGGAGCTCTGTCCCCCTGCGCACCATCCCCCCCAAAATTCGAGCACTGCTTATAATTGAATCTAAAACGATAATAACAAGAAAAAATAATAGAAATTCCAAATTATATGAACCATTTTGAATATTTGAAATAAGTTTTGTTGCAATGAAAACATTAGTTGGTCATTCTATTGTCAGTCTGAACTAAATAAGAAAAAAAATTTTTTTTAAACGTTTGTAATAAGTAAATTATTTATTAATATTATGATAAAAGGCCTACTAATGAGAAAATATTGATAATGTTTCTCTCAATTTTTCAATCATTCTGTTTTTTTATGCCCCACCATTGTATCTTATAAGAGTATAAGGGTCTAGACGTACGAAAAAAATTTTTAATAAAAGAGCTCAACGACGCTATTCCAGGAAAATTATTCACGAAAATGTAAAAAAAATTTTTAGCACACTATGAGCGTTTAAAAATGTTATCAAAAACACTCATTGCTGCAAGCGTTTTTCGATTTAAATTCTGAAATTTTTACCAGATCTGCCCAGAGACATTCCAAGATACCTTGAAAATGTCTTTGAAATCTGTTCATTTTTGACCGAGTTATGAGCTTTTTTTCTAAGTCCACGCGCATAGTTTTTAGTAAGATATTATTTTGGTTTGCGCATGTCAGTTTTGTTTATTTTATGCAAGTATATAAGTGTACTAATAACACGATATTTAAAGATACCATAGGAGTACACGTAAATGTTTTAATCATTAGTTTATTGATTAATTATTTTATTATTTCATGTATCTAATAAAAATTATTGAATAGAATGTTTAAAAAAAGTAAGTATTGTATGATAGGAAAGTTAATTTATTATTATTTTCATTAATAACTTTTTTTATTTCCATCTCCTATTTTTCTTTTGGAATAAATGTTTTATTATTATAGTATGTCTTACTTAACCAAAAGTCTTTTTCTTTATGGTAGGACATTTTTCTATAGTTTTTACATAAAAAGTTAATAAAAATTTGTATTGATGTTCTAGATTCTAATACAAATTTAAATGTATGGTCTTTTATCTTCTATGGTCGAAATTCTATATTATAGTCATAATTTCAACCTATTACCTATAACTTCATAACACAATTTTATTAATATTGATGATACCAAAGTTTGTGTTAAAATTGAAATATTATTAAAATATAGTGTCCCATATGATTACGCCAGTGTATAGGTATATATAATTTTGACAAATAAAAAATACAGTGTTCTTCGATTTTTTGACAAATCTAATAACTTTTAATCTAGCCAATATTTTACATTACTTTTTTATAGAAATATTTATATATTTTTTAACTACGTTAAAGGAAAATTTTTTATTATCTGTTTATAATGAAAATATATGTATATAATTTTCAAAATGTCAAAATAACCATTTTTTAGGCGTTTTCTTACCTAAAAAAAATTTGATAATTTGATGATAATAGGTATATGATAAATACTTATTGAGTTACAAGCATTTGATACACTTAGTAATGTAGGCAGTCTTATTGTTTGACTAAAAACTAGACTGGGAAACAACGAATTTAAAAGTGACATGGAATGGATATAAAACAAAAGACAAAGTATTTATCATTTTTGTTATTAAATTAGTAGGCTTTTTTATTTTTTCAATTACTTCTATATAACAAGTTAGTTTAATTTTTACGGGTTAAATAATGTATGATTGTTACGGTGTCAGTATTGTACCGAAAGAATTATGTATGGTTAAATTTAAAACTCCGAAAATATCGTAATTTGTAAATTCCAAGGCTTGAGATAGTAATAATCTAAGTGATAATAATAGAAAAACGAATTTCAATAGCTTCTGAGAAATAGTAGTTGGGCCAGTCTCACAACAACCTACATGAGACTAGGATATTGAAATAATATTTCTTTACTAGTCGTAAGAATACGTGTCTCTGCTAATACCTTTAATGCTATTAATGATATTTCTAATTTTAGAATTTGAAAAAATCGAATAAATTAAACGATTGTACATTATGGTGTTGTCGTTAGGCAATTCTTCGAATTTTTGATAACACGGTCTTATTTTTGCAATTTTATAGCTATCTAAGATATTTCAAATGTCTTAATCATTGTTACTTTACGTTGTTAGAAGTCATTTTAGTCTATTAATATAATTAAATAATATTGCCTTGTAAAAATTTAAAAAGTGGACCATTTTCCAAATTAATAACTGATCACACTATACAGGAATTTTATCATAAAAAGTAAACAAAATTATTTTTTTTCGAACGATTTTATAAAAAAAACTGCCGGTGTCATGAGACATTCGGAAGGAACACAATTCCTATGGCTAAAATAGTAGTAACGTAATTAAATAATTACTTTTTTCGATTTATATATATATATATATATATAATTTGTTTACATAAGACTAAATAAAATATTTAATTAATAATCATGTGTTTTAGACAGTTTTGAATACTATTTTTATTTGCTTAGACATTGATTCAATAAGATTTTATAGACTTCTTGTGCTAAAATTAACCATTGTGTTAAGAATGCAACTATATTTATTATTTGATTATGTTTTATTGAAAAAATGAGGAATTACCAAAAGTTTTATGGTATTTTTTAGCATTTATTAAAAACAATGTGTTATTGATACATACTGTCTCAATTAGTTAATTAATCGAATTTCAATTAATAGATGTTTAATTATATTTTTATGATTTTTTTTTCTTGTAGTACATAAATGTATAATTAACTACAATATAAAATAAACATTTTGAAGTAGAATTATAAAATAAATTGGATATATTAAGATTATCTTGTACTGCGTTCCTTTAAATTACTGACGGGTACCCTGACAGATTATTTTGTGATTCAAGTATATTTTTAAAATAAATAGTAGGTATTATATAATCAGAGTACTAATAAGAAATATCACTTTTGTAATAAATTTTAGGAGTGCAACATTTTACATTCATATATACATCAAAACTACACTTAAGTTACATATTAATTTAATAATTAATGTGCCTATATGACATAAATACATACAGTTTATGTATAAATAATATAACAATCTTATTTCATATAAATGATTTTACATCTATAAATAATTTTTTTTGAGTGAATTATACAAAAACTTAATGTAAAAATATTTTTTTGATTGACAATAGTTGCCTGAAAGCCATGCTAAATAATTTATCAATAATACAGTTTTTCTTTTGATATGGTTATAATTTTCTTAAAGTAAGATTAAAATAAACAAAGAGATTTACTTCATCATCTCATGTTTTTTCAAACATAATTTTAAAATATAAAAGAATGATACAATTAATAATTTGGTGCTGTGCTTACATAAAGTAATAATACTTAACAATTACATAGGTACCATAAATTAATTAGCCAGTCTCTATGAGTTCATTTATAAATTATTTGTTTATAAATTTAACATTGACATATAAAACAAAACTTTAAATCATATTTTTGTATTGTGAAAGTATGTAATAAAAAATATATTACCAACCCATAGATATGTATCATGGAAGTGTATGGATTATTGCTTTAGTTATAAATCAGAGTTACATATTAATATAAAATTTGTTTTAAATAATTTTACACATTTGTACAAAAAATGTTTTGATATGATGTATAGCTACAAATTCACTAAATAATCATAATTTTATATGAAAATTTAAAATGAATGCAATTGACAAGTTTTACATACAAGATCAAATCTTAACTTAATATTTTATTATTAACATGTTATTATATTTTCTGACACAAATTAACATTATTATAATCCTAATTAATCAAAAATATGATTTTACCTATTCATATTGTTTTACAGTTGTTACATGGTTGACAACTATAAATAATAGTCTATGCCAAAAACATTATACATAAATTATAAGAAATATTTTTCGTTAAGATATTCTTATTTATCTATACTAAATATAATTTTAACTACAATAAGAGATAGGGTTGGTATAAGTAGTAATAAAGTAGTATAGAATTAAAAAAGAAACAACAATCATAATGCAGTAATAATAAATATTAAAATAATAATAATCAGTAAAAAATAATATTTGAATAAATTTTTGGTTGAGCAAGTTCTAATTTAATTATTTCAACAGAAAAGCGTGGTACAAGCCAAATGAATTAAAGATTAAAAACCATTGATGTTATTTTTTACTTAAGAAAAATAAACTAATATATCATTAAATATCCATTCGAAAACAATTCACAGTGTTTAATTAAACAATTATCTTTTTGAGTTCCAGTATATTGGTATTGTTATATTTTTCAACATTCACTTTCAATGATGGTTCATTTTTCTTTGTCTGTGTGTGCCATACTAAAATCTAAAAATAAAATGATTGTTTAAGTAGCATTATTTTTATATAAAGTGATTCTTAATACTATTAAGGTATATTCAAAGTAATCGATTAAAACATTCATTATCTTGATAACTAATGATAATTTTTAATTTTTGTAAAGAAAATATATGGTATGATTTAAATTTAAAATTTTGTTCTTATAATATTTCTATTCGATTAAGTTTTATTATGTATTATTTCTTGTTAAAGTTAATAGTTCTTGACCAATTATTTATTGATCATATGTTGTTTAATATACAACAGTCGTCATGTCTTCATATGTCACATAAACAAGTTTTTATTAACATTTTTTGTCGAATCATATTAGTCGCTTACATTAGCAAAAATAAATACCGATGATAATTTATGGCCTAGTGAAACAACTTACTGTTGTACTTCGGTATTATGAAAATCAAATTAATGATGAATTTTTATTTCAACCAAACCTTTAAACAATTTTAAAAGGCAAACAGTTGATTGGATAAAAAAAATGTTTGAATGTTTTTTTTCTATCATATCAAACTAATAAGGGCACCATTAAAAAAAATTAAGTTAATGTTTTAATCCCTTAAAGGATGAAAAAAAATGTTTAACTACAAATTATTGTAGTTTTTTAAATCAAACAATATTTTCCTTTACAAAAATAAAAAAATTTCATTAGTTTCCAAGAAAATGAGTGTCTTATATTAATCGATTACTCTTTATTCTTGTATTTTATTTTATACAATATAATACAGGGTTTATGTTTTAAGACACATTTTGTGTAATATGAATTAAAATAATTGTTGCACGAAATTTTAAAAATGTTAAGAAACTAACTAATTATACAAATTAAAATATCATCAAATTGGAGTATAATATTTGACATAATGTTTAATAAATATTTAACTATTAATATGTTAATTTAAAAACCAAAAAATTGTCAAATAAATTTATACTTTTCATGATATAGCAAGTAATTAATCATACTTTAGTACAGTTGTCGGCTTTAAGTTCAATCTCACGAGGCTCGAATGGGCTCAAGCTTCTTAAGAATCCATCTTCTTCATACCCTGGTTTGTAAGGCATTTTTGCGTGAGGTCTCTAATACAATAAAAATACGATATATCCAATAAATGTATAAAATAAATAAAGTATTTACTTAATATTTCAATCACGTAAATAGTTCAATTTACTTAGGTTTTATAATACAACTGTTTATACTTTTTTGATTATTAAATATTTTTGTTTGTAATAATTTTCTAGATAGGTACAATAATTGTTAAATATTATGTAGTATTTATATTTATTAAACATTAAAAAATAATAATTAGCTATATGAACACATATTATTAAGAAATCATTAAAATCAAACCAAATGTAAACAAAAAGCACCCAATTGTAAATATTATTCTCTTATTAGTATAATTTAGTATGTTTATTCAGGGTTATGATGGTTTGTTTGATTTTTGTTACGGTAAAAACTTATATAAAAAATTAGTATTTATAAAAACATACAAAGTGATTTTTTAAAAATAATATCTTCCTCTTTAATCTGAAGTTTTGACTAAATTAAAATTATTTTTTCCTCACATGTGTACACATGAAAGCATATTTTTCTGTAAACACAATTTCTATTATATTTAAAGGGTATCAACCTGTAAGGATAAAAACACTTTTTTTTAAATTTAGAACAATATTTTTTTTTTACATATTAGTAGCTGTCTAACATAAATAATAAAAAATCAAACTAGCGATTTTTGAGATGTTTTAGTTTTAATTCAAAGGATAACAGTAATCCTAAATAAAATGACAACATCAACATTAATAAATGGTGTCCATAGCGTATTAATATTCAATACTTACACATTAGAATGCGTTGAAATTTACCGATGATGATTTTATAAAGGTAATTCTCATATTCTCGTTTACTATGTAATAAAGTTATTTTTATGAAATATTAATATCAAGAAACATGTTGACACTCAATTTTTTTTTTTATTAACAATTTTTTTTATTTAACCCTTTTAAGTTTAGTTCCGACACCAGAAAAAATGAATAAAATTCAATTTTTTTTCGTAGACTTTTTAATTAAAAAAAAAAATGTTTAATACATTTATTTATTTAATATATTTTTTAGCATTTTTATTTGATATACTTATTGTAAATGGGGTTCAGATGTCCCGATCGGATACACAATTAACACGATAATATTAATGATTTAATTTTTATAAGCAATTTTCAAGTTAGGACGTAGACATCCTGTCCGTCCTGAAAGGGTTAAGTTAAACAGTTTTTTTATAAGTAAAAAAAATTAGAATACTAATTAAATAAAAAGTTATATTTATCCTTAACGATACCCCTTAAGGATATTAAAAATTGTGGTCTCAGAAAAATAAAGATTTATAGCATACACAGATGAAAAAAATGAAATCAAATTGTAGAGTAAAGAAGCGGGGTGTCATTCTTAAAAAATTACACTGTATTTTACATTTATATTATTATTATTATTTTAATTTCAAATGTAATATAATTATTATATATAATCTTATATAAATCAGTAAATATTTACTAAAATTTATGAAAACTTTTGAAAAAAATGGTAGCACAGTGCACATTTGGCATAGTTGGGACAAGTATAGATGATATGTGACAGTGATTAAAATCACTATCATAAAAAACGCTCCGATGCAAATCTGTAGATACTGTTTAATTTTTAGCAGGAATTATTGAATTATTCCAAAAGCAAAATGAACTTCTTTTTCCTTACTTAATCACGATTACAAGTTTTATGATATATAAGTGTAATATAAGAATAAATATTTAATAAATTTGTTTAACTTCATTGGCCATTTGCACATAGAAGATGGTCGTCAGGATAATTTTTTAATATAACTTTCAAAAGTTGAGTTAAAAAAATTGACTTTTGTGAAAATGTTGCTATTTTTAATCCCTTCTTATGGAATTTAAATAAAAAATGTTGAATAGTCAGGTTTTCAAAAAAATTATAAAATGAAAGGGAAATACGTAAGGTTATTACATAGAAAATAATTATTTTGATTCGTTCATTTTTGAAAAAGTTATGACAATTTTAAGAAAAAAATGTTAAAATTTAACAATTTTAAATATTGTAATTTTTTGGAATTATGGGATTTGCGGGAATCATGGGAATTATTTTTTTTAATTATTAAAATTAATTAAATTATTTTTAATAATTTTTAAGGACACTGTCTTCAACTAGATACGATTTGTGATCTTTTCTCGTATCGTTGAAATAAATCGGTCCGATGTCAGCTGAGAAATAGTGGTGACAAATATAAAAGAAAACATCATAGTCTCTGCTTATTCTTTGCTTCGCATGAAAGCTAATAAAAAAAAAATTGTAAGTCGATTTTGTTAAAGATGAATCTTAATATTCATTCACTGAGAGTTTAATATGTTTTTAATTGAGTTAATTTGTCACGCAATAGTTGTATTTTGTGATTATTAAATTGATTAAATAATATAATCTAATTTTAATGATCAGGTATTTAAATACTTGATTGAGTTATTTAATAGAATTGATCATTTTCATATATGTATTTGTTTACCTTTATATTTTCAACTTACTTTTTTTAAAAAATTAACACTAAAAGCAAACCCAGCCATGTCAACCGGAAACTTTCGGTTAGCAATCCAACCATCGTAAAAACCTATGAGACTGCCATTTCTAACAATTGGGGTGCTTAATCCCGTTTTAGTGCATAGTCCTACAGGCCACATAGATACTCTTTGGGTATCACGTATCTACACAAATAATAAATATTAGAATAAAATAACAATAATATACGTTAGGTAGGGTGTATAGATCATTTGAAAAAAAATGAAGAAACTCTGAAAATACATAAAATCATTTCAAAAATAATTTTATCAACAGTTTTAATATATCTTAAATACTTAATTATTTATAGTATGTAGACTAAACATTAAAAACTATTTTGTATAAGTAAACGTTTAGTTGCTCGCGTTAAAAAAATCAATTCAATTAGATATTTGATCAACCACCCACGATAGCAATTTAAGTATACTACCATTTTAATGACTAAAAAAATACTTACCTCGTTGAACAATCTGACGTCGTAAGTATTGTCATCGTCAGCAAAATACGCAACACCTTCGTTAGCATTCTCACGAATCCAATTTAATGCTCGATTCCGATTGGCAACACCTTTAGGTTTTGCTCCTCTAGTATTTTTGTATCTACTAGGCATTGGGGCTGAGAGAAAACAATAAAAGTTTCATTTATTAACATTTTAGGGTTATTAAAAATATTAAAAAATACTTTTCATAAAATTATTTGCTTTTATTTATTGTCGATAGTTTACTACACATAGAAACTTAAAAACAATTTATTACTCTTTTAAAAATAATTATCCGTAACTAAACTGAACCCTTCAATTGCAATCATATCAGCATCTGTTTCCATATTTTATCAATTTTTCTGATGGTCATTTTAATTTATCAATTTATAAATAAACGTCTATAAAATGTTTTAGAATATTCTACATGAATTGTTTATTAATAAAAATCAATTTTTTTTTATTTACGTGGCTATACATCATCTAGAACTTAATTCCATTAACATTTACTATTTATTTATGAATACATTTTGTAATTAATCATTTTGAAGATATTAATTGTTAATTTTTGTAATTAGAATTTGTAAATTTCCTTGTTTAGGAATTTTTTATTGACAAATTATTATATTTTCATGTTGTTTATTTGTATTTTTTAGCAAGATGTTATAATACTCAACTATTTAATTTTTGAAGATAAAAAATAAAGTCTTATTCTTATTTATGTATTTATTTGTAAAGAAATTTTAGTATGCATTCTTCCATTAATTAACTAATTAATACGGAGGTATTTAGGTGTCATCCCTGCCATGATAAAAATAATTATATCGTGAAGATACAACTTTTCTTTGTTTGGAGGGGTAGTAAACATTTTTCTTATGCTTATCCCTCTAGAACGATTCTAATTACGCCACTGCATTCTTCTGTGCATACATTTTGGTATACGAATAGTTAATTTTGTAGAGTCAAAATTGTAAACTTTATCTTATAGTGTTGATTAAAATATAAATTTGAGAGATTAGTACTACTCTCCTATTTCAATAAAAATGGTACCTGTGAATTAAATTTTTATATGAAATTTAGTTTTAGTATTATGAACTGAAAACTCGTCATAAATAAACAATTCACTTATGAACCACAAAACCTACTGTGTTAGCTTATATAGGTCAGGCCAACAATAATGTAATGTTTCAATGAAATGTTTGGTTTTGCCGAAAATCGATTTCAACGGTATGTGGATAAAGTATTAGATATAACAAATTGCTAAAAATCAATAGATACTTTTTAAATTGAACTGGGCATACAAAATTTAGAACAAGAACTAAATATGCAAGATATTTAATCAAATAATTATTAACATTACGGAAAATAATATTAATTTAAGGCAAATTCATCAATTATTTTAATATTGTGATAAGAAGATATACAAGAAAATAAAATTCTAATACAAATAATATAGTATTTAAATTATAATATAATAAATATTAGGGAAAATTTCCCTAAAAATAGGGAATAAATATTATTTAATATTATAAAAGACATTTGGTCTTTTGATCTTTTTAAAATTTGGTTTAATAAATTGTATTTCAACGTTACCTTGGTTCGATATTAGTTTTAAATCATACACTGCTGCAAAGGTATTATGGTAATATGTAAAATAATACAAAATAATTGCCATTAGGTAATTGGGGTCATAAGTAAATGTGTAAAAAACATTACTCACTATTTACAACGCTTTTATAATGACTATGTATGTATTATTCTACTACTAATAATGATGATTGTTAACCACAATTTATTTATTTAATTCAATAAAGGTAATTTGATAAAAATGTGTTGAACGAAATTTTATTTTTTTCTAAAGGTACCTATAAAAATTTAATGGAAACCTATAATTATTTTTATGTTATTAGATAGACTAAATAAAGTTTTGACAAATCAGTCACCAGTTTTGTAATATTTTATTTTGAGTTAATGTAAATTTTAGATAGAGGTTCCTCATTTTGCCTAAATCTTTAAATGTTAATACCAGAAAAACGGTTCTTTATTTTGTTCTCCATCTAATAGTATAAAACTAATTATAGGTTTTCATTTAATTTTTGTAAGTTCTCTATAAAAAATATCATTATGACTTTTTTTACAGTAAATTTGATATTTTTCATATCGAGTTTAATATTTTTAATATTTTTTAGTTTATAAATTAATAGTATTTTGAATATAGTTTTAATTTTATTTAATTAATTAGCCACAAGTGATCAATTTTTATTAAGTATTCTTCATAGTTTATAAAAATAAATAAAGTTGTAATTAGTACATTTTAATGAAAAATATTTATTCGAGGAAAAAATTAAGGGGTAGTATTTAAAAAAAATTATACTGTAGATAAATAATGAAAGTATAAAATTAAAATAGGTGCTAAAATACTAGTATAACAGAAACATAAACACTATCTAAAATGTATAAGGAGTATTTCCTTGAGTACAGAACCTAATATTTATCAGTAATACAACATAAATACAATTAAATAGCAAACAAATAACTTAAGTCACCCAAGAAAATATTAACTGATTAGATCTGTTCAATTTAAATTAAACAATAATCTTAAAGCGTTTGTTGAACTATAATGATATGACAAAATTACCACCTAAGATCACAATACTCAAAAAATCTGTTAATGATTAGGCGAATTACGTTTTTAATAATTATAATAATTTAAAACTTTTATGTGTGCGATTAAAAACCAAATACGACATTTGCAAAAATGTTAAATTAAAGATAAAAGATCTATTATCTGTTTTGTGAAACTATAATAGCATAATTACATTGAATCGTGAAACAAAAAAAATAATATTGGGATAACTAAATGTATGGTTAGTTTATTATCAGTGCTGGTGCTAAATATTGCAAACATTGCAATGTTTAATTATTTATAAAATAAATAATTAACAAACAATGCAAAAAATTTTTTGCGGGATCCTTTTTATTTCTATTTTTATAAATTAGAAATTAAAGAGAGAAAGGCTTTCTTTAGCTATCATTATGCTAAGAGGGCTTTTTAAAAAGCTGGATTCTAGGCAACAGTAATGGTTACATTGCCCTTCCGCATGTTCATCATTATAATTGAATAACCTTTTGTTATCCTTGCTATTTTTGATACGTGTCTCTTATGGACGATAATCGTGGTTAAACTAAATTTTTTCTCTGTGATGATGTAATCCTATTATGAATAACTAAAGCAAAATATTTTATGAAGGCACTAAATAACTAAATGCATAACGTAGTATACATAAAGTTTAGTTTTTTTCTTATGTTCATAATTAACCCGTGTACTTATCATTGAATATGCGCTATATAGTTGTTAACTCAACTATTTTAACTAAATATTTTACTCTTGAAATGATAAGTCACGTTACTCCTCAAATTTACTGAAAGTAATCTTATAAAAATTACGTTTTTCGTTTTATTTTTAAAATTTATAGCAGAAATCTCCAAACTGTTTTGGTAGAACGATATATAAATTAGTATTATATTACTAGTATTATTTAGAGTTGTATTTACAGAGAGTTTCCGTGTTAAACTACTTCAGCGTAAAATCTTAGATACGCCACCAAATATAACTATAATATAATAATCATAATTATTTTATTATAGATTTCTAATAACATGGGTGCTAGAAATCTCATTCGGATCACCTGCTCATTCTAAATAATTGAATGCTTGCACTCTTACTATTTGATAAAGCAATCCTTAAAATCTAGTAAAAATAGTTATGACTGTTTCACTAGAAACTTGCACCAGCTTAAAATTAAGGAAATCGGTCAACACAATGGAACAATATTAATTATAACTATGAGAATCAAAACGTCTTTAAAAAAAAAAAAAAAATTTTTTTCTTGATTTTCTATTCAATTTTATAATTTAATATATTTTTAAGTGTCACATTAATTTCATCGGTAACTGGAAACAATTTGTTTGCTTCTTTTCTTATAATGAATTATACTCATTAACAATTTATTATAAATAATTTAATTTTAAATCGTAAAAATTGTTAACAACTATTGTTAACAAGTCAAAAATTGTTTCCTAACACGTTTCGATCATTTTCAAATGGTATCACAACATTATTAATAATTTTTTTAGTTACCTATTAGATGAGTAAATTTGATACCAAAAGATTGAAGCAATGCATTCAGTTGTGGGGACTTTGATTTTGCATCCTCTATGACCAACCAGTGTATGTCTCGGACCAGCATTAGAGTTTGCGCCATTCTGGTGAGATCGGCTACTTGCTCTGGTCGTCTATAAGTAGGTGTGATTATATATAAAGTAATAGGTGGTGGTCCGCTAATTGGCGACACGGAACAACCGGAACTGTAGACCACGTATCTAGCGATTTGTCGAGTGATGCCCAATAACATTTCCTTGGACACCGTCGTATCATCACCTATTTCCACCTTGGAAAGTGCAATGGCAACAAGGTCTTCCGCAAATGGATCCACACGACTGTTCATCTGGGCCTGCTGTTGCGGCCACACACTTGACGTTTGGTACTGGACTAGGAGCACAAAAAGTGTGCCCATGACCAGCGTCCATAGGATGCGCATCTGTAAAGACACGGACAATGTTACCATTATTTCCGATCGGTGCCATCAATACGAATTCTCCATCTGCATACTAAAATATAATAAATAATAATTTACTTAATAGTAATAATAATTTAACTTAATGCATATGTGTTTAATTATTTATTTAAATCGACAATATAAAATCGATGAAAGCTGAAAGTTTAGATTTAAAAATCATATGACCTGAACACTAATTTTCAAATGCCATGAAGTCCAATTAACAGAATGTTTTTATTTATATCTACTTTTTTTATTTTTATTTTGGTTTTTTTTTAATATCAGATTTGGATTTTATTTGATTCTACATTAATCGCTTAGTGTAGTTTTCGACCATATTGATATCTCAATGATAATCAATAATAATAAGCTAAATCAGAAATATAAATTGAAATTTCTATAAATTGTAATCACGATTTATTGATACTCATAAAATATTTAAAACGATAATTATTATTTTGTATTGAGTAATACTTTAGCTTAAGTTTAGTTACTAGATCAGAAATTATTTGTTTGTGCCAATGTATAGGATTTGATCAAAAGATCAAATGGTAAATATCTAAATTACTAAATTTTAAGAGACACTCTTTTAATCATTTATGAATAAAAAATACTCTAGTACTAAAATTATTATTTAATATTTGTTTTAATACTAATTATTTTACATATTTTCTTAGTCGTATTATTATTTAAGATTTTAAATAATTTTTTTAATTCACAAATAACATTACTTTAAATTCTATAAGTGTAATTGGATTAAATATACCTTCAATATGAATAAGAGTTTTTTTTAATTGAGGAGTACGTATAATAAAAATTTTAATGTAATAATAATTTTAATCACATATGTTCCGATCATAAGTATATGCTAAATTATATTTGATAAAAAATCAGTATGGTTGTTTAATAAACGAAAATACTGAAAAAAGAGTTTAATAATACGTGTAATACACTTTGTAAAACGAAAATTTGATAAAAATAGATAATGTTCAGATTTTTTTTTAAGTCATTAACTGTCAAGTACGAACAAACAAACCTAACGTTATCAATATTATAATTATATCATAATTATTGTTTCTTAGCCCTACAGGCTACTTATGATTTTATTAATAATTTAAATATGAAGTAATTTCATAATTAGAATTTATAAACTTGTACTTAAGTCAAAGTGGATTTATATTCTGACTCTAATTTTCTATAATTACAAAATAAATTACAAATATTTTCTGAAAAAAATAGGGAAGTCATAATAATAAATATATAAAACTTTTATGTCTAAGGATTAATTTTATGATAAATTATATGTAAAAATTATCTAAAACACACAAGTCTGTATTTATGGTGAATGATTTTCCAGATGACACCTTATTTACAATAATGCAATCAAAGGCACTGTATCAAATTTAACACACGTCAACGAAGGAATTTTAGCAATTTTAAATTTTTGACAGTATTTGACTCATCTATCTATATATATATGAAATAATATAAGTTTTATTAAAAAAAAATTGTAAAATTCGTTACAGAAAAATAACAGTTGTAGCTAAAATATCGACATAAAATATTTATAGTTTGTCCACATTGCTCGTTAAGTTCAGAATTATTCAAATACATTGGAATGATGGCAATAGGAATTTTAATTTAAGACATAAGCTCTCATAAATATTACTTATTTATTTTATTATTATTATTTTTTTGACATTGATTATTTTATGTGGAAGAGAGAGAGAGTGTAAAGCGAGTAAAAGATTATTAAGTTATACCAGCCGAGAGTATAACTACACAACACAGACTGATGGTAATGGAGTTGTGGTATACTGGGAAGAGAATATATAAAAACAGAAGGAACACGGGAGAAAAATCGAAGATCCGGTGGTGCAAATTGAAAGGGAAAAATGAAAAAGAGTTTGTAAAGACGGTCAAAGAGAGGTCGGCGTGGAATGTCAAGAGAGACATAAATGATGTGTGGAATAGATTTGATAGTTGTGTAAAGAATACTGCAAAGGAGATTGTTAGTGAGAGTAGGGGTAGAATGCTAGGAAACAAGGAAAACTGGTGGTGGAATGAGGACATTCAAAAAATCATAGAAAGTAAGAAAAATCGATTCAAATTATGGTAGAAGAACAAAAGTAGAGAAGATTGGATGGAGTATAAATGGTTGGGTTTACAGGTAGGTGAAATGAGGAGATCAGTGAGAATAGGCAAGGACGGGATAGGAGAGGTAAAAAGTTTTAAGTATTAAGGATTAGTTGTGCAAAAGAACGGTGGAATTGACGAGGATGTAAGACACGATTAAATGCAGGTGGGTGAAGTGGAGAGAAGCGTCAGGTGTCTTATGTGATAAAAGAATTCCAATGAGGTTGAAAGGTAAATTTCACAAGACTGTAGTGAGACCAGCTATGATGTATGGTTCAGTGTGTTGGGCGGTTGATAAGAAAGTAGAGCAGAGAACGAGTGTAGCAGAGATGAGAATGCTTAGATGGACGAGTGGAGTGACTAGAGAAGATAGGATAAGGAACGAACATATAAGAGGTAGTATAGATGTAGCGTCAATTGTGGATAAGATGAAAAAAAATAGACTTTGATGGTTTGGTCATGTTATATGGAGAGAGGAATCGGTAGCTGCAAGAACAGTTATAGAAATGGATATTGAAGGAAGAAGAGGTAGAGGAAGACCGAAGAAGAGATGGAGGAATGTTATTGAATGCGATATGAGGACAGCTGATGTGGGAAATCGTGTCAAGTGGAAGTTTAGGATAAGGGTGGCCGACCCCAAGTAGTTGGAATTAAGGCGAGGAAAAAGAAGAAGAAGAAGAAGTTAAGCAATGACTCTTCTAAGATGCAATCGTAGACATAAAATGTGAAAATTTTACAGTATAAGCATAGGCTTCCTACCTTAAATATGGTACATTATCATATATATATATATATATATATATTCAGTGTAATCTTTTATTACAATATTAAAATATTATATTTGTAATATTTTTAATGAATTTTAATTAATAATCATCTACACTTCATACATACTATGGTGCAGTTTAGAGGTATGCTTTTACCAGCTCTAGAATTGCTGAAAATACAAAGTATTTTAATGGAAAACTTTAGAATTTTCAAAGAATATGTCAATTGTTTTTGTCAGTTAATGACTTGGTTAATAAGTCAATAAAATGAGAACAGCAATACTAAAACTTTCATTGGGGATGATGCTAATGACATGATTGATAACGCTTAAGTTGGTAGATAAGCCATATTACGCTATATTTAGTAGCTTAAAAAATATTTCGAATTTCAAAAGAATTTGATTGTAAAACAATTCAAGTTCCTTTATAAAAGTTAACAAGAAGGTGATTATTTTGGTAATTTCTTAATTGTTTTAAAAAAGCAAGTTAAAAAATGTGAATTTGGTGAATGGAATAATAATATTTGAATAGTGAGGGTTGTTCTTATTATTAATGACAAGATACTTAATGAATGGTTATTAAGAGAATTGAAATTATTACAGGATCAGACTATTGAGTGCTACAGAGTTGCTAAACAAAACCAATTGGTGATCACGTTTGAAAGTGAACCATACTTTTAGTTAAGTAGTACAGTAGTCAATGCTATTACTCGTGCTGCTACTAAAGGAACATAATTTAAAAAATTCAACAAACTTGTTTTTAAGCTTAATAGATCAAAAAGTGGTGATCAGTCCAATCAAATAAAGAGATATTAATAACAGGACAATATTGTTTCAACATATGACTATAAGAAATGTAGTCGACATAATAATTCTAGGAATTGTTCATCTTTCAATCAAATATGAAAGATATGTATTAAGTTGGGTCATTTTACTGTTGCAAGTTAAAATTTGTTAAATATAATATTTATTGATATAATAAAGTTAATGATACTATATAGATAATAGCTACATAAATATTTTACCTTTAAGTATTTAAATAAATTAAGGATAATTATGATATGTTAAAATTTGAGATAAAAATACAGACACATAGAAGCTTTATTATTAAAGCAGCTAGTGAGAAAAATGTGAGTAGTGTTAAAATGTATGAGTAATAATAAAAAGTGTGTTTAAAATTTTGTAAAATTGAACCATTGTCGGAATTTGGTGTTTGTATAAAGTTAGATTTAATTAAAAGAATAAGTGCTATTAGATAATTATTAAAGATAATGAGAGTATATTTCAATGTGTATGTTAGTTTGGTATAGAGTACACTAGGTTAATGCCATATTACAAATATACAGTTAAGCCATCCCATAGAAAACTTCAATTTATTTTTAAAAAGTTAGAAAAAATGTTTAAATTTTTGTAATAAGGAAATCAAATTATTTAAGTATCTTAAGTTATTTGCTAGTAATATAGTTATTATTGAAAAAGCTGATGGTAGTTTAAGAATATTATTGGATCAAACTGACATAAAGAAGTATATTAAAAAATTATCGTTTAATCCACACAGTAGAAGAAATAAAAAAAAATGAGAACAACATTTTCTTTTACAGTTTTAGTTTTTAAAGAATATTTTTACTAGAAACATCTAAGTGACAAGTCAAGTGAATTATGTACATTTAGTACATAGTATGGATATTAGGAATTTAAAATATTGACTTTTGACATATCATGTGGCCTAGAAGTATTTTTAAGCCTATGAGAAAATATTTTTATAATATTAAATACGTTATTGTATAATATATAATTACATTCTAATATATAAATGATAATTTGGTAGTTTGCAAAGAAGTTTAATGTTAAATTTTATCCTAAAAAAGTATGGTACAAGCAAAAAGATGTAGAACTAAAGTTTAATAGTGAAAATTAGGTCAGATGAGATTTAAAAAATAAAGTAGTAAACAGATTTTGATTTATGAAGTAATGTCTTAGTTTGGATACAAAATGTAACTTTTATTAAGTACGATATTCTAACCATATGAAATGCTCTATTCATAAAATTTTATTTTAGTTTTGATAAGCTAGTAATACATTAATATAAGTTTAATAAAAGTTAGTTTTAATTGATATAGAGAAGGGTGTGCGCACTTCCTACCAAATTATATTAATTTGGTTTCTTCACATAAGTGTTTCATTGAAGTATTGTTGCTACCTAAGACTATATATGTGTAGGATGACCTAGTAGACTGTATCTATATATATTTAGAGAGTCCTGTCTCTCTGGTGAAATTGATTATCTTTTTGGGTTTTCGGTTTTTGATATTTTTTTTTTTTGGCAAAAGATTTTTCCAAATGTTTAGATCTTAATAAGACCAGGGTATCACATACACATACAATGTGAAATTAATCTTTCTCTTCTGTTCCTCATTTCCTGTATAGTACTGATTCTGTCACTCTCACTGCGTAAAGATGTTTAAGTAGATGACGGTCCTATCATAATGTTTATTTCATACCTAGACATGTTATTAAGATCCCTCTGTGGATCGATAGGTTTTGATAAATATTTTTGATTGTCTCTATACCACAAGGTAACACCATATTTTCTCTACATCAGTTTTTTGGTAGTACTTTAAGGGATTGCTCTGCGAGTCCTACCACTGATTCTGGTTCAACATGGTGTTTTTTCCTCGATAGAAAGACTTCTTTTCATTACCAGCCAAACTGCTGTGTCTTAGTACCCATGCTAATGATTCTAAAGTTCCTCTGCATTCAAAAACTATCCTTAAAATCACCTGGTAATTACTAAATGCCTCCAGAGCGGTTTAACTATCACTTAACATAGTTATGTATTTTTTTTTTAATACTAGCAAGTCTTACTAGTATTGCCATTACCTCTGCTTGGAACACAGAGTGTATTGTGCCCATTGACATGCTGATAAAAGTTTGTAATTTTAAAGACAAATAAATATTCCAACTGAGACTTTTTATAGAAATTTCAATTGACAAATTGATAATTATATTTTAATAGTTGCATTGAAGTACTAGTATTATAATCAATGCTGAATGGTAATCAAATATTATACCCAATAAAATTAATATTAAATCAGTAAAACATTATAATTAAATTTGTCCATAAATTTAGTAAAGAAAAAAGGTTTATAAAATTACATAGTATCACAGATTATATGAAAATAGTAAATTTCGTATAATCTGTGGTATTATATTGATAAAAAATTTCACAAATATTCTGTAATCTTTTATCACAATAATAAAAAAATTATTATCAAAACACAGATTGCCAATTAAAACAAGTGTTAAATCTAGATACAAATGTTTAGGCACCGATTCTACGAATTAGTCAGTGGTTCGGTAGTCGTTGTATGATCTATAAAATATGATAGTCAATTGTATTTATAGTTTTCTTTTTAATTAATAGTAACAACTAAGAAATTTAGGTGAAATAGATAATGATACGACAAATATATCTCATTATATAATTTAAAAGGAAAAATAAAAAAAACCAAAAATAGTAAAAATTAAGTTAAACATTGCTGTTTTTAGTGTCAAAACAAATTATTAACAAATAAAAAATCAAAATAAATTACTAAATCGAAAATTCTAGGTGAATTAATTTGTAATGAATTTCATATAGAAGCGAGTTTAAATATATTTGTAAAGCGATTTGTTTTGTATTTTAAAAATACATGCACATAAATTATTGGATAAAAATCATTGCAGATTGGTATATGAAATACATTCAAAACTCAATATAATCAAAATTACAAAATAGTTCACAACACACTCAATGTTAATAAACAGACGTTATTTGTTATTCCAAAAATAAAAAAAATAGACAAATATATTTCTGAAGGACTCCGAATTGGTAAAGAAAACTTACTTTAGAAATAAAAATTATTGAATAATTTTATTGAATATGTTTTTCTGAAATTCGATTTATAAATTACATTTAGAAGATTTTAGAATACAAACTATTCGTTCGATACAGGATAAGCATATAGAAATTGTTTTACATTAGTTAAAAATTTAACTTAAAATTCTTAGATTATTTCAATTATTGTCAAAATGTTTAGACGCGTTTGATTTTCATGGGACTACGGCACTACACTGAGGGCGTTTCTATACATATGGTATAATGTGCAATATACGGTGAATTTAATAATCTATTTACACTTATCCAGCTTTTGGATAAGTTGATAACGACTATAATAATGACGACCTGTTACAAAGGAGATATTATTACTAGAACTCATGTTTACAAATATTGTAAAACATGGCTTAATGATAAACGTTAAAACAATTGTGAGAAAGTTTTCATTAAATTAAATAAATATTATTAATTTTTCATTAATTTGCTGGGAATGGAGATAATATTTTATAAACTCTCGAGCCTAATAATCACTTTAACTCATATCAAAGAAAATATTTTTAACTCGTCATAAAAAAAATGTACAATTGCATGTTTGTAATTGCATTATGTCTACTCATATCATAACAATTTTAAAACATAAGTGTTGTTATTTAAATCTCAAATGGGCCATACCATATTATAACTTACCTTTTTGCGTGTTTAGATAAACAATTGAAATCAAAGTACATGAAAATTGTTAATTTGTAAAAAAAAAATATACATATATATTTTTAATTGGAGTCAAAGTTCTTAATCCAGATTTATATTATAAAAAATTATGGGACACAATGGAAGTGTTATATTATATGAATGATGAAAATTTTTTTTCGTACAACAATAATAACAAATCAGGTAATTTTTTTATAGTAAATTTTTTAGTAAAATATAACACCTTGTAAAATTTATAAATTAAATTTTGAACAATCTAAACCTTTAATCAACATCAAAACCTTATATAGAAACTCAACGATTAATTATATGCACAATTTGAATAAAATATTTGGGGATCTACCTTTCTTATAAATATTACTATCTAAAAATATATGTAATTTTAATAATTTTGGTGGGGCTATGACAGAATTTGAAGGAGTTAATTGTGTCTATGAGTTCAAGTAATATATTAAAAATAAGAGTGAAATTTATGTTAAAATTCAACTAAACAATGTCATAAGCTATATTTTTATAAGTCTATAAATGTTTAATTAAATAAATATAATATCAAAAAAAAAAAATGTTTCATTTTATTAAATAAGGTCACCTATGTTAATTTTTGAAGGGCTTAAATAATAAAAATAACATATAAATATAAATGTTGATAGAAATAATTTACTATAATCTGCATTTTGGAAATTAATGAGTGACATTTTATTTAAAATGTTTTAATAAAATATTATGTTTAACAGAAACGTAAAAAAATTATTTGATGATTTGAAAGATTATTATTTTTAATAATTATTATAATATTGCACATAGTCTAATCTTCTGGAAAAAATGCATTTCAAGCAAAAAATGGGTCAAGAATATTATTTAATTATAATGATGTCATTTAAGAAATTGTAACGTTCTTAAAACTCAGCATCATTCTAATAGCCATTGTACTTCTCATGTTCAACATTAATCTCTTTTATTAGAAAGGCAGAATCTGTCTGGAAGATATACCGGAATTAATTTAAAATTTAAATGTGAAACCACAAACAAAGCATTAAATGTTGACGAAATATAGCGTAAAAACGTAAAACTTAATTCATTTATTTTTTAATTGATTAAAAATTTAATTTTATTACCTTAAAGCATTGGGTTAGATATGTATTACGCATATTTTGGTTTTAACATAATTTATAATAATATCTATGATAAAATTTGTTATATTTGTAGGTTTCTAGCATTAAATGACAATTAATAAATTTCATTTGAGTAATCCTAAATGTATCTAAATCTAAATTATTTTTTATTGTAAAATGCTTTAATGTATAATATTTTTTTTATTTGAAACTATATATATTAACCACCTTGATGTATATTAATAGAAAAATGTTTTAAAAATTTACAGAAAAAAATTGTTGTTTTTATCTTTGAGTTTCAGTTTCTGGATGGCTAAAAACATAGTGTCTAAATGCTCAAGGTTCTGGACTCTATTTATTGTAAAAATATATATCCCAACATCAAATAAATTTTTTTACAATTTTGTTCTATAATCAATATAAAACATGTATACATAAATAGTCAATAGTATATAAGTGATATCATGAATTATTTATAATAGACATAATGTGCTAATTTTATGATAGGATTATGCAATTTGCATGTCACGAGTTGTATAATAATTGATTGATACAGTTGCGTTATTGTGTACAAATTTACAAAGAAATTTGTTAAATCTTCCTATAAAATCACAAAACAATTAATAATTGTTTATCAATTTTTAGAAGTTATGGTGAATTGCTATAAAAAAATAACTTAGCCCTATCATTATATCTATACGTAGAAAATAATAGGCATTGTTATAATAATATATTTACAAAACACGTGGTGAATTTTTTTATAAAATCCATAATAATTAAAGCCTATGCTATGGATATGACATTACCCCGTGACCAAAATACAATTGACAATAACTCTAATAAACTATCGTAATTTGACGTTTTAAAATAGTAAAAATATTTTTATTTTGTAAAGTCGAAAATTTTTAAAAGTTGAACGAAAAATTGTCTTCATTTTGGTCTATTAAATGTTCATTTTATAATTTTTTTTTATAAATAAATGATCATTATTAACAATATAGTTTTTATATTTTATTAAAAGACAATATATGTAAAATTCAAATAAAAAAAGTTAATTGTGTACTTATTTAATATTTATATATTGTGATATAACTAGAGAATAATATCGGGGGTACTGTAATTGTATAAGGCTCATAGAGCTTCACAAGCCTGTTGTTTGGTAAATTCATTTTCACATTTTTTGTGTTTTATAGAAAATTTGGTTCCTTATGAGTTTAGATTTTAGACTACACAAGTAAATTTTTATGGATAAAAGGTCTAGGACGGAGTGCTTCACAACCCTAGTAGTTGCACCGCTTCTTATGTGAGTTATATATGAGATAAACATTTTGGATCGACTAAAATTTGAATAGTTCTGTCGACAATGATATTTTATATACCTTAAGGTTCTAATAACAATCTTGGATAATTCAATTAAGTCATCGTGTATAATAATAGATCGAATTATAAGTACTTATTTGTTACATTTACATAATTATTAACACATCATTTTGTATTGTTGACTTGATAAATAGAATAAAAAAAACAGTTTTTCAATAATCTAGCAAAATAATAATTGTATAGTATTGTTATAATTTACTATGAAAGTTGTGATTGATGACTTTACATAAGACCCGGGAAAAAGGGACACAAGCCAGAATAGCTTAAACAAGACTGCAAAATGAACGCCCGTGCTATGTTATAGGTTGGCGTACTCTGCCAAGGTAAAAAATGTTAATAGCGGCAAAAATGTTATTTCTGAACACGTAAGATGTATTTTATACAGTGTACCAATTATTTCTTAAACATTGACCATGTTTCAATAGTTTATTTAACGCGACACGAAGTTTTACCACATAAATTTTATTGTAATCTATTTGTTGTCAGGTTTAAAATAGTTACTAGGTCTGAACATTTTATTTAAATTAATATGTTAAAAAAAATACGGTTTTTAAAACCAATATTTACTCTTTAGAATATTAGAGTTAAGATTTAAAATATTATAAGTTATTATAATTGAAATGTTATGATTTGTAACTTTTCATGTATTAATTAATAAAACTTGGCACCTTAATATTAGAATTTTAATTAAATTAAGAGCTCAAATAAAAATATATTAATTAATTTTTTTTTTTAATAAAAATGTCTTTAAAACAAGTTTATATCATACAACAATACTCTTTATTATTCTTTATCTCATTAAAAGTAATTTACTGCATTTTTTCTTATCAAACTTTTATGTGAAATTATAACTGTTGCTTCTTAGGATAAGAAGTTTTTCTTCTTGTACCTTATCATAAAATGAAATCTATTTACCTCATTTTACCTCTCTCATAAACCATCAACATTAAGCGCCAAGACTTCTTTTCATACATAATACAAGTAAATACCATCATATTAAAAAAAAAAATGCAAGTTTAAAAGTAATTTATTCACTAAAAATTCTAAAATTATCATGATAATATCAAAAACTTTTATATGACATATTTTTTATGTATATAAAAGAAAAAATAATTAAAAGTACTTAATATATTACAATAGTTGTTAAATCTTTTCCAAATATTTTATATAAAGATCAACAACAAATTGTAAGTTTTTCTTTGTTAATTGTTTTATAGGTTTAAATTTTATGTTTTGAAATTATTTGCTGGTGGTAAATTTATCAATGATAATGATTTAATTCGTACATAATAAGTTCTTATAAAATTATATTTGTGAAAAATATTAGGTTACACATTGTTTTCAAAAATAAGCGTTTTTTAAACATAAATCTTGCAGAAAGTGTTTTTCATGTTTTCATGGAAAATTTTGAAAATGTCAGATTACACCTTTTTGCTCTTTGCTTATTGGGGTTAACAAACGGCTAGACATATGTTTTAATCGTTTGTTGATATAAAATCGAAAATCACTAAATATTTTTTGACTCTGAAAACACTTAAGATAATTATTAAACTTTGTCTGAGTGATTTAATTTATATAAAATTTTTTTTTGCAAAAAAACATTTGTGATATTGTACACAAAAATATAATACCTAAATAGAATTGTTTTAAATATCTAGCTAACTATTTATGGTTTTAGATGAACTATAATTAGGTACTATATAAATTACAAACTAATTGATATGATAAACTTGGAGCTCTTAAGTTAATTTATACAAGCAAAATGTTATTATCTATTTTGTCTTATCACTTCGACCACCAATTGCATTTATTTCAGTATGAATTTTTTTTTGAGACAATAATGTTTACAAAATTGATTGTAGTTGTTTCATTTAACTTTTTGATAATCGAGTATATATTTAAAAAAAATTATGTTGATTAGTTGATTTTTGAAAAAGTTATGGAAGTTTTAAGAAAAAAAATTGTAATTTTTTTGGAGATTTCCATTATTTGCGGGAAACTAGGGAAAAATTTTCAATTTTTAAGGGTAATGTCTTCAACTAGATACGATTTGTGATCTTTTGACGTATTGTTGAAAGAAATCGGTCCAGTGAGAGCTGAGAAAAAGTGGCAACAGACATAAAAAAAAAAAATAATAAACACATCATGGTAAAAAAATACCTTCTCAGCTTCGCAACGAAGCTAAAAAAAGTAAATTTTTTCCTCAATCGCAAGGTTTAATTATTAATTATTAAAAATTCTAGTAGCAATTAATTTGATAGAAAACACTTTTTTATTATATCTAATTCTCTGGCAAGCTCATACACATTAAATTTATCTTAATTTCCGACAATTCTATAATACTTTAATGTCATCAATATACCTCAATATTCTCCCGCCAAAGTCTCTACGCTCACTTGTTTTTTACACTCTCTATTCCACTGCAATACCTTCAAATGTTTTTCTTAGGTATCTAACTTTATTTTCAGCACTTTTGGCAACTGTTCTCGTATAATTCACTCGTCACCTTTCCCAAATCGAAGTCTGAATATTATTTTGGCAAACGCTGCAGTCCACAAAATAGTACTTAATTATTTTAATAAATGCGATTAGAATTTTACACTTTTAAGACACCGCCGTCGCGTGTGTTCTATTGGCTCGGATGGCATGGCAACCGATTTGTGTATGATATGAGGGACGGGGCTAAACAATATGACAAAAAGCATAATACTAATACTATCGTAGCATTTACCTGTGTGTACAGTGATAGGTCAACTCCATCAGAGTCGACTAGCGGTAAGGTTTAATCTGATCACCTTCGCGGGCAAAGTAAATGTCACTTTATCTCTTGTCTTTGAACTACAACCGTTGACGGCGCGGCTGGTGCCGGCGGCGGACCGCGATCGATCGCAATTGTGCGAGGACACTGACGGAGCACGTACAAAGGTTTGCACCACCGCAGCTGATCACCACCGCGGGTCCGACTGGCCGATTCGGTACAACACGGTGTTTCTGCGGCACGCTGTCGTTTCGATCGGCAAACGTTATGGGAAGCAGCGCCGATGTCATAAGCGTGCGCGCTCCGCTCCCGGTCGTTACACGGCGTGCCGTCCGGTACTTTGATATATTCTTTAATAATAGCAACGTGGGTACTGTTATAAACCCGATTGCAACAATTCGTGTGTTGTATTATGATAAGCCAAACATCGAAGAGCATAGAAACCGTGTCCTCACGCGGCTACCGTTACGGGCCGAATGTACGCGGACGGTCAAATCCGCCTAGGCCGCTGTTACAATATTGTTGTTTACGCGCGACGCCTCTACCGCCATTGTAATAGGAAATGCACTACAGGATGCGTGCGCGCATAAATGCATATGTCCCACGGCCTCGTAAATGGTTTAAAGACGGGACCGGTGTCCCACATCTCAAAAACTTTGTAAAATAGATGGTTCAACGCTTGTTTAATTTTTTACTAAATTATAAAATATTAAAACATGAAAATTCAAAAGTGTTGAACAACAGTGACAGTAACTTTCATTCGGTGCGTGATTCGAGGGTCTTAAAATAATATAAGCAAAATAATTATTAATTGAAATCTTACCTGGTAATTTTCGTCTTTATTCTTAGAATAACATCGGTAACAGTATTTAGTAATAATTAATAAAATAACACAAATTCGATATTTAGTTCACAACTTTAACACGTACAAATTCCGACAATTACGATCACAATTTTTACGTAAAGGATTTCGAGTGCGCGATTAAAACAAAATGGATTGCTCTGCCTTTTATAATACTTGTATATCCCTAAAAAAATAATAATTGTTTTATTCTTATTCAATATTATTGTTTATTGATAAGTAAGCCTAAAATGTACAAATTATTACAGATGAATAGTATAGACATCATTTTGACATTTTATATAATGTTAATATAGTTTTTTACAATTAAGATTAGGGTTGAAACATTACGTCCAATTATTGAGATAAGAATAAAAAAAAAACGACAAGTATAATCTATAGATTTCTTCACGGTAAAGAAAGATTTTAAAAGTGACTAATAATTGATTTATGATTGAAACGTGTATAATATAATATGGTTAAAGAGTTACGTTTGTTATATATTTCTATAAGTCATTTATTTGATTTTTTTGATTGAAAAGAATCATGTTCTTCTAAGAATGTAACATAATGTATACATTATAAAAGTGTTGATTATCTTAAACGAAAAGACTAAATTAAAGACCATTATTGTGGATACAAACAGAGTAGCCTACTGTTTACCATATTATGATTGTGACTGGTATATTACGACACCCATTATTGTCTAATGTACAGCAAAAAATTTTTAAATATCTTCAATTAAATAAGTGTAGGAGAGCAGAAGAGAATAAAAATAATATTTGCGAAATTTTTTGTAAAATCAGGACTTCAAACCATTACAATAAAAAAAGTTATCGGCCCAATAAAAAGTGAATACTTAAAATCAGTAACCGCTTTCGGTTATCGTTTTACCGTTATTCTCGTTTTTATAGTAAATTAACAAAAAAAAAAAAAATTTAACAGCTTAACATCGGTTAATAATAAAATATACAATTTTAAAGTATTTGTTTTCACACACACAAAAAAAAAAAATGTGTTAGAATGGCTATTCATAATACATTTTTTACAATCTCCCTCATCAAATATATTATTAAGTCATAATCATTTTCATCATAAAGGGTTTATACAAAATTACTATTGTTATAATAATAAATATACTAGTAACAGTTAGGCTTTTGTTCTAAGGTGGTATACATAAGAAAATATTTCTCTAAGCAAAAATACAGTATTATCTTCACACTCTAATCATTTGTTAAAGTGTAAAAATGCATTTTAATTTTAAACCAGATCTTAATGAAACCAATTTATTATTTTTGTCTTTAGCCGGTTAATTTAAAGTAGTTATTTATTTTTGTTAAAAAAACCGATTGTCTAATGCGTTGGTTGTTAAACATTTTTTTTAAATATTTTTTATTATTTTTTTTATTATTCATTATTTTTTGAAATATTTTGATTTAAAAATATTTGATTACAGGTAATTAAAAAAAAAAAAAAAACCTGGAACCACTTCCTGATTTCAAAAAGAGGTGTTTTAAGCGTTGATCTGGAAAAATCGATTAATGATTTCAATAGACTTCTTGAACACTTTTTTAAATTTTTTTGTCATTGGTATTAATGATGTTTGTGCCTTTGACGTTTTTGATAAAAGTTAAATAAAAATGTTATATTATAATTATATATCACAGCTTTTTTGAAACTTAAAAAAAAGTTTATTTAAGGTTGTCTAAATGTTAACTTTTATAATCAAAAACCTTTGACAGGAAAACTTATCAATGATTATCAAAAAGTACTATTTTCAAAACTAACGTCTAGTTTGTGTATGGAGTACTATCTATCAGAAATATTAAATTGCTTTGTAAATATATAATTTCATTAAAATGCACATTGATGATTCATCTATCATACACAAGAGCAATTGAATAAAAAGGGAATTAAATATCTCCTTCTAAATATGATACTCTAATACTGAAAAGAATTATTAATAATATACAGCCTAAAATTTCTCTTGTTGATTAAACAACAAATATTTTTGTTTGGAGAATAAATAATTTACCAAGCCTACAAATATTTTGTTCGAGTAACAAAAATACAATTGAATTAATAAAAAAAAAAAAAAAATTGCAACTGTTTTAAAGAACTTGTTTTGTGTTTTAAATTGTTCAAAATTTTGCTTGCATACCTTTTAAATTTATAATACACAAATTAATTTTATTTATAGATTGAAAATTGTCTATTAAATATTTTTTAAAATACGAAAGAGATCTAAAATAATATTGTTTGATTACCATAAAATTTCTATACTGCAAACCAATGTATTTCTGTATAGTGGTAAAATATATCTACACGATTAAGCTGAATTATACAAATAATGAAGTTGTGACACAATATATTATTGATAAGATAAAATATTACAATCATCATGATAATCAGATATTTTTATTTATAAATTACTGCAATAAGCAGTTAATCAACCGATTAGTTATCTGTAAGATTGTTAAAATATTTAAAAAATACTTAAATTTGCAATTAAATACACAAAATCATGTATATATTTAATGATAATCAACAATAAAATATCTTACATACATTTTAATTTGATCTATCGGCTAATAGATTTGAGTTGTACTAAAATGCGTTTGAATACATTTCGTAGTTAACGATAAAATATGAAAAATAAAAATTTCATCAATGGTATAAATAAGACAATCATGTTTTACTGAAATTATTAATTTTTGGGGTATTATAAAATGGCATAATTTGTACAAAATATTTGGTCAGTCTAGGATTAAAAATTTCCAGAAAAATTGAAATTTGAAATAAAACTTAGAAAAAAAGTTACTTTTGGAAAAAGAGAAAATTGAAAAAAAATGATAGTAATATGATTATAAATTACCTCCCTGGGTAGTATAAAAGGCAGTAATTGTAATTTAAAGGGTAGGGGAATGTGGAGCAAAATGAAAATTGTGCTTAAAGAATATCTAATTATAATTTATAAATAAAAGTGTGTTAAATATATTTGATTACAGGTTCAACAAAAAATTATATTTTCCATTTAAATTGTTACTCTTAAGTAACAATTAAACATCTTATTTTTCGTTTAATAGCGTAAAAATTGTTGTTATAGAATTACTAATTTTATCAGTTAATAAATTATTCGTACATATTAAGTAAAAAATAATTTCTTTATGTATTTTTCTTAAAATCCTCGAAAATGTTTGGTAGTTATAATTAATAAGTAAAAGAGCTGAAGTATTATGGACACTAATAAAATGTTTAGTTTATATGAGATCCTCCTTGTAATAATAATCGAAGCCTAATTATAAAATAAAAAAATGTATTTTTGAGAAATATAGTGTTCAATCACAAACATTTTTAGAATGATTTATTTAGATTTCGAAGATTAACTGTCATACCTTTTAATTTACAAATAAAACTATATCAAAGTGTATGTTTTATAATTTGTACAAAACAATAATTTTTTAATACTACTTTATAATTAGTCATATATTATTCATTAATATCCGGATGCGTAGGCCAATCACCGGAACTGTCTGTACTTGTCTACTTATCAGACATATTATTATTGGGTTTCACAAATTTTATCAGTAAATATTCAACCATTTGTTGTGGCAGTGCAAAATCGCTATAATCTTTCATCATCTATTTTCATTAGAATATCATAATTATAGTAAAAAATTTAATTGTATAACTAAAATAATTTTAAGTAATTTTTAAAGAGGTTTTATTCATTATTTTTGTAACTATTTTATTTTCATTCATTCTCAAGAATGATTGAAATTTTGAAATATAAATAAATATTTTAAGGATAATATATAGGATATAATATATTAACAAGATTAAGGAAAATGTTGTTGAAAATTCTTACTGGATAATTAAGTAACGTGTTACTAATTCTTGTATATTTATGAATCAAATAAATTAAAATGGTTGGTTGTGCTAAATATTTAGCTACTTGGTATTCTCTAGAGACCTATGTCATCGTAAAAAATATTTAAGACAATCCTATACTTGCTTAGTAAACATTATTCGTTCTTTAATTAAATATTGTAACTTCGACGTTCTTATTATCCTACCTATACATATTAAATACTTTTCAAAATGACGCAAAATAATAAAATAATATAATTGTTTAAATGATTTTTTATAATATAAACGATTGTTTAATGTTAAAAATATTAAAAGGTTTTATTTTTAACTTTTAAAATACGATCAATAAAAATAGCACTTCATTTATGTTTTTATTTTAACGTGAGTTATTCATATTCTTATAGGAAACAAACATTTTAATAGTCTAATAGTTTACATATTCGAAAAATTTGATAGTAACTAAAGACGTACGGAATATATGTTGTAAATATGTAATACTGTTGAGTACTTCCTAAAACATATCTATTAAAAAAAAAGCTGGAATAATGTCGATTTAATTTTTGCCGATTTTAATCTATTTTACCTACCATTTAATTACTACGACTAATAAAAGTCATGTGCTTATCGCAAGTATTATTCATTTTGGCAGCTGAAACTGAATAAAAACTTAAAATTTATCATTATATAGACAACGTTTAACATAATAATCAAGAAAATTTAGATTTTTTTTGTAACGTAAAATTTGTTTATGATTTATTCATTGCATAATAATAGTATTATTAAATTTCACATGAAAAAATGTTTAAATATGCGTCATGTGTGTATTATTACGAATGAGTTATTTCTAAATAGACAAGTATTTAGTCTAATAATTATGCAAAATAATCTTAAATTTATTTATCTTATCATATGATATTTATACTACAGCAAATATCAATTTTCATCGTTTTTATTATATTATAATTCGAGGGACTATGTTTTAGTCAAAAAATATTTGTTATCCTTAGTATAAAATATAATTTGTGTAGTGAACATATACATTAATAAGAATAGTATTTAATCAATAAATATTATGCGCTAAACAAACTTCATTCAGAAAATATTTTATAATTTTTGTCATACACAAAATAAATAAATCATTTCATTTGAATTATTATATTTGCAAAAAAGTACTTTTTATAAGTTTCTTTCTGCATTTTTTATTATAACACTCAACGATGATGGTGTCTCAACAAAAGTAATGTAATTCAATAAAGTGTGTTAAAAAACATGTTTTTTTTTTAATCTACCTAAAATTTAAGTAAACAGATAAAAACGTCAAAAACATCCCATTAGACCGATGTAAATTTTGAAACTTTTGGTGTTTTAAACACAGTGTGTTTAAAACGTACAACGTGGAATTTAATTAAGGTGATCTACCTATCATCGAACTACACAGAGTATTCAATAAGTAAGGAAACATGTAAATTATTATAAACAATGAGAACAATAGTGAATCGTTTCCTTGAGTAATGAATCCTTATTTATTGAACACCCTGTATAACTGGTACTGCTGTAAATTGTACCTATATTACAATTGAAGAATTACATAGAAGTAAAAAAATTGTATAATGTACATAATTTGTAAAAAATTTATTTTAATCGACGTAAAGGGTTTATTTAAAAACTGCTTTAAATTTAAAAAATATTCGTGATGTTAACAATTTTAACACGACAATAGTGATTGCAATTGACAAATTAATAATTACAATCGTGTACAATGTAATTTGATATTAAACATACGTCATATAATTAATTTATCAGTTTACATTTTACATATAGATGTTTGATTGATATTAAATTTTATAATATTTGATAGGTGTTAAAAAAATTTGAAACCAAGTTAATAGTAAATTACCATTATATTATATTAGCTGTATTACTACACAGCTAAGAATTTATATTATATATGAATCAACATAAGTATGTACAGTCTGGCTCATGATTTAGCTCAAAGTATACTAATTTTCAAACAGCTCAATGCAATTTTAAAAATATAATCCTCCTCCAAAATAAGTATACAGAGTGATCCGTTTAACATAAGCTACTCAAAATAAATACAAAAATTAAAATGAATTGTTAGTTTTTTTTAGTTACATTTATTTTTTAATTTATTAGTTATTAAATTTTTTTTAGCATCATCCTTTACATCTTATAGAGATGTTATAACATCATTTATTTCCGCTATAAATCGATTCAAGCAAAACCAACAAATTAGAGTTAACACTTAAAATAATAGATAATATATAGTAAGACTAAATTTTTATAGTTATCTATTTTGGCATCTACGTGAAGATGATACAATATTAATTTTACTATAACAAGTTTAATTTAAAATTTTTTTTTTTTGTCTGTTAACACTTTTTCTCAGCTCTAACTGGATCGGATTCACTAAATAATACATCAAAAAATCTCATATCGTATCTAGTTTAAGACATTACTCTTAAAAAATGGAAAGTATTTCTCTCATTCTCCATTAATGGGGCAAATTCCCAAAATATTACGATTTTAGAATTGTTAAATTTCGACATTTTTAAATTTTATTTACTTGTATAAGTAACATAGTACTTATGGATGAATTAAACAATTTTTTTTATTAAAACCTTAGGTATGTTCCTTTCATTAGGTATTTATTTATTGAAAAACTGACTCTTTACCTATCAACGGAGAAGGATTCTAATAAAAGTATCTTTTGTATATAAAACAATTAAAGCTTATAAAATAAAATTTAATTTAACTAGTTTATAATTTTTCCAAGAAATTACTATATTAAAAATTGACTATTAATTTCATACTAAATTTAATTACTATAGTAAGTATTTATTCATGTAATATCATAGGCGTAAATCAAGAAAGAAATCAAAAATTAATCCTAAAAGTTGCCATAACCCCTCTTTAAAATTAAAAAATAATTAGATGTATTTTTATACAAAAAAATTGGGGTTAAGAAAAAATCAATTTAGCCTCCACAAATGTTTTCATAAATTTACGCCTATGTGTAATATACATAAATTTAATATAATAATCACTATATAATTAAAGATAAAGGAATTGATGTTGGTTTTGGAACAATCTCATAATTTCTTCTACAAATTAACTACTCTACAGAAATAAAACGTTTTTTTGAAAGATATTTTTATCACTATCATAAATCATCTATACAAATATGAGCTTTAACTTTTACCACAGTATAGAAAATTGTTTTAATTTAAAAAGATCATTTTCTTGAGTATCCTCCAAATTTGAGCTATGTATAAGTCTCAAGTTATTCAATTGATAAGTTAAAACTTTATTTTTGAGAAGTTTATATAATTTTTACAACAGAATTATTATTTATAACTATTTGATATAGTTATTATGATTATTATTACTATTATTATTATAGCATAAAAATTAAGAAAATTTTAGTTAAAAAGAAAAAAAACAACTGTGGGGTCGTGATACAATGGGATTGTGTTATAGTTGGAACAAGTATAAATGATAATAGTTAATCACTATTATAAAAAATTCTTTTATGTGAATCTGGTAAATTTTGTAATAATTTGGGTATTTGTAAATTTTCCAATAATTATGTGATGGTTTTTTTAATATTGTAGTACAATTTAAGAGCTTTAGTTTGATATAAGTTAAATTAGGGTAGACGTCCTAAAATATTTTCAAAAATTGAGTTAAAAATTTTAAACCTCTCCAGAATTTAGGATTTTCATAGAAATCATACAAAGGAAAAGCTTTTTGTCTCAAAAATACTCTATTTAATTTTTTTTAGAGTCAGAGTTTTAAAAGTTTTTAAATAAAGAAAACAAAAAAATTGAAAAAGCTATTTTTTATAGTAGCGTAAATTTTTAACATTGAGGGAATTTTTCAAATTTTATGTGACGATAAAATTAAATCGATTCAGTGAGAGCTGTGAATTTTCATGGACAGGAAAAAAACACAACCCATCATAAAATCAACAACTCTTCAGCTACACATTGGAGCTAATGAAAAAATAAATAAATATATATATTTGTCATAATATATTATTTCAGGCATTTAAATCTTTAACACCACTCTGGGTAATTAGTAAGATATAATATATTGAATTTTATGTTCATGGTCGTTTTAAAGGTAAAACAAGCATTGTCAATAAACATAAAATCATCAATTGTTGAAAACCATGTATTATTTTTTAATAATATTATTAAAGTTAAAAATAATTTTATAATGGTAAAAATTAACTTTAAATTTATTTTACATAAATAAAAAAATAATTTTTTACCATGATTAATTTTAAATTGAGTTAGATGAATCAGTCTTTAAGACTTTGGCGAATATTATATTTCTATATGGGTATTTACCATTTTATTATCTGAAAAATAATTCTATTGTAAGACCATTGTGCAATTCGTTAATTTATTTAAAAACTTTATTTTTCTTATATATCCTATAAATTTGAAACAAAATGAATAATCGTAAATAGAATAAAACAAATTATTTTTTAGTTTGAATAAAAACAATACTTTAAAAATTAATAAATTAAAAATTAAATAGAATTAAAAATAGTAATTTTGATGTGTAATATAGTCATTAATTTTCACATTTCTTGAAAAATTTGAATAGTTTAATTTAAAATATATTGGGTACAAGCATTCGAAGAATTCATTAGACAAATTATGACATTTTATTGTTGAACTTAGATAGGATCCTATGATAACTGGTTAAAAGAAACGTATTTAAAAAAATATGTTATTTAATCAAGAGGTGTACATTTTTGAATGTTTGTGTTGCTTCAGCCATTAAAGATTTCAAGAATAATATACATGCCTATTCGTTAGACTGTTCCAACCAAATCGAATAAATTCATTCCCCTATTTACCAATAATAACTATGAAACTACAATGGCTTTTTGGGGTGCTAGATTGCCGAATTCAATATAAGTAATTGACAGTACAATTGAGGTGGTTACTTCACAAAAATGAATTTGACATGGTACGCAAAGAATTCACGTAGGGTCGGTGCAGAAACCGATCGATTCCTTAAAATTGAGCTCGTACCACATTTCAGTTTTTGTGTTTACGAAAACTTTTTGGTGAAAAATGATTCTACTTGAAGTAAATAGATATTTATTGACAAATAATATTTTTGGAAAAAGTTGTTAATGTTAATCAATTTAAGTTAACTATGTAGGTGTATTAATATAAGTTTTCAGTTAATTTAAAATCGTTATGTAAACTAATTTTAAGTTAGGCTTACGTTTGAAAAAGTATAAAAAACTTCTGTTATGCCAATATTAAAAAAAAATTAACGTTTGTACACTCGGCATACATTTAAATTAAAATAAACATGTCCTTATTATTATAACAAAAATTATTTTTATGTAAAAACAATTCAACAAAAACGCTTAATAATATTGACAATTGTTACTAATTAAAGACAAATTGTATAAAAATTTACTAAAAAACTTCAAAAATTTAAAGGCATGATCAAAGTCCGTCTAGCCATATTCAAATCTATGATTTAGTTGTTATTTTTATTACTGTAAATTATAAACACATTTGAATGATTATTTGCTAAATAAGCAAAAAATGTACATTGATTTAATTTAAAGTTCAACTTAAGTTTATAAATATAATTTTATTCAACAAAACTCATATGACCCATTGTCATGTCTAATTAGTCAATATTATTTGAATTTTCTATTGTTCATCCTTTAATCACTATTGACGTAGCATATCGTTCAAATTAATTATTAAAGTACACGCAAGAACCACACGCAAGTTAAGTAATATTTTATTAATTCGGTAGTGTATGCAGTGCCGTATTCAGGGGGTAATTGGGGTCAAACCCCACATCGTATTAAAAAATTTTACCATGCCGATAAATAATCTTTACATTATAAACTTCAAAAACCCTTTCAAAAGTCTACCGCGTCAATACTTTTATTTATGTATGTAAAAACATAAATAGTTTAAATGATAAATACTATATTACTGATTGGTTACTGTTAGAAAATTTATTCATTTGGGATTAAAAAAAAGTTTTTATTTGACATTCAAAAATGATTATGTCAGATGATGTAAAATAAAGGCTCACATTTCTAGAAATTGGATTTTAGTTATGAAAAAATCCACTTGCTCTATCATAAAATGAAAGCGTCTTTATAAACTCAATGAATATCAAGTTATATAGTTAAGTGACTATAAAATAAATACATTGCTAATATTTACTTTAATTTTATTATTATTTTTGTCCTAAATTATTCATTTTAGCATACAAATACTGTATTGATTAAAACCATTGTTTCAAAAATAGAAACTACAATAAATCCTTTGGGAATAGATTTTTAGTAATCAATGTTGTTTTGGGTCTTTTATCGTAGCATAGGCTGCGTAGGAGGCTATTGCGCATTGGTTCCTTCCACGAGCCATATACATATAGCCATTATCACCCCACAGAGAACTCCACCAGTTTTTAAGTATCCATGCGTTTTTTGTATAGCCTATTAACAACATAGCGTGATTAACATACGTAGAAGAACACATTGGATCATCATATATTCCAGATCTGCAAATAAAAATTCAAGCGTGACGTTTAAGTAGATATAAACAGTTTTTATGATAAAATTAAACATATTTGAAGGCTTTTGAATCCAATGAATTTCATCTAAACATACCATAAATTGTTAAAGTTTTTTTTATCATTGTTTTTATTATATATATTTGTTATCTAAATTTCTTACGAGTATAACTGAAAAGTTTTCGGACTTGCATTGACTGAAACACTGACGGGACCCACAAGAGCAACTGTTGCTTTCAATGCATGTTCATCAAACGGTGGTAAGATTGACCATGAAGATATCTGAAGAATAGCTTTGAACTTTCTAAAATGACATAAAGTCTCCTATATTTCAACAACATTTATTTTAACAATTAATTCTAAATAGGATAAAAGCCAGAGATGTATGTTTAAAATTTGGCACTCGTTCGTTGTCATATTAGAAATATTCGTAGGAAAGAATGCCCTGTATTTAGTTATTAACATTTATTTAATTATAAAATTTTACCTTATATTACTTGTTAAATTAATTTTTTTTTTAATACTAACATGAAAACATTATTAAAAAACATTTGGAATTGTATTATATATATAATGATATAATTTGGTATCATTTTATTGATGATCTTATAGTGTCACTTCTTAATGTTTATTAGAGATTGAATGATGTATGATCAGGCTCATATTATGAGAACAATGGCCTGAGCTAGTTTTATAATTTTTTTTTGTATTTGACAGTTATTTTTTGGAAAAGGAAATTTTTTATAGTAGATTTTTTTAGATAGGAGGGGGGTCGGGGCCGGATTAAGACTTATAGAGGGTAGTAATTTGAGATGGGGCCCCCCTATGGAATATATCACTGCCATAAATAAAGTAATGACTAAAAAACAAAATCCAAAAATACTGTAACTAATCCATGACTAGGCTAGTAATATTTGAAATTCCTCGGGGCGTCCGTTCCCTGCCCCCAATCTAGGTTAATAGGGGGGTATTTGATCTGTTATAGGACCACTTCTACTAATGAAGTAAATGAAGACTTAAAAATTGTTGCGGCCTTCTCGCACAAAAATAAGAGCATTGAGTAAAAAATACAATTTTAATATCACTTATATTACGCTATTAAAAATGGTTCGTATTTTAACAATTTAAATAGTTAATAAAAACATGGTTAGTCCCCTGCGAACGATTTCTTTTAAAATTATATATTAATATATGAATGTGATTGAAAATATAAAAAACATTATTTAAAAATTAACAAATATTGTAAACGCAATACAATTATGTAAACTAAAATTAATTGAAAATCCTGTATTATTGATAGAAAAATTTCATATAAATTATATTCTATGGCATGCATTTTGTCTTTTTATGATAAAAAAGTTTTACTGTGATTAAATTTTATTCAAATTGTGTCATCCGTGTAAAAATGTTTATAAATATTCATTTAGTGTTTATATTATCTATGTCAATTAGAAAAAATTCTACTCAATAAATTAGTTTCACCATTTTTATAAATTTTCATTGAAAAATAACTTCGTATATATTATATTTGATTTTATATTTTGTAAAATTGTGTTTATAATACGTGTAAAAAAGTTTTAGTGCTGCCAATCATATTTATAAATAATTAGTGTTCATTAGAAATTATCTAAGACCAGGTACGTTTATACTTTTTCTTTAAATTCAAAATTATGTCATAATACTTCAAGTTAATTGTAATTTATTTTACAAAATGGAACAGGGAATTAAAGTAAGAAAACTCAAACAAATATTAAAAGTTTTTCATTACTGAATTTAAACACTTATGCTTGAACATATCTGTCAATATATTCCACCTAAAAGATCATTTAACATTTTTAAAAGATTCAATCATATTACGTTGTTTATTACTATAATCATAAATGACGATAACTATTTACAGTCGTTATAAGTAAGATTCGATTCTATACGAACTATATTTAAATATACAAGTTAATAAGAAAAAAGTTTAATCATGTGTCATTTGTTAAAAATGTCTTTTTGTAGACAGTATTTATTTTTAAATAAAATAATAATTTTATTACAAATTTTATTTTTTTATAATAAAAATTTAATTTTAAATAAATAAAAATTATTCAGGTTACGAATTTATAAAAAAAATTATTTTGTATCTTCGAGTTTTAATTATAGCCAGTAATTAAAAACAGTAAATACTTGTTTAATTATTTTATGTAGAATTTTAATTTATTAAATAATAATTATTAATTTTAATTATAGCTTTCTTTTAAAATTTCTAATAACCCATTTAAAGTTTAATTAAAAAAATTATTTTATCCATTATTTGAGTGAACGATTAAAACTTAAAGTTAAATTTAACTTTCAATAAGTAATATTTTTATGTCTGGCTAAACATTTTTTAACACCAATCTTAATTGTTTTTTTTTTTAAATAAAAACCAATGTATATAGCTTACTTTATGTTAATTCTTGACGAATAATGTGGATAGTGAAATAGTTTTTATTGTTTACAGATCAAGTTATTAAGGCAATATGACTTCATTTTCGAATTTTTCTTGCACTCAGCAAGAATTAGATCAAAATAATGACTATTTTCCTGACCAGCCTATGATTAGATTAAATTATGGTCGTGAAATAATTTTAATGGAACTGTCACAACTTGATAAGATTATCGATAAAGAAGTGATAGATACAATCGAAATAAAAAACGTTGAATTGGGTGAATATATGATGAAACAGTGTGAACAAAATTTACATTGGTTTTCATACACATATGATAAAGCATTACAAAAGGGTAAAAAAAAATGCGTTAAAAAAAGTGATTTACAAGATGCTTATGAAAAACCAGTTAATGAAAAGTATAATAATTATAATTTATTAAAATAAGTTAAAATGTAGAATAGTTACAATATTTTTTCAATAATTTCATAATTAAAAACTATGTTAAAAAAGTTTTTTCTTTGGAACTACACTTTTATGAAGTTCCATACAACATGCATGGATAATTTTTGATTCTCCAATGATTTATACAAATTTTTAGCATATTATATCAAAATTCCACACTCGTACGTTATTAACCTGCATATTAATATTATCATACAGATATGTAGGAATTTTCGGATCATTTCTCATAGTACAATTATCGAAAAATAATTATACATTATATTTATAGTAAAATATAATTTATAAAAGAAAGAAGTGCAAATTATATTATTTTTTGGGTAGTTATGTAAATAACTTTGTAATTATTTCAAAATGTACCTTAAAAATAAATCATCATAAATAATTTTTTTACTGATTTCACAAAATCATGTTATTGAAAATTAAATTATTTTTATTATTTATAAGTTATTATTAAATTTATGTTTAGTTATAGTGGTGATGATAGACTATCAGAAGTCAGTATGTCCGAAGCTAAAATACCTGATGTGGTAGATTTGACAGTAGTTGATGATACTGATATCCCAGTTGTATATCACAGCTCATTCCCGACTCAAAAACATAAAAAGAAGGAACCCCTTGGAGAATATTCTCTGTTTAAAGCTTCAAATGAAAAGCAAAAGGAATTCTCAGTGTATACAAACAAAACTATTGATTCGGAAAAAAAATCAGAGTCATCTCGTAAAGAGTCGAATACCCGTTTCAATTGGTCACCAGCTTCAAATGTAACATTCCAAAATTCAAAGAATCAAAATTCGACATCAAAATCATATTATTATGTTAATAATAAAGAAGATAGGAAACGATCATACCAAAACATGTATTTTTTGGCGTCTAATAATCAACACAGGAATAATTATGTAACGAAACCTGAAAAAGAAGTAGTTTCTAAAAAACAATGTAAGTACAATAACTACTTGACGAACCCTGAAAAAGAGACATTTGCTGAGAACAAAGAAAAAAAAAAAATAACATTTTCTTCGTATTTGAAAGAAAAAATAGTTAATGGTGAAGTTGATGAAAGTCTAACGTCAGCAGCATTAGCTTCAAGAGCACTGATAGATCATTATCACAAGAAAAACTTGAAAAGCCAATATTTACAAATAGTGCGAAGTGGAAGTACGGCAGAAGTTAACGATGAAGAATTTAAAAATATTATCGAATCGTTAAATGTATATTATCCACAATATGCAAATATAATCATAAAACCTGTTGAGGAAGAGGGGGATAATAAAAACGCGTGGCAACCGCCACCGTTGCATGTGCGCATAATAAAAGATTCAACGGCCCAATTAATTTGGAAGTCTCCAGATCCTTCATCTAATTTTCCCATTAAACAATATATAGAATCTTATGAACTTTATATTGGTTATAGAATAAAACCATCTACAGATATTGGCGAATGGATACCTATGGGAAAGATTCCAGCAACATTCAATTCAATGTACTGTGAAATAGCAGGGCTTTTAGGTGGACGCGTATATATTTTTACTTTAAGAGCAATAGATAATATAGGTAAATTCAGCCAGTTTGGGCTCAAAGAATTGGATGTTTCAAATATTTAGTCTCAAAATCATTGAATAATTTTATAATTTGTTATTATATATTTTAATTTTTTATTGAATATCTTTGCATTACTAATGATACTTAATAATTAAAATATTTTTACTTGCATTTTGTCTTTTGATAAAAAAATATTTATTTATTTAATTAAAAAATATCATCATTAATTATTAACAATGAACTAATTAAGAACTTAATAATATATTAATAGGAGTAATATACAATAGTTATATATATTACCTTTGCTTTGTATGTATAATCTATTCCTTGCATAATACCTCCAACTCTTTTAATGTACTCTAAAGTATTTCTAAACGATCCTCCAGAGCAACCTAGATTCCCATATGCAATTGAACAATCAATAATTTGTTGTGAACTGTTAATAAGTATTAAAGATTGATGTAGTATAAGCTTTTTAAATAAAAAAGTTGTATAATTAATATTCAATTTGATTAAGTGTGCATATATTTTGGTTACTAAATTCATTTAAATATTTTTAGAATTTGTCTCTAATATTCAACTGTTATTCTTGTTATAATTTTATTCATTTTCGCATTTTTAAAGCAATGTTTATAGTGTAAAACTTAAGACTTTGTGCACATAATTTTCAAATAAAATTGATAAAAGTGTAGACCTAAGTATTCACCTTAATGTATGTAACTTGCCAGTTTCTTTAAAAAGTTGACCTTCTAACATACTAGCGATGCTAAATGCGTAACATGCTCCACAATCTAGTTGATTCCAAGCAGGAGTTTTAAATCCTTTATCCCGCCAATCAAACTATGCACATAATTTTATTGTAATTATTATTATTTTTTAAATTTAAGTTATAATGTACATTTTTCGAATAAATACCTCTTCAGGAAGTTGTGTGACATTATGATGTCGATGAATATTTGATATTACTACTTTTTTAGAAGCTGGTAGTTTACTATGAGAGAGCCTTGTGAAATGTCTGTCATACATTTTAGGAGGCTATAATTTAATGAAATAAAATATAAATAATGATGGATATGTTGCAGAAATATATACATATTTAATATTAATTGTCCTTAATTACTTATAATAATAAGGAAAAATTAAATTATTTTTATAATATTCATAACTTAACTCATTGGAACTTAATTCATTTATATATTAAACAAAATCAATTGAAATTTTTTATAAAATTTATAATTATGTTGAATAAACTTATTGGCTGCATGTAATTTGCATTAAAAACTATTGAATAATATTTTCAAAGCTCAGCAAATCAAATATAAAATAGAAGACATAGACTAATTAAAAATTATCAATTTATAATTAACAACATAGTAAAGCTTTCAATAGTTTTTAAGGTACTTGATGATGAAATTTTTATTATTTTTCATCTGATTGTTTAAAATTAAGTGTTATGAAAAATAATAAACGTAAATTTATAGCAACCAAATACGATCACTAAAAAAACTATCATTAGAATAAAAATAAACGTAATTGTAAAATATCATTTTCGTTATTGAATAAAAAATAAAACCTCTGGTAAATTAATATAATTTAAAATACACCAAGTCGTTAAGCTCACCATATCAGATAAATGATTAAGATATAGTGTATAATTGTGTTTTCCATCTTTGGCTTCATCATTATGTTTCTTGGTATGATGAAAATTTTCTTCCCATACTAATCGATGATGTATTTCCTTTGTCCTTGAGTAAGTCTTATTATGTGTATCCTAAATTGTAGAAATAAAATTAAAAAACACATAATGGTGAAATTAATATCTTCTCAGTTTTACATCGAAGCTATGAATAACGCAATTTGGATATCATATAATGATAAGCAAAAAATATTCATATAAGAACTATAAATAATTGTTAGTTTATTTCGAAAAAAATTTTTTATGATTTTACTTTAAAAATATTCCAGTGTAAATCTAATTGAGGAGTGTATTTAGCTTTTAGTGTGTGTCCCAAATTACAAAACGCCAATAAAAGAATCACACGTCTAAATAAAATTTAAAAGGTTTTAATGAAAATTAATAATCATGTAAAAATTAAAGGAGATACTAACCTGAGCTCATTCCACATATTATAAAATAATCATTAGGATTAAAAATTAATTAAATAAATATATATATATAACTTAAAAAAACACTATACATATCCATTTAGCATTAGACTTCTAACGTTTGTGCGACGTGTTAAAGTGTATTGGAAATGTCTATTGTAATTATTGCTCAATATTATTGAAACAATAATATTTATTATTGTTATTGTTAAGTACTTAATCTAGTATAAATGCCTCATCGACTAATTTTTTTTGTAACAAAAAACAGAAGTTGATTTTAATTTAATGTGTAAAAAATATATTGATTATAATTTATATAATTGTATAAATAGATAGTATAATAAAAAATGTATGTAATCTTTCAAAAAGAATGTCTCTTACTATGAAATTTTAAAAATACTTTTGTATTGAGACATTTATTTTTCAATAGGTAATAAAAAATTATATTGTCAACTATTTACAATGCCACTTGAACTACAGCTTTTAATTAAAAAAATTTTCGGTTAAAATTCTTGCAGAAATTTTTTTTTTATTATTTTCCAGAAGACTATAAAATATGAAACATAAGTCGAGAAATGTTATGAACTATAAGTAGGGTATTCGAAAAATTGCTTACACATCATTTTCATAATGCGGAACGTTTATATTCATTATTATATAACATATTTAACGTAAAATTTGTGTAGATTTAAAAATAAATAACTTTAATAATGTGTTGTAATCATTTAACCAGATACAAAAGACTTACTAATTTACAGTAGACTGATATAACTAAAATAATATTGTCAGCGCCCTCTAGCCACATTTAGATTTTTAGTTACACACTTGAAGGTTTTTAAACATTTAGGCGATGTGCCTTTTTAAATATTAATATATTCTTTCACATCATAGAACGGACATTAAATTTCTTTATTTTGATTAATAAAAATTCAATTTTTATATTTATTTTACACAAAATTTTGTCTTAATTATAATCCAGTACGTAATCTTCTTATCGTCCTATCTACTCATTGGCATTGGGTGAATGGTGGCCACAATTAAGAAGTGTCAAAATCAAAAAAATATCAACCAGTTATGTACTATCCCCCATCTGATTTTGACAAGTTTATAAACTTTTAATCCAGTGATATATTTCGCATTTTTTTTTTTTATAACCTTTTATAGTTTTAGACTAAATTAATGACATATTTTTTATTATTATACGCATTACGCAGGCCACTTATTAAACCCTATTATAAGGTGTGTAGTGCAACTTTGACAAATCTAGATTTTAAAGATCATCCAAACATAAACTTTTCATAGTTGATGTTAGGTGTATACTAAGTTTTCATACAATATATGTTCACTTGTGATATTTTAACCTTCTTCATATCGACCAATATCACTTTTAACGAGTGGCTAAACTCTTAGAAAAGCTTCTTTTAAAGCGCCTCAAACCTTTAATAGAAGAAAAAAAATCTCAAACCAGATCATCAATTTGGTTTTAGAAACAAACATTCAACTATAGACCAAATTCATCGTGTAACAAACGCAATAAGTAAGGCGTTTGAAGAAAAAAATTATTGTTGCAGAGTATTCCTTGACATAGCCCAGGCTATTGATAAAGTCTGGTATAAAAAGGTCTGCTTATAAAATTGCGTGAAAAACTACTAAGCTATTGGTGAACACTATTCGAGTCCTATTTGACTGAAAGACAGTTTCAGCGTCATACATGAAAAAGCTTGAACTAATTGGAAAAATAGAGCCCAAATTGGTCTATGAAGTAGTAATAAATTATTACTAATAATTGGAGACCCTCAAATCAAAGGTAATATAAAATGGTTTAACATAAAAAATAATCAAATTAATATTGCTTTTTTATCAAGAGATGCTATTATTGTTTAAAGGACGATCACCTTGATTTATAGGACTGTATACAGTTACAGATAGATTCTTATAATTTTTTCTATTCTTAAATATAATATAACAATACAAAACAAGCAGTTTGTATTATTTATTCAATTAATGTTTCAATTTAATTTATAAGTATTTTAAATTATTAATAAAAATTATGTGTTAGTAAATTAAAACTTAACAGTGAATGTATTGTAAAAATATTCTATGTTATTGCTAATTTATGATCAATATATTGTCATTAATTAAAGATTCTTTTGATTAACATATTTAATTTAATAAATATAGATAGATGTATGTTAAAAAAAGTATAGATGATATCTGACAGTGATTAAAATAACTATCATAAAAAACGCTTCGATGCAAATCTGTAGATAATGTTTAATTTTAAAAATTTATAAATTATTCAAAAAGGAACTCTTATTTCCTTATTTATATCCTGATTATAATTTCTTAGATTTAAAAGTATAAATTATGAATAAATATTTATTATAACAATTAAATAGAGAATGAAATTGATATTTAATAATTTAGTTTTGTAATTTTTAAAGAGAAATAATAAAAAATTATAAAGTAGATATTAGTTTTACAACATGTATACAGAGTGATTTTTTTATCATAACTCGCTCAATTACTTACAGAGTAATAATAATTTAAACTTTTTTTTTATTATTATTTTTAATTATACATTATTCTTGAATTATGAACTATGCAATACTTTTTAAGTTCATCCCTTATGCCTTGTAAGGGTGTCAACTTTGTTTTTTTAAATGAAAAAAACATATTTTTAATTTAAAAAAATTTTTGAGTTTTTAATTTTATAGTAAATGGCATTTGAATTTTTTATGATATTGCAATTGGTTTTTTATGATAACAATATTCGCAGCTACATAGCATTGTTATTATCAATGGTAGTAAGGCACATTGTTGTGAGTTCATAAATACACTAACAGACTATATAAAAAGTATATCTATTTATAGTCATAATTAATAATAAACAATCCGTAACTGTGACAGCGATGTCATAAAAATCATTTAACTATCTGCATTTGTAATCCCTTGTGTATTATACATGTATATTAACTCAAAAATTTGAAATTTTAAATGTTTATATCTAATAAAGGAATAAAGTTATATTAATAATTCAAATGCCATTTACTATTAAATTAAAAACTCAAACATTTTATTAAATTAAGAATATGGGTTTCCATTTAAAAAAACAAAGTTGACACCCTTATAAGGATGAACTTAAAAAGTATTGCATAGTTAATAATTCAAGAATAATGTGTAACTAAAAATAATAAAAAAAAAAATATTTAAATTATTATTACTCTATAAGTAATTGAGTGGGTCATGATAAAAAAATCACTCTGTATAATAACCCTATTATTAGGTATATTAAAATTAATCAAAATACAATACCAATATTTTGAACACATTTCGAAATATATCTCGAAATTTTTTCTTGAGAGCTGAGAAAAAGTAGTGACAGACACAAAAAAAAAAAATTCATCAATGTAAAAATAATACCTTCTCAGCTTCACATTGAAACTAAATATAACCAAAACGATGTACAAAAACTGCAATTTTGAATCTTCTTTTTAAGCAAGTAAAGTGTCAGATTTTGAAAAAAATTCTATCAAACAAAAGGAAAATATTTAAGGTTTTAATATAAACAAAAATTATTTTAATTCGTTNATGATAGTGATTTTAATCACTGTCAGATATCATCTATACTTGTCCCATCTATGCCTCGTCCACACTGTGCCTCGACCCCACTGTGCTACCGTTTTTTTTTTAAGAAGTTATTGTGGTTTTAAGAAAAAAAAGTTTAAAAAAATTAGAAATTTACCGATTTAAAAAATCGTAATTTTTTGGGGGATTTTCCTCATTTATAGGAAACAAAGAAATTTTTTTCAATTTTTAAGGGCAATGTTTTCAATTAGATACTATTTATGATCTTTTGACGTATTTTTGAAAGAAATTGATCCGGTGAGAACAGAGAAAAAGTTGTAACGAACACAAAAAAAAAACCCATAATAGTAAAATTAATACCTCCTCAGCATCGAAGCTAAAAAAATACATTATTTAATTTTCGTAAAAAAATATACATAAAAAGTGTTTGAATTAATGTCACTGAAATATAATTTGAACTTGACTTTGATATTAATTATCTGAGTAATACGATAGATAATAGATCAAATATATTCATATCCTATCACTTTTATTTCAATTACAACAATGCACTATTGTTTTTAATATCGTTCATTGACACTCATTAAACCCGCATCGAAGCTAAAATGTAAAATATAAAATCGAGAATTTTCATACAAAAATAGCATTCATTACTTATTTTCACCATGAATACAAAATAAAGTCCGAAATTTTTTTTTATAATAAAGTATATTACATTATCTTTAATTTAAGATATATATAAAAGTGTCAGAGTTTCCAGAACACTATCAAAATTTAAGTTGAAAAAGTTGATTTTATGTGAAAAAGTTGTCATTTTGAATCCCCCTGTGGGCAGATAATGGGTCATATTTATTAAAAAAATATAAAAAATATAAAAAAATATAGGTAAAGACATCATGCATCTATAAAAAAAATTATATTGATTTAGCCATTTTTAGAAAAGTTATGGCAGTTAAAAAAAAATGGAAAAAATGTCGAAAATTAGCGATTTTTAAATTTATAATTTTTTTGGAGATTTCCTCCATTTACGGAGAACGAGGGAAATTTTTTCAATTTTTGAGGGTAATGTCTTCGACTAAATACGATTTGTGATCTTTTAACGTATCGTTGAAAGAAATCGGTTCGGTGAGAGCTGAGAAAGTGATTACAGACACACACACAAAAAAAAACTACAGCATAGTAAAACCAATACCTTCTTAGCTTCGCATCGAAGCCATTAAAAATAATTCAGCTTTATATTTGGAAAATACAATAATTTTTTAAAACAAAAAAATCTATTTTTTCAATTATTTACTTTTTTACTTTAATATAAATTTCTTTTATGTATACCATGGTAAAAAAAAGAACTAGTACTTGCATTCAACAAATAAATTTCAATCAAACAAATTTAAAAAAAAATGGTAGCACAGAGGGGTGGCGGCACAGTGGGGTCGTGGCATAGTTGGGTCCAGTATAGATGCTATCTGACAGTGATTAAAATCACTATCATAAAAAACGCTTCGATGCAAACCTGTAGTTAAGGTTTATTTTAAAAAATAAAATTTGTTTAAGTAGCATATTTTTGAATATGGTAGCCATTTGTGCATAGAAGATAGGTCGTCGGTATAAATTTTTTTTTTCATTTTATAGTACATAAAATAAGCTTTAATTTGATATATGTTTAAAGGACGCAGTATTTCCGGAACCTTTTTAAAAATTAAGTTGAAAAAGTTATTTTTTGTAAATAAGTTACAATTTTAAATCCCCCCTGTGAGCAGAATAAGTGTTAGATTTTCAAAAAAAAATGATATCAAATGAAAGAAAATTACCTAAGGTTTCAATATAAAGAAATATTATTTTGATTAGTTAATATTTGAAAAAGTTATGGCAGTTTTAAGTANAATATTATTTTTATTTGTTCATTTTTGAAAAAGTTATGGCAGTTTTAAGTACAAAAAACATCCCGATAAAATGTAATTTTTATCGCAAACATTACATTTTTTTTTAATTTTCGACAGCCATTTGCACATAGAAGACAAGATGTCGGGACAATTTTTTTTTTCATTTGATAGTATATAACATAACCTATGATTTGATGTATGTTTAAAGGCTGCAGTATTTCCGGAACATTTTCAAAAATTAAGTTGAAAAAGTTAGTTTTTGTAAAAAAGTTGC
>NW_026099573.1:25933209-26053286 GCF_025091365.1 Daktulosphaira vitifoliae
ATCTATGTTTTTTACAATATTTTAAGTTTTGAACGCCCCCTATATAAGGAGAAATTGTCCAATTTTAATAAAAAGTATGTCAAATGAAAGATGTACTTATAATGTATTTAGAAAAAAAAAATTTGTGCTGATATATACATTTTTCAAAAAGTTATAGCATTTTTAAGTTGAAAATTTAAAATCGAAAATTTTAACACAAAAATAGTGTTTTTTTAACTACGGCAGCCGTTTAAATGTAGAAGAAAAAGTGTCGGGACAAATGTTTTTTTTTTCATTTTATAGTAAATAAAAAAAGCTTTAATTTAATATATGTTTGAAGAACGCAGTATTTCCGGAATATTTTCAAAAATTATGTTGAAAAAGTTAATTTTTGTAAAAAAGTTGCTATTTTAAATTCCCCTCAATGAGCAGGTTAAGTGTTAGATTTTCAAAAAAATGATATCAAATGAAAGGTAAATATCTAAGGTTTTAGTATAAAAAAAAAATTATGTTGATTTGTTGATTTTTGAAAAAGTTATGGAAGTTTTAAAAAAAAAAATTGATNATTGATATTTACTATGGCTTATAAAATTAAATTAAGTATTAATCAACAAATTTTTATGAAATAATTATTGTCTGACCAAAAATATAGGATAGAATGGTTAATAAATCACTCAGCATATGTTATTGTTTTGTAATGAACTGTATTTTGATTTTAAAGTATTAATATAAAATGTACATAAAAATGGTTGTGAATAGCAAACAAAATGAATTATAAAAGCCTTTATCGTTTCATATTTGAAAAAAAAAAAAAAAAAAAAAAAAAAAAAAAAAAAAAAAAAAAACACAGTAAAATTAATAATACCTTCTCCGCTTCGCATCGAAGCTAAAATCAAACGTGATATAAATAATTTTTATATAATAAGATTCCTTATTAATCATGTTTTTTTTTAGAAAGACAACTCAAAGCATAACATCAAAAATTATCAGTGTGAATAAAAATATAATTTACATAATTATAATGTATTACTAATATTGCAACAAATTATTAATGATGTAATCCACATAATAATCACACTTATGTTTGATTTACATTTACAAATATTGAATGGTGTACTTATGTAATTCACTTATTGATGAAATACTACAGTCATCTACATTACTCAATATCATGAAAATTATATATATATATATATACAATCATTATCAATGGTATCTCAAGTTAAAAATATAAACAAATTAATCAAAATATTTTATAACGAATGTTCTACGTACTTAGGTCTTTAAGAACACCGAGTACATGACAAAGAAAAAATGTCATGCTGAAATTGTATGATTTTTGGTATTGTTAAAACTAAAATACTATTGTTAATGCTTGATAATTTCTGGAAAATAAGATTTCAGTGAGTTTTTTATTAATTATCTTTAAATACAATGCATTAGCTTTAATTTAGAAGTCAAGTTTTGTGGAATCATATTTTGAAGTATTATCAATAAAAAAATTGGATATATCTAACCAGTATCCAAAATGTTATTTCAATATAAATTAAAAAATACAAATATCAACATTGACTGTTTAATAACAATTATCATAAGTTGAAACATTTTCCTTTATGATTTCTTAATTTGATAATTATTGATAAATAAGTGAGTTAATTTGGTATGTTGCTATTTGAACAAATAAATTTAACGTCTTATATGGTATAAGAGATGAATAAATTAATTGATAAGTCGAGAAAAATATGTAACTAAAAGAAAAAAAAATATCAATATTATTAAAATATTTTATTAAATTAAAGGTTTGTTAAATTTTAATGGTTCTGTATGACTATAAGGGAATAAGAAACAAATATGCAGTAGATATAAATGATTTTTTATGTATGTTTATATTAATATTTACGAATAAGATAATAATGTCATTTTTATTGCACTGTTTATAATTTATTGATAGTTTTTCTTTACTTATATTTTGCTATTTAAGGTATGTTTTACGATAGTTCAGAACTTTATCGATTTTATTATTCTCTTAATTTTGTTTTAGAATAGTTCCCTTAGTAACAGAGAAGGTAATACTTGTCTCTCACGATATTAGTGCTTCTTCCATTACCACTATTTTTTTTTAAATCGGCTAAAAATATATATGTTACAGTAAGCCATTAAAATTTTTATTTTATTTAATTTTGGTTTAAACGAATAATAGCTAAAAATTAAAATAATGTTGCGTTCAAAACGTGAAGAAAGATCCGAGTACCAACTTCAAATTAAAGTAAGTAAAAATATATTATGCTTTATAATATTAATATATGTTATAAAAAAGAAATGCTAGTAATGATACCCATCTAATACCAATAAAATTTTAAATAATTGTTGAATAAAAATGAATCTATTTATGGAATTCAGATAAATATGTCTTAGATTATTTTTAATCGCAAGAACAGTACAATATATAGTATAGTTTAAAATTAAATTTTCTGAAGAAATTTTTTTGGCAGTATTATCAATAAAGGCAGACATAATGACTCTAGAGGGACCGTAAGGGCTGTGCATTCTCCCATTGATAAACCTTTTTATCAAACCTATAATAAGTCACAATTTTTTTTTATGATAGCTCCTATTGAAAAATGAGAAATAAAAATTAAAAAACCTCTAAAATAAGAATATATACGTGCTATGAACTTAAAAAGAATTTGATATTGATATACACGGTGATCGGTTTATCGTAAACTAATATATAATTTTGTAAAAACCATTTTTAATTTATTTTGATTTATCAGCTAATAATAACTTTTTAGTATCATCCCATATAACTTAAAATGAGGGTTAACTATTTATTAAATGGTAACATTATATTTAATTAACTTATAGAATATAAAATTATCTAATTAAGAAAATGACTGATCGATAACAACTTTTTAACCAGTATTTTGTGTGTTATTTTCATTTGCATACCTATGCGCGCTGAAGAGTACGCTCGGAATATAAGTAGTGATAAAAATAGGAGCACCTACTTACTTACCTACCTTACTTTAGATTGTTAAAAACTTTTGAAACATTTGTTCATAAATTATAACTCTGTCTAGTTATTTTATTTTAGTGACTATTCAGTTAATTGAATATGTATATTCCCATTTAAAATAATAAAGTTGATACCACTTTAAGTTATAAGCGTTGATTCTAATGAGTAATTATTAATGATAAATCAAGAATTGTAGGTAACTAAAACAAATAAAAAATTGTTCTCCAATATTGTATTTATTTTGCTAGTAATCGAGTGGTATATGATAAATCGATCACTATGTAGATAGTCTTTTAAGTTTTATTAAAAAAAAATAATTTTATCCAGAAGTTAAAGAATGAAAACCGCCAGTTAAAAATTTTACAAAGACAACATGAAAACACATTATTTCGATATGGTCAGACATCAGTTGACATGCAGCAAATTTTAATAACTTATACGGATGATTTAAAAATGATGCATTATTACATGCAAAAATTGAAAAACAAATTGAGAAAATCTCAAGACGACTATAAACAACAAAATACCGAACTTCTTGAGATAAAAAAAAATTATAAACATTTGTTAGACTTATCAAAAAATAAGCAATTAGAAGAACGTGAAAAGCTCTCTAGCCATTTAGAAGAAAACAAAGAATTAATTAAAGAACTAGATAAAAATATTCTAGTAAGAAATACATAATTTATCTAGACTAGAATATAATATATTATTTGATATTATAAGGATAAATAATTTTATAATTGATATACGTATACTTTATGTTAGGCTTTAACGAGTGCAAATGAAAATCAGAAAAAGAACTACCAGATTCAATTAGCTGAAGAAACAAATAAAGTTAAAAAATTGCAAATAGAACTTAAGAATATGACTGATCAATATAAAAAACTGCAATCACAGATGGAAATATTGAAGTTTAAGAGTTATGGAGGAAGACGAAGTTTTGTAAGGGGTATGTCTGGTTGTTATACAAATGATACATCTACTTCTAAAATTACTACCTTAGAACGGTAAAAATGAAATATTTTCTTATAAAATATTATTATAATTAACATAATTTTTTTAGCCTCGGTACGAAGCTGAAGTGATAGATTTGTGATGGTGTGGGTTTTTTTTATATCTGTCCATTTTAATAAATTCTCATCTATTATTAGTACAAATTTGTTTGTCTATAAGTCAAAAGAAATCGATATAATTTTGTTGCATCTATCATTGTCGAAAATTTCAAAAACCTCAAATTTTAAATAATAAATTATGTTATCTTAAAATATCAAATTAAAATTCTTTTTTGCTTTTTAATACTACTATAACTGTTTTTTTCAAAAAATTAATCCCAATTAAATTTTAATAGAGTATACTAAAAACAATAAGCTATCTTTTAGTATGGTTTTCATGAAAATTTAATGAAAAACTTAAGTAGAGGATAAGTTTGAAAGAGACCACACAGACATGCAAATTATTTTTTTCAACTCAATTTTTGTAAATTTTCCTGGGCATCTGACAAAGTGAAATATATGTCAAACTAAACATTTTTAATAACAAAGGATAAACGTCTTGGCGATGTTTTGTCCCATGAGTTATTTAACTTTAAAATGTATTATTTTAGCAAAACATTTAAGAGATTCGCTTTGAAGCGTTTTTTATAACATTGGTGTTAATCACTGATAGATATCTTTTTTACTTGTTCCACCAATCCCACTGTGTTGATTTTTTTTTGATCGTAGTGTTGTTATAAAATTTAAGTTTAAAATAATATTTAATTCACAGGGATAAAGACAAAATACCAAAATTCAACAAAAACTTTATTAAAAAAAACAATTCAATTAAACCACAAAATACTAATGTTCCTAGAAAATCTCTTAAAACAGAATTATCAAATATTAGCGATACTACTAGAGATATGCAATTAAAACTAATGCGACAAGTTCACGGAGATGTAATTGAAAAACCTAAAATTTTGTTAAAAAAAAAATCAACTAATACATCAATTCTTCCGTGGAATAATCGAGATATTTTCAAACTTCTAAAAGTAATTTCCTGTTAAATTTTTGTATAAGTATAAACATATTTTTTTATTATTTCTTACTAATACTTTTTACACTGTTTGTAACAAGGAAAGAGAAATCGAATCATTAGGTGAGAAATTTATTGATTTAGAAGATAAATTGTCAAATATTATAAATCCTTTTTCAGTTTCTGATGTTCCAAAAAATGTTAAAACAAAAACTAGCAGACTATAGTTAATGTTTACGTAGTTTTTTTCTAATTTATTGTATTATTTAATTAATATAGTGACTTCTTATTTTAATAATTTAATTTTGTATGTATTTATTAAAATTTTAAAAGGATAGGAAAACAAAATTAGTTTGTTGTTTTATGTAAATAATTACTGCACAAGAGCAGTTCGTTTATTTTTTAAAAATTTACATAGATATTTTTATGTTATTGTTAATAATAAAATCATAATGTTATAAACATCTGGACACGTCGAAAATCAAATGAGATAAATAACACCAATAATTTGTAAAATATTATAATTACACGAACACGGCTCAGAAATTTACATAAATTAAATAAAAATATCACGAGGTATTCACATCATAACAACATGGACGAACAGTAAAAAAATCCAGTACTCAGCTCATTTTATATAAAAATAAATTAACAAAACGATATTTTTGATTCGTTTTTCAGCCAAAATCAAAATATTTATATTAAAAATATTATTAACAAAATTGTTATTTACAATCCGTAATGTGTTACTGGAAGTTTTTACAAATTATAGTAATAGATAGTGAATTAATATGTAAAATTTTGTACAAAAGAAAAGTTGATTTTGTATAAAATAATACGAATTGGGACGTTCAATAATATGGTAATACTTCTCATGAAATCCATTGTTCCAGAGTATAGTGTGTTTAACATATATATTAATATCTTGTTTAAGTTTTTATCTATAAAAACTTATTTACAGAAAAATATTGAACAAAAGATAATTTCAATGATGTTATTTAATAATTATTTAGTTGGATTTGATAAATCTTATATTATAAGGGTCATCACATAGTTCTGGATATCTTTCGATATCTCTTATATACTCGCCATCAAATCCACTAGCATACCCTGATTTAAGTATTTCATCTACTTCAGCTGTGGTCCAGTCTTTGTTAGTAGGTAAACCTAATCTCAATAAGTCTCGTTCGCGGTGCCATGCTTTTCGCATCACTGCTGTTTTAGCATGATGTAATAATCGTTGTTTTTCATGATCCAATGTTGTACCATAACGTAGATTCATCACGGTGTCTGTGCAATGTATTCTTACGTCGACTACCTAAAAAAAAATCCAACAAAATTATTTATTGAATAATGTTATTTGTATAATTTTATGTATATTCATACCTTTCCAGAATTATTGTCCGATTCTTTTTCATGAAACGTGGTATTCATCTGTGTACCAAATCTCTTTAATTGTACCTTGTCTTCATTGGCATGCCATATGTCTTTTTTCACAAAGTAGTATGCATCCTGCTGAGCACCATGCATAACCAAGCTAAATGGTAGTAAAAATGTATCATTAAAAACTGAAGTGAATACGTCTTTGTAGATTGGATTAGCATTAGGTACACTTTGCACGACAACTCGGCCGTCATCGGATCTAGACAAGAGAATTCCATTTCCAAAAAGGGGCACCAAAGATGCTCCTGGGTCATCACCATGAGCTTTGGGACCTCGATTTTTTGGTTCTTCTAATTCATTCATATAAAACGTAATCCACATTGGATCCAGCCATTTTGATTTTTCTTTAAAAGAGTTGATTGCAGGTTCAGCATGCGTTTTCGATTCGGATAAGAATGTTAATTTGCGTTTGCTTAGTAACTTATTTAAATTATTGAAATACACAGACGTTACATCTAAAGGTGTCGAACCTAGAATAGGCGAAACAGATGGCAATAGCGATGGGAATGTTGATATAGACTGTGGCATTTGAGGCATTACAGAGTTTAAATCATAACCCACTAACGATAACCAATGTTTCTCGTCTGTACAACAAAATTATTAGAATATAAAAATTAAATTAAACCTAAAAAAACTGTATTAGTCAATTCACCTTTAAGATACTGTCTTGTAGGAGCAACATTAATAGGGTCATTTCCATTGAATCTATATAGATGAAGTTGTTGAGGTTCAGTAGCTTTGGATAACATTCCTTCCCATTGCGGTGACATCCATTGCCCAACAAGAGGGTCATAAACTTTACCATCCGGCATATGTACCAAAGATGTAACCTATATATATATATATTACTTTTTATTTCTTTAATTAACAATATTAAAATTTTAGTTTTGTACCTGATCTAATAGTCCTCCACAATAGTCAATAGGTAAGTATAAGTATGGATTGGAATCATAGACTATATGACCATAGGGAGATCTCATCATTTCTCTAATACCTTCCCCATATTGATTGAATATCATTACTGGCGTACCACAGTGGTCAGTAGCTATATAGTATTTATGTCTGAATACTTGAGCATAAATTAAAAAGCCACGATCATCATAAGTCAATGACATTAATTTTCCATCTCGAGGACTATATATTTGATTGACCTGATATATAAAAGAAATATTAATGTGACCTAAATAAAAATTTTTAAACCATCTTCTTACTTCATTTGGATTTTTATGGTTGGTATAAAAGAATTGCGTTACGTTTCCAAAGTTATCTTTGCGAGTACTTAATCTATTCAAATGGTCATAGTAGTATCGTACATCGAAACGACCTCTTTTAACAGCTCTTACCTAAAGTATTAAAAATTAAAATATTAAAAATATCTACTATAATTTTAAATAATAATTATTACTAGTAATCCTTTAGAGTTGTAATGGAATTTTTCTTCTCTTGCATTTTGTACAACTAATCCGCGATTATTATACCGATAAAGTCCTTCACCGAATTTTTCTATACGATCCATGACACTATGTTCCATTGGAATCATATTTCCTCTACAAGTAATTTATTATAGTAAATTATGTGTTTATCATTATTTTATTTTATTTTAATACCTGTAAGTCATTGCTAACATATTTCCATTCTGGTCGTACTTAAAACTCCAAGGTTCTTGAGCGTCAACGGACAAAAGTTGACTATCCGCATCATAAGTGTAGTTTTTAACTATTGTATAAGTATTAATTCCTACATTATGAGTGTAAGTGCGAGATTGTACAATACGACTATCTAAATTGTATACAAATTCCATGCGAAAAACTTCCATTTGGTGTATTATAACTGACACGTAAGTTTCTTGGAAGTAGTCGTTGGTCATGCGATTAAATGTCGCAGTACCATCTGTTATTTTAGTGATATTACCACTGCTTAATATCTAAAATTAGAATATAAATTAAAATTTTTATTAAATTGTAATATTAGTATTAATTCTACTTCAAATTGTCCAAATATCTGTTTTTTTCCTGTTATTGGATTATACTGCACGCGATATTCTTGTAAACTTTGTCCACCTATACGTCCTTCAATCAATGTTACTCTGAAATTATTATCGTATTCATATGTAATTTTAGCATTGCTTAATCCTGTTTTAGGACCATAGTCAATTCTTTCTTCTATTAATAAACCATCATTGTACTGATAATCCCAACGATATTCAAAGTCATTTTCAATATTAAGCACTTGGCTAGGAAGTTGAGTATTTGTCCAATATTTTACTTTAGTTATACCATCTCCATGAACAACCTATAAAATAAAAATATAACAAAAATTTGCTACAAAAATATTTAAAATCAATTGGTTAGAGAGGTAGATTTCAATTATAACTAATTAATAAAAAAAGAAAAGAAATATATGCAGAAAAAAATTAATCACCTGTGACAACTGTCCAGAGCTACGGTATCTATATAAAACACGAGCACCGTCACCAGGATAAACGGTTTGTAGCAAACATCCTGTATAGCTATAGTGTTGCAAATAAGATCTTGTTGAACCTGGCGGGGTGTAGGTAAATCTTATAAATCCTAATGATGTTTGAGACGAGAAAGTATGTTTGGTTCCAGAAGGTAAGACTATGTTTTTTAAACCACCAGATTCATCATACAAATAACCAAATTTGCGTTTGGTTGGAAGTTCAATTTCAGAAATCTAAAAACACATTAACATTTTTAATAAATTATGTTAAAATATATATCAGTATACTTTAATTACCCTATTCCATGCATTGTAAATATATTTAATAGGCCCTCTGTGACTTAAGAATTTTTCTATGCATAGACCATGATGGGTGTATTTATAATGTTCATTAATAGCACCCCAGCTCCAAGATTCTAATCGATTAAATCTAATATTTTTTCAAATTAATTAATATACAGTTACCGTATATATTAAAAAATTATGAAATTGAAATGATTTACTTGCCTATCATACGTTAAATTCACATGATGTTTTGATGAACCTATAGTCCATGATAGAGGTAAACCATTTGGACTATAAGAAATACTAAGTAATGAAGTAGAAGGTCTCTCACTACTAAAAATGGTTTCTACTCTTGAATATTGATTATAATCAATGATTAGAACCGAACTATTATTGACCTGAAAATGAAAAGGCTATTTTAGTTGACTAATTTAAAAAATGTGAATAAAAGAAAAATATACAGTTAGTTTTCTCCTTATTATAGATTTAGACGAGCCAGCATCACCAACAAGAGAGTAAGTCCACAAAATTGTGTTCGATAGAATACCCCGCGATGAAACTTGTCTATTAAAAACCGGTAACATTTCAGCTTCAACAGGTAATGACAATTCTAATATTGGATGCTTTGATTCAGCAAAACATTGAACAACTTCACCAGATCTTGATCTGAACATAAATGAACCATTTTTAAAGTTGATGGCCTCGTTAATAGAAGATGCACCTAGTAATTAACATAATCATCAATCGTTTTATACATTATAATTTAGAATTAAATTTTCATACTATTTTTAACAATTAGTTTTTTATAGTCATTGCCTTCCATTTTAATGGTTATTTGATCATTATGACCATCTAATGACATTAAGCTGATTGGGTTGTGCAAAGGAGTGAAAACATTCACTTCAAAGCTATCGTCTTCCATAGATATATGCGAAGATAATTCAAATATTTCACCAGTCGGTAAAACAACATTAACAAGACGTCCAAGTTGATCGTAGTTATAAATGTATAGTGAGCTTCCCTATTATTAGGGAATAATTTAGTTTAGTTTAGTGATAAAATAATTTAATAACTATTAATTAAAAATATCAATTTTTTATACATACTTCAGCTGTGGAATCAGAACGGCTGGTTAATAGACCCGAGTTGCTATCATAATTAAATGTAATTTCAGAACGTCCTTTTTCAGAAAACTTCACTAAATTTCCAGCACCAGATATCACTAATTCTGATTTATAGTCTTGGGAATTTTCAATAGCACTCACCTAAAAGATATCGTGTTGTAGGAAGATTTATCTAAATATAAAATTTGTAAGATATCGTTAATAAATTTTCCTAAATTACTTACCACATTGCTGTAGTCTCTCAAAAACAGCATTTTATTACCAGAGCCATCAGTAACTGTAGACAATTTTCCAAAACTTGTGTTTTTAGAGTATAAGAAAGTATAACGGACTTTTCCAGACATCAAATCTAGAGTAGAAATATGCTGTCCATATCTATTAAATACATATAATTCACCAGTTGCGGGATAAGGTATTTGAAATTCACCATTCAAATCATGGGATGGAAGGTACGGTTTCAGTGCAAGTATATGAAGGTTACCCTAAAAAAACATAACATTTTAGTAATAAAATTTAAGGTATTTATAAATATTGTAAAAATTTAGTAAAATTATTTTTTTACTTGGTCAGCTATGTTCAGTACTCCATCTGGAGATGCTATTATAGCTGATATCGTAGTAAACTTGGCTGTGATTGAGAGCAAGTGTTCACGAGAACCATTACCACACTGGCAAGTAGTATTGGTGTTGTCGCAATCACATTGCCTAAATTTCAAAACAAACATAGTTTTAAAGAAATAAATAATTTTTTTATTTTAAATTACTTTTGTAAATTTTCATTTTGTTGGTATCCAGCGAAATGTGATATATAACCAGCTGAATTGATAACTTTAATTGAATTAATTTTTCGTGAATCACTTTGCGCTACATATAAATCACCGTAAGGACTAAATGTTATTCCAACTATTGTTCCAAGAGCCGTTTCAGTAGCTTTCTGTGACTCAGACATAAGATCTTGGTTAACAGTTGTTTTCAAAGAGTCTTTATTGGCATCATTATTTGAGTAACAATGTAATGGAGATCCAGCTATTATTTTTACTCGATTGTCTTTGGTTACTTTTAATACTATCCGATCATCAGTTATATGTAAACTCTCATCTAATGGATTCAGTGCTAGATTAGTAGGCCATTGAAGTTGTACCTGAAATAAAACAAAATATGACATACAAATTAAGTAATACTTTAAGCATTAGTCTTTATTATTTTTTTACATTAGTTATGAATGTTAACTTACTTGAGAAGTTGGCAATGAAGTTTTGCAAGGTATGGGTTGCCAAATATTGTTATGTTTATGATGACCAATTAATGTTTTGATGATACCTTGATTGTTTACTACTCTGATATTTGTGCCATCAGCTATGTACAATGTTCCATCTGATGATATAGCAATACCTACAAAAATATATGATAGATGAATCTTATTTGTAGCAATAAATATGTTTTTGTAATTTTTTAATAATTGTTAAATAATAATTATTTTGAACTGATAAAATAATAATTATTAACCTTTTGGATTTGATAGTTTTGCGTTTATTGCAGAACCTCCATCGCCACAACTATTATGATCTCCAGGTATGCAACGTTCTCCGGAGCCCACATAAACTTCATAATTTACAGTAGGATCTGCTACAGAGTTAGTATTTGTTACACGAAGTATCTGATGTCTTTCAGGGTCAGAAACATAAAGATATCCGTCAGTTGGAGATAGGTAAAGGTAATATTGATATGATACTTGTGTGGCACTGAAATAAATAAAAAATTGTGCACAAATTATGAGTATTAATTTATTAAAATAATAAAATAAGTTTTTTTTAATTATAATAACAACTAAATTTTATAAAAGGGTTACATAAAAAAAAAATTAAAATTATAATTAATTTTACCTTAATTGTAAAACTGTGAAGACATTTCCTTCTGGAGTTAATTTTCTTATAAGGTTAAAGTCACCAACGTACAAGCTGCCATCAGGACCACTAGCTAACGCAATAGGTGATAAGAGTCGAGTATCTTTCGCAATACCATTACAATCTTTGCAATTTAACGGTCTTTGAAGTCCAGTACCAGTAACAACATGTAATGTATGAGGATATTGATGTTTGAAGTATAAAATTGAACCATCACCTTTTTGTAAAATACCTATAATATAAAAAATGTTTTATTAATTATCTCTGTATGATATTTATCACTACAAGATTAACCTTCGTGGAAATTGTAATGATGATGCACATCTAAACTCCATCCACCTATATCGGATATATCAACGTCAAATCCTTGTAAAACAGTCATTTGAACTTCCCATACAATTTGATTACAATTAATGTACTCGTAGCCTACAGATACTTTAGCTTTTGCAATTCCATAAACCTTAAAATTAAATAAAAAATGTATTGTATATATAAATATTATTATTTACTTTAATCTCACCTTTTGCTTATAAACATTTCGTTTATCCCAGGTAAATGTATATTTCAAATTTGGATCTGCTTCTAGTTTATGATTATAAACAGAGCCTTCAATTTCAACGGTTATATGAACAACTTTTAAATGGGGCGAGATGTCGGATTGAGTGAGATGTATTATTAAATAAGAATAATAACCAGTTGCCCAACTACTTCTGTATATTAAATTTAGATTTGATCCAGGAATACTTATACTCTCTTGAAGTAACTGTCAATATTTTAATAAAGTAAGGTAATTTATGTTTATAAAATGAAATTGAACTGTGTAATTGTTTTTACCTGAGTTTCTGCGAAAATAACACTTTTACCCGGCATTCCACCAACTTTCTCTGGAAGCCATGTAGACACAATTTGAGGGATTTCTCTATGATCTATACATGGCGTGACATTGAATAGATTCTGATCATACAGCATGCCTATATTGAAATATAATTTTTTGAAAATTTACATTGGACGATAAAGAATGGATTTTAAAATTATTGTAGTACCATTATTATCCATTGTAGATTCTTTATAAGAGTCTATTTCTTCGTTTAATGTCATTCGGATTGGCGTTAAAGATATTATTTGATTCCACGGAATGAATAAAGTCTTTATCTGTGGTTTAAATGGACTTCTCTGGAACTGAAGAGTTACCGCTTCTCCGCCGTTAACCATAACGTCAAACCTATATATTTAATAAGATAAAACTTATCGAAATTGATTGCTAATATAAATTTTTACCATCCACCAGCTCTAGTAAGTGTAAATCCAAATCTTGAATCACGATCAACAGACACACGAATTCCAATGATTCCCAACCCTTGGGGCGACAGTACTTGACCACGAACAACAGAAACACGTCTATAACAAAATATAATTTACATAATCTAAACATCTTAATTAGATCAATTAATATTACATAATAAATTCACTTAAATGGATAATTTAATAATAAGAAAATTAACCATTTTTATATTAGTTAAAATTAAATTAATCTTTTTTATATAGATTAGGATTTTTTCGATTTATTATTAAAGATTTTAAATAATTTGGTGATACATTCACCATTTATTTTTTAAAATATAATTATGATTAAAATATATAATATCGTTAACTCATCAAAAATCTAGAAAAAAATTAATTTTTTAATAATTATTTGTTCAACACACATTGTTTTGAAATAACTTAACTTAGGTTAAGTACCATTCTACTTTATTATTATTTTTTTAATCATGGAAACTTTCGATTTAATACAATATATACAAATGTCTTTAATAAGTTTTTTTTTACTTTTACTAAAAGTAATTTATATGGAAGAAAATCTCACATTATAGACATTGAATGAGTACTATTAATGAAATTAATTTTCTAAGAATCAAGTAGGTCGTAACCCAATTTTCTTTGAAGCGTCTAGTAGGGTTATCAGGTAGAGTCAGTGGCTAAATATGAAATGAATTATACATATTCAATTATTTAATATTATATTAGAAAATATGTAATTTTATTTGTGTAATTATGAATTCTCATAATTTATGTCACATTAATATAGAAATATAAATTACGTACATGTAAAACTTACTTTATGTAAAAATTTCACAGTTAGAGATTACTAGCAAATCAATTTTAGAATTATCAAAAACAAGGACGACATACCAAAATATTCAAAGACATCACAATATTTAAATAAAACAAGCATTATATAATATTTAATAAATTTCCAATTTGTCTTGTAGCTTTTAAAATTAATTGTTACACTAAATTATATTTCCATCAATGTTTATTCTAATTTAGGAGTAAAACAATAATTTCATTTTTATAATAAAAATGTATATTTATTATGAATAAAAAAATGGTTAATTTTCTTAAACATTAATTTTTTTCAATGTAAATCAATCATGCGAATTGTGATGGTGTTGTCTTACAACGTATGTTATTACATTTGAGTTTAATATTTACTATCATTCACGAATTTATTATTATACGATATTTTTACAAGCACATGCATTTTTTATTAGTTAAGCAAACGAATCAGAGTAAATTAATTTAAATTACAAATTGTTAGCCATGCATATACAATCATATTTTTTGGTAAATTATTATAAATAAAGAATTTTTCGGATAGGATTCAAAATTTACAAAAACATGATTTAATTGTTATATTATTTGAAATAAAGACATGAATAAAAAAAAGAAAATGGTTACTTTTTGGATCAAATCATTTTTAATAAACTAAATACTGATAAAAATAATCATCAATAAGCACTCATAAAAATATTAATTTCATTCAAACAATTAGTTTTAAATAAATATAGTTAATTTTCGAAGTCGAATATCAAACTTTATCATACACAATATTAACTTAATGTCGCTTGAATAATAGACGGATGTTACTATTAAACTTTTTTAATTAGCTATTAAAATAATAGTTTGAAATAAGCTACTACATATGTTGAGTTTTGCTAGAAAATAATACAATGCTTGTCGGTAAACTGAAACGAGTAAGCTGCCTTCTTTAAACGTTATAGACATTTAATCACATTAAGGCAGCAGCATGGTAATATTGAATAATATATTGTGAACATAACAGTAGACTGTGTTGCTCGGGTGGAATAATTATTTTATATGTATAACGTAAAGAAATATATTAGATTTTTATGAAAAAAAATTTTAAACATTAAAATATAACAGGTTTTGAAATAGTTTTTTATTGAATATCAAATTTGTAATCGTATTATAAAAATACATTATCATTTTTAATGCTATAAAAATATGATTATTATTATTTAAATAATTTGCTTCTAATGCCTATGCTAAAACACTACTGGACGACACATAGACACAAAACAAAAAAAATATATTTATTATATATTTGTAGATACCTGTAAGTACTGGTAAATGTATTTGCGAAAGCGACAGTTGATCTGTATATTACTATTATTTTTATATAAATCGGTCAAATTTAGTAAGAAACAGCATATTTTGGCCGATCATGTTCATAATTTTTCTTCGTTTTTTCTTAATAATTAATATTTTTAATCATTGCAGGTGGAGCCAAGTTAACATTACAGTTATCTAATCTCAATTTGGGGCTTCGGATATGACAATAGTACCCTAAATTCATATTCCCATGCTGTTACCTTATTTGATGTGTAGATTTATTTTATATGAACATCAAATTCGGTAATCAATAATAAAGATGATTTTGGGAGTACAGGAAATGTATAACAACGTTTGTCAACAAAATTCTACACATTCCAGCATTGGAATAAAAATATTGTATAAATCAATGTTACTTTGTACTTTGGGTTAAACAAGTTTGCAAACAATAAATAACAACTTTTAAAAACAATATGTTAAAGTTTAGAAAGAAAATTTATTTCTCATAGTTAATGTATTATAGATAGTATTACTCTTTATCATAATGAGAATAAAATGATGAGCAATCTGACTATGTGCTGTCAGAGAAAATCAAATACAAGCTTTATGAAATATTAAAATAAAAACCAAATACAAAATGATTACAATTTATACTTTTTAGACTTACCCAGGTGTAAAGGAGTTCCAAAATTCACTATGGTACATATTCATTTTCAGAGTGAACGAGTACGAACAATAGAAAAACAGAAAAAGAGAAAGAAAAAAGAGAAGGAGTGTTACCAATAATACTGTACAATATAATTATATTTATAACTAAAAACTTAATGTCTAACTGTTTTCAAAGATGCCTATCTAAAATAAAGTTAATTTGAAGAAATTTTGCTTGTTAATGACCAATAAAATAATTTGTTACTTAGCTAGAATGTAAAGCGCAACATATGAGAAATTAATATTCCTAGTTGATTTCAAATTTACTTTTTTTTAGTTTAAATTGCAGTATTAAATTTGAATATTGAAAATTGAATAACATTGAGTTTTATTCAAATATTTGCTTGTTTAAAGAATTTTTGTATGAATTTTGGAGTAATGTGGCAGAGTTCGTTTATTAACGTTTATGGATAACTCATTTTTAATAATATAAAAGGTTTTTTTATCTTTGGTCAGAGCAACGAACAAAATTTCGACTAAATTAAATTAAATGTTTAAAAATATTTTATATTAAACCTCATGCGTTTCGCTAATTATGTTTATTGTATAATTATTTATTTAGATATATTCATATTGAATTATGTTTGTGCCAAGAAGTGCTTAGCCCCAATAATTTCTAATTGTGTTGCGTGTTTTTTTTTTAATGATCAATAACAATTAACAGTTTTAACTAGTTTAAACCACATTAACTGTCTTAAATTAAGTATTCATGTATTAGTTAAGGACAGACAATATAACCGAATGCAATGAAACGAACTCCACCTGCATCTCTCAATACCTTTTTAATTGGCTATTGAGATTGCCAAAATAACGATGATATAATATTTTATTTTAAGTAATAATCTTAAATGGCGTCATGTGTATTAATTTGCTGAAAGCTAAGCCATTTTGGAATAAATATATAATTATATTGAAGGGTACTACACAGGCAGCTACATAATATTACAAAATATAAAGATAGAATGAACCACAATAATTATTTTTGAGACGTACACAATGGAATTTTGACATATCTATATAAAAGCGATAACACACACAACACAGTGTTGAAAATAAATAAAAAAAAAATTGGAAAAATTGATCAATAGCGTATAATAATAGTTTAAGGAAAAAAATGAGTCTCTCCCAGTATGACTTCGTATTTATAAATTTGGTAAAAACAAACAGTAGAAAATAAAATTCGATTAAATCACTGGTTGATTAAGTGTAAATTTAATCTTGATGAAGTCCTAGTAAAATTAACTAAAACAGTCCTTAACTTTTTACTAAGGTAAATCTTTACAATATAATCATTAAGATCAATGAATGAAAAAATTTAATTTAAAATAAAATAAAATTTAATTATTATTTGTTTTTTTAATTTAAATAATGTTTAGTGCTATTCTGTACAATATAATTGTTATAAATTCTATAGTATACATTATGTGATTTCATTAAACATGATTGTTTTTACAATATTTCAGTGCTAATATTATTTAACCCCATTAAGCAACAATAAAAATGATTTTTCATAGTATACGACGTTACAGGCATTGATGATATTACTTCTCTAATGGCGTGGGTTTGTGTGTATAGTGGTTCATGATAATTTTTAGATATAAAAATTTCATTTTATTGTTTTATTAATGAACTTACCTTTCACTATATTCGTCCAAATGGGCATAACTCTGAACACTGTGTTCTTCGACCAAAAACTTAACTCTCTGGTAAAAAGAAGCCGTCACTGATGGTGGCTGTTTTCTGAGAAGAACGTCAACTGGATCGTTTGATGCTAAACACATAATGTGCTCAGCACACGATGGTGAATTACAGCATTCACTATCCGAACAATCAGTCATGCCGTCTATTGAACATATATAGTAGTAATTATACATAGATAAAATTATTATAAATTTTTTGTTTAAAGAAGTTATAAGATATTTTTTTAGGTATTCAAAAAGTCATACCTTCGTCGTTATCGATTTCATCACTACAATCAGTTTCCAAACGAATTGAACAACTTTCACCAGCCCATCCCTCTTTGCAAACACAACCATATATATTGTTAGTCATTACGCAACTTCCGTGATTTCCACAACCTTTACTACAACCCTCTGAAAAAAAAAATAGTTTTCAAAGTTTACTCAAACTAATATGGTTTGAGTTAGTTAGTTTTCTTCTTACGAAATGTACAGTGTTTTCCATTCCAGCCTCTCGAACAAACGCAAGTACCATTTCTACATTGGCCATGTTCCGTGCATCGATCGTCACATGGAAGTTGATCACACCTGTCACCTGTCCAACCAACGTCACACTCACACTTACCTTGATCGCATTTACCATGAGGCCCACAGTTTAAATTACACAAAGCTTTGACAAAAACAGTTACATTAATAAAATCAAATAAAATTGACATTTTAGAAAACCAAACCTTGTGAACAATCAGGACCTGTCCAGAACTTATTACAAACACAAACTCCTGATTCTAAGTCATAAGTACCGTGATCTGAACAACTAGGAAGACATTGAAATACTTGTTTGTTCATCAGCGAACAATCTTCACCTTGCCACCCTGCTTTACAGTAACATTTTCCAGACATACATATTCCGTGTCCAGAACAACTCTTGTCCATACAATCAGCTAAAATAAAATCAATCAAAATTTGCTATTCTAATATGTGTAATAATATCAAACCAAAATCATTTACCTTGATTACATTCATCTCCTTTCCACCCTTGATGACATTGACAAACACCATTTTTACATACACCATGTCCAGAGCAATCAGCCACTCTACAGTCTGTTTCTGGTATATCACACTCAGTACCTTTCCAGCCTTCTTCACAGTGACATAAACCTCCGCCATATTTTCCATGATTGGAACATAGCATAGGGCAAACACCTAATTATTTTATAAAATAAAAAATTAAACGTATAAATATTTTTTAAATTTCAAATAAATTTGAAAAACTAGTCATTTTTTTAAATTTTAATTTTTAAATAATTACTTTTAGAACAGTCATTTCCTTGATACCCATCTATACAATCACATTTGCCTAGATAACAGGATCCATGACCAGAACATTCATTAGGACAGGTTGTTGTAACATCTTCAGCCTCGGCTAGTCTTAATATAACTGTATGCGGCCTAAGATCATCATTGTAAATTGATAAGAACCACCGACCCGCATCTAAATATTCAATTAGTGTGACATTCACAACCATTGGATCTTCTTCCATGGGATCATCGATTGATCTTCGATTTACTCGGTTTTCTAATCGACCACCTTTTACGAACTCAGAAAAGTCGTGTTGAGTGATAGTTGGTGCTACATTTCTACGACCGTAAACAGCAAAGTTAGCACCCCATGGAAGTGTCAGATTCAGTCTCATGAACACAGGCTGCTTATTATGAAACTCTAGATTCCAGAAGTGGTATGGATGAACAATAGAACTATACGGCGTACTAAAGCTAGTTATTTCTAGTAATGAGGGCCACTGATTTCGAGTATGATGGCGATGCATCTCACTTTGATCATCAGATACGGCGTCCATGTTTGACTTACTATGAATTGTAAAGTTCGCAACAGTAGTAGTACTTATTGATTGTACTAGAATAAATTTAATTTTATTAAAAATAATAACGCAACAAAATTATGGATGCTATCATACTTTCAGTGGTAAACCCAAGAGGACTATCAGAATCCATAGCAATTGATCGAGCCTTTTCCATGAGGACACATTTTTCCTTGATGTCTGAACATGAACTTTTCATTGCTGAACAAAAAATATATTAAAATATACAGATATTTTTGTACATTTAATTATGGTTATTTAATTGATACATACTTATGAAATATATTAGGAATGATGTAACAATGAGCGTAACAATAAACAATATCAAAAAACTACATTTCCACGAGCATTTAAAATTACACTTTTGTTGAATGTCTTGGAATCTGGTAGTCGAATATGGTGAGTATTGCGAACTGTGACCTGTAGACCTGAGTGGGAACACTGGAACTGGAGGAGTTCCTCTAGAAGAAGTGCTCATGTCACCCGGGAACATCATCGCAATTCCTTAGTCGATAAAAACTATATGGAATTGCTAATTCTTCATTTAAAATAATCTATATCAACAAAATTTTAAATTAGTCATTATAACTGATTTATCATTTTATCAAAATAGTATTATTTACCGTCAGGGTTTATAACTTTGTCAAAATATCAAGGGAGTAACGTTATAATTAGAATATTAAGGTCAACTTAAACTAACATTTATAGTGGTCATTTAAATTTCAGTGTTTCTTAACTTTATATGATTTAATAAATAAGTAATTTTATATTACTAACTTTTTATAATAATGTTTCTTAAAAAAAAAAAATTAATAATAAATAAAACATATCGAGAGGTTAATTACATGTTATTTTACATTTCTTAGACTTTTCTAATCTTATTATCTATGACAGTGAATTTTTAGTTGCTTATCAAATATTTAAATTTTAACTTAAAAATAAATCTGAAAAATGAAGTTAATTACTTTAATATTTTTTATAATGTTCGATAACTGTAATGCAAAAGTATTGATGATTAATTAATAAGTATATTATTTTTATTTAAAAATATTTCAATACCATTAGTTCTTGCGTTTACTGTTTTGATTTATATAGTTACTTAAAAGCTTACTACCAGAAAATTGTAATGAACAAGACGCAAACGAAATTATAAAGTAATTCTGAGTGTTATTAGTTTTAGGCTCAATTTACAACATTTAACATGATGTGCCAGTGGAATAATTCAATAAACTCCACACGTCAATTCTCAAATATTCTCTCGATGTTCCGAACAAACGATATTTTAACGACATTAACTCATTTTTTGTTTTGCATTGTAAGCACACAGTACTATTAAGTTTCAGTGCGGTTTTGCTATGATCACAGAATTTACTCTCAAAATGTTTGTAACGAAAGTTAACATTATATTTAACCTTTAGTTTGTTATTCGATGATGAGTGTAACATAATGCTCACGCTATTCACTGGAAATTCACAAGACAAGAATAAGTGCGCGATGAAGGATGACGCTATTGTAATATAACGCGATGTTAGAAAAGGGTTTTCGACATGTGCGGCTTGTCGAAATACTAGAAAAAAACATTTATGGCCACCAGCCTTTCTATAAATCAAACAAGTCAAATAGATGCTCAGATAAGTTTATTTTTGCACCCAAGGCTAATATAAAAAAACTTGTTACAGACATCCCTTTTCGACTAACTTTATTTAAAATATAACAATAAAGTGCAGGCACTCTTGCTTGATGCTCCCTACTCTATTGTGTAAATATACATACAGGAAACATTAGGTCCGGAAGCTCGAATTGGAGGGCGTTTCCTTTAAAATGCAAAAAGTTGTATATTTTTATTGAATTAATGTAATAAGAATTAATGTTGGCCATAGGAAAGTGAAACAACTTAAGTTATATGTTTGCTTTTCAATTTGATAAAAATGTACCCTGACAAGGGCTCTTTAATAATTCACAAGCATCAAAGTTGTTTTTATTTTCACGATCAATATTTAAATTATATTATGCTGTATTTATATTACCCTTGAAATTTTGCCCCTGTTATTATTATTAAAAAAAAAAAATCTATGCGACGAATTCTCCACAGAAATTAACTTGGTTGGATGGTCTATTATTATATACATTATAAAAAAGTGTTAACATATTCATGGAGAATACTTGACGGGTATGCTTTCGAGACGCTATTGCGTTAAAACGAAATGGAAAAAGTTCTGATGTCGGTGTATCTGATGCATATTCCTGGGGGACTAAGAGACATGACGTGAAATACATTTTAAAAAACGTTAGGTATTTTAACTTATCTTAAAAAAATAATGGAATAAAAGGAATACAATTATAGAGTGAGATTGTTTGTTACAATAATGTTATGAATATTTTAAATGTTTAAAGTCATAGAAATATAATTCAAAGTTTTTCTGGTCGAAAAGCATTGCAAAAGCTATTTAGTCTCATAATCAAATGTGTGGCACAAACGATACAAGAAAAACAATTTCTCCTCCTTAAGAGTATTGTGACTTTAAATCATCATATTGAAACTTGAGCAACAGAGGTAAATTTATATATACAAATTTTTCGTTTCTGATAATGTAAATGCAATATTATCGTATTTAACCACAAAAAAAAAGCTCTGGTTCAATAATCTATTGCGTAAAGCGAACATAAGAAACGAACAAACAAATACACCAACGTTTGGGATTATTAATGTTTGCGCACGCCAAACATTCGTGGTGGTCGTCAAGAGTACTTCTAATAGAGATATTCTATTATATTATAACGAAATTGTGTCCCTTCAGGGCTTATAATATGAGGAGAACGAGTGGCTGTCGTCACTACGACCTCAAAAACTAAATTCGTGACTAGTATATTGGGGCCAAGTGTACAATATAAAATAATAATAAAAATATTTTATCCAGTTGTATCAGCTAACGAGATTGCAATCTAGACTTTTTTCACCATTGAAGGTGTTTTTATATTTCCAACTATAACACGCTGAAAAATTCCAACGAAACTGCGAGTTTTTTTAAGCAAAATGCAATGCGATAACGCCTACCTACATTTACGCACTTTTGTACCTACCCATTAGTGCACGAATAATTTAAGATATAATCTAAATTGAATATGGAACACACAACAACCATTATTCAATAAATGACGTGCCAACTTTCATATACAAAAAAATATTAAAATAAAAAAACACACACACATCATAGTAAAATTAATACCTTCTCAGCTTCTCATCAAAGCTAAAATGATACTTTAATTTTTTATTTTTGCCAAATTATATCTTGTCGTACGTTATGCAGTTCGGTGTAAACTATTTTATATCTATTCTTTCTTTAAAAATTTAAAAAAAAATTCATGAACATATTCAAAGATTTTAGGTGACCTTTCAATCTCAAAGAAATTATTAAAACGATTTAAAATATAATACATAATATTTTACAAAATGAAATCTTCTGGATAAAACTAAATCTCGAAAAAAAAAATGAAATTTGATTCTCAAATAAGCTCTGGAAAAAGAGAAATATTGTTCCGGGACTAAATATAACTCAAAAAAGTAATTTATATTATTCATTTTATGATACAATCAGACATTTTTCAATTTTATATCTAGTAAAAGAATATATAAAAATAAAATGATTTCTTGTGCAAAAAACGTAGACATTAATAATTGTCTTACGAATTATTCAAAATAATGAAAAGTTATTCTATAAATCGCCCAAATCTATTACAATAACTTTCATTTATTATTCTTTAAGTTTCTATCAACGTGAATTTTTTTCGGCGGTCAAAAATTGTTGATGCATAAAAATATCAAATGAAAATCCGTTTACACTCAACTGGAAGATTTTATCATTATTATTATTATGATAATCTAGACAATCGAGTCTTGCAAACATCAACATCCAACACGTTCATGGAGCCAACGCAATTTGATTATTATTATTATTATTATGACGTCCGTTAAACGTCGCGACAACATTCTCATCAGCAGTTAGCTTTAATCGGTTATTTTCGTTTCTTAAAACTTTCCAAGCTTAACGGACTCTTGCAATTACAAGAATTTCCTCTCGGAAAATGGTTAGTGCAGAAACACGGGCATTGTGCGATTTGAAAGTACAAACTTTATTCTATTTGTAGAAATAAAAACTGAAAGCGTATTTTATTGTTACCGCTCTTTTTGACACGTTTTATCAAAATACGTTATGTGTTTTTTTCCTTTCCCGTAATAAATGGCTTACCTACGACCAACGTGTTAATGGAAATATCCATCGAACCCAACCGTTAGCTCGGCACACCCAATCTTAACACCGATACTGTTCGAGCTAAGCTTAATCCAGCTTAGTTTTACGATCGGCCGTGTTTCGATTTCATTTTATTGCACCTACCTGCACGATTTATACTATTGTACACACCAACGGGGATGATACGGGTGTCGGTGGTTGCCGCCGACGCTGCCACCGCCGCTACCGGCACAGGGATCAATAAAAGCCTATTCGAGTAAGTCGGCTGGGGATGCGACGGTAAAGGCTGGATAAAATACACCCCCGCCCCCTCGCTCAACAGTGCGTCGTAGACGTTTAGAAACTATTGTAATTAAACGCAGGCTGAAAACCGTGCGGCATAGCTATTCCTCAAGTCTGAAATGATGTATGTATTGCTTTTAAATGACTTATACTATCCCCCGAAGATATCTTTCCCCCGACGTCTTTCGCCAAACGGTTAAAACAATAATTTAACACATGACGGGGCCACTTATCCGGCGCATCTTTGTCCGTTATCGCGATTCGGTCTAATAATAAAAACAGTCTGTGTACTCTTCACCGGCTGCAAACATCTGGTGGCTGTTTCTGTGACTCGTGTGTACTAGTGTTGGTCGAGATGACGACACTAATAGCAAGAAGACGCCCTTTTAATAACGCGCCCACACGACCAAATATACCAACCAATATCGAGGGCAATGCATTCCGTATGCAATAAAGATGGATGGTCTCGGTGATCGGACGCGAGGGACAGTGATGAATGACAAAAAAATACGTGTACGGTGGCTTATTGACTTAGGAAATAATTCGGTTGGGCTGACAAAGAGCGGCGGCTAAAAAGTGAATTGAATTTTTACAGTCAAAGACCTAATAATGGTATAAGTAAAACGTTATAGGAATTGTGCAACTACGCCGAGAAGGGGAAGGAAATATTATTTTCTGATCAGAGCAACACGATAGTAGATATGAAATTAATAGTATGCCAGGGTCATTTAACTCCAACTTGCTAATTCACCTGGAAAACGTTTTGCACCCCGAGTTTGAATAATGTGTATGATATTGTCGCTATGTACGATACATTTTCCGCACGTTTGACCCTATAAACATCAGCTTACATTGAACTGTAATTGTGATTTATGTCAGAGCAATAGAAAATAATTTTAATTTACAGGTTAATAATTAAATGAGTGTTGTTAAAATGTAATTCTTTAATTTCGTATAATATATATAACAATACACAGTTTTTAAGAAATTATTTGTTTTTATTGAAATATTAAATGATTAAAAAACAAAAGTCATCATTATTTGAATATTTCGATACAAGCATGATTAGGAACTATTTGGTATATTACTTAGCAATAATTATTGTTATTTAAAAAAAAAAACTATTATCTAGATTCGAGAAAGTTTAAAATGTTCATGCTAATTATTTTTCATCCTTCTTAAATGTACAGTAATGTTTCAACGATAAGTTATAAAATTAAGATTTCTGATAGAGTTCTATTCTTGACAATCACATTAATCTTTCAACTCTATTGAATTTTTTCGGATAATTAAACATCACATATTTTTGGTATAACTTACAAGAAAATATTCATAAGAATTTTTTTTTTTTTTAAGCAACTTTCTCTTGCTTTTAGGAAGAAACATATGAATTGAAAATTAAATGTAGATAACTATGTATCTTAAATTAGAATTTCTAGTGTAAAGATAGATTTGATTCAACAAGTTACTCAAAAATAATATTTAATTAAAGCGTTTAACTCTTCAATGTAATTTTTTTCTTTGAAATTTATCATCTAAAAATAGCTTTGAATAAATTGTCGAGTGATTTAAGACTTGAAGTTTTATTGTAGGGTTATTTTCAAGATAATATAAGATTAAATGTAAATGATAATCACATTAAACGTTTAGATTAATTAATAATTTTTTAATAAGTTGCAAGTAAAATTATTAATAAGATGCAACTGTGAGCACTGCTATGAATAATTTAAGTGTAATTTTTTAAAAATAGTCAAACAGTAAAGTTCGTAATTCAGAAAAATCACAGTAATTCTTATTAATTCAACATCTATTAAACTTCTTTGAAATATTTTTTTTTGAATAAAAAAACAAAATTTCTCTTTCAAAACCCGTGTAATATTTGTATTTATTGATTTTTGTCTGATATAAAGTGATTGTATAATTACTGTTTATAAATAAATTATCCCTGAATTTTATATTTAATATATATATATACTTTTATTGATATATAATTTTGCGAAATACCAGTCAACAACTAAAGGTTTTTATAAATGGCACCTGTATTTTTTCCCTTGTTGGCCGTTATCAAAGGTATCATTGTGTATTGTGATTAAAATATATTATGCGAGTGCATTTGAACTACATCAGCACACGTGCCATGCGCTCCTCTATGCATTCTTTGTAACCCTCGCTAGATGTCCTCCTGTCATCACCTATAATGTGGCCAACTGCATTATCAGCATGGCTGCATTCACGTATTCATCCAATAACACTTTTTAATTAAATTCCAAACTGAAGGGGACAAAACTCTAGTTTATTATACTCCCTAACCATAGAGATTTCTTGTTTACCGAATGGTTCTCCTTTGTTTGAAACGCCGCGTACAGGTTTAATTAGGAGACAATAACAATAGTAATTACTAGAATGCAGAAGCGCAAGCGATTAAAGGGAAAATTACACCTACAGTGAACTCCTTGAATAATTCAATTCGACTTGAGATGAATTATACTATTTAATGAACTTTATTGTAGTTAATAGGATTTTTTCAACTAGCACAGACACGAGTAGGAGTGAAGAATTTATTTTGATGTTTAGTGGATATAAAGTTAAAAATATTCATAAATACAGTAGTCGCTAGAAAATCCTCAATGATCCTCTTTAATATAATGAAATAGGATTATAACAGTAAATCATAAATACTCGGCGGTTCAAGTCTATTTCATATCATTTTAATGGATAGTTGTAAGACCAATTAATTTCATCAAACCAAGTCTGAAACGTATGATTTTATATAATCTTTATACATTACGCCAATAACAAATGATTGTTTTCGAACGAAAAACAATATTTATTTATTTCAAACGAATACAATAATAAAATATTATACTAAAAAAATTGGAGATTTGTTCGCGTCAAAATCAAAAATACGATTTGTTTGCGGGAAAACTATTTTTCAACCTGTCTAATTTGATAGAAATATGCATCCGTCATAGGTGTGTGGTAGTCAGATGCCGACCCTACTGCTCCTGTTTTTTAATCCCACCGTTTCAATTGTTCACTTTATAAGACCAATTGAATTCATGTTTTATTATTACTACAGTACAATACAAACTATGGTCGCGGGTACTTAAAACACTAAATATTTGAAATCGTAATAAAAAATTCAGAGCTTATAATATTGAACTAATGTTCAATTGAAATGAAAAAAATAAATGATTTCGGTGGTATTCCACAAACATTTCCACACTGTCGTTTCTAACTAATTTATCAAATAGATGTTTTGGAAATAACGCGGCGCGTCTCCGTGCAAAAATTAACTACTGCACTTTTCAAGTCTGTCCGGCAAACTCGGCAATCGCGTACACAGACACGCCACGTACATCATAATTCCATTACGGAGACCGTCACTAATACTAAACGGGTTACAATGTGTTTGGCACTCACCCTGATCGTTTCTCTGATTGGGTCATCGGCGAGCCGCACTAGTATGGGCCGAAGTCGTGTCAACGGTACAATTTCGGTCCCGCCGACGGTCGTCCATCTCGAACGCGTCGCAACAACAAATATTTATCTGTCAACTGCAAAACTATTACTATTGTTTTTTCAATGAAACGTTAAATGCCCAACGCCGACGATATCGCGGGGTTGACTGACGGCGCTGTGGCGGTGGAATCAGCTTCAGCAGTAAAGGCGGCGGCGGCGGTAGCGACGACGGAGCAACTCGTCGGACGGCCTGGCAAATCCATAATGTGTCGCGCGAGCGGGGCGTTCTCGGGTACGCCGTCACCGGCGACTGCGTTGCGCGCCCTTCGGGTCATGCGCAAGCTCCACTTTGTTACTCTCCCAATCCTGTCCTCTTCACTCGCGGCCCGCTCCTATGACGGATGCCCTGGTCGGTTCCAACTCTGCGTTTACACGACTGTTCGGTCCGTAATCAAAGCTTAAGCGGTTTCGCGGATTTAATTAAATTTCCACCCGTCCATCTCACACACGCCTGTACACTGTTTACACGGACATACTTGCAAAGGCAGGGTTGTATTTTTTTCATTTTTACTAGGCTCACACGTGTTACGGCTTAACCGATCGATCCATCAGTCTCGAGTTATTAAAATCCCAATATCGCCGTGGTGTTTTCTTCGGCATTTTGTTCAAACGAAATTATCAAACGCTTCCCTTGGGACACTATAGAAAAATAATCGAATTTCAAAACTATGTTGTTGCGGTGAACGAGATAATGTGTACCTATTATTCCGTTTTTGATTTGGTTATAAACTAAGTAACCACCGAACACTGTTCTGATATTTTCTCCGTCAAATCAGTTTGTGGCGGTTAAACAATCGAAGATTCTAAATTTGGGCGACCGTTAAGCGTCGAGAAGATTTGCGATGGTTAAATTTCTCTTGGTGACTTAGGTACTTATTATATCATCATGCAGATTTTCCAATTGGCATTTGCGCTATTGCTTGTCAGTATAAAAAATATTCATTGAATTGATTTTTCCGATTATTTTCCTAGAAAAGTCAATCAAGTAAATGAAAAAAAACGCCGAGCCTTAAACTGTCGCTCTGAAGATGGACTCTGCAACGAGTGGATACATCCGTTCCAACATTTCCAGCGATAAGACAATCCGCGAAAGCTTTAACACGTTCGAATATAAACAAATGAAAATTCTGCTAGAAGATTTGACAACACTCTTTATGAAAAAATACAGTTTCATAAAAACTATACGATTAAAATGTGAGTACTAAAATCAATTAAACGAAACTGCAAACATTTTTGCGTTGAATATTTAAATAGGTTTTTTTTTTTAATTTAAAAAGAAAAAGACCAATAGCATACAAAATATGACATTAGGTTCAACAAAACGGTGTAAACGAACAAAAATGTGTAAAACGTCAAAGCTTCAACAGTTACGGACACAGTATTTCTTGTAGGATTCAGTAGTTTTACTTAAACAACACATTAGCCCGTCGATGTTTTTGGCCGTTCCAACATATTCGAATAGACACGTGTTTGGCACAAATAATATCAAATTCACAAATGACATACGCACGCGAATATGTTTGAATAAAAGTGCGTTGGATAGTTTTCGCGGGGCCATTTGTGTGATACAATGGCGCACTACAACTTTTGAATAATTCAGTTCTGAGTTAGCAGATAAGAAATTTATTGGACATGGTCGTTTATAAAACATGCAACAACTCCACAATGATATTAAACTTTTATTCTTTGTTTTTCGTTGCACTCAATTATTATCGAATAGGTCGTGAAATTGATGCCTTTTGCGAAACTTTGAAATGAGATTCACGCAAAACCAAAAAAGTCATCAATCAACTTCTAAGACTTCCATATTTATTTTCACTTTCATTCGTTTTGTTTTCTATAATCAACTAGTGCTGCGGTAGAGGTATAACCACACAAAAAACAATCAATAATCTAAATAATTCCTTCGTTTTTACAGCAATACACCTCGCAGTAAATTGAACGCTTTACATGTCGTTACACATCATTAAATAATATTGCATCGTATAAAACACACCCACACACAATAAAACAACACATTAAGCACGAGGGTAGAAATTAATGTATTTCACTTGAACACTCAACTAACGACGCACATCGATTCCTAATATTATACAAATATTTCAAGTTTCTTATTTCTACTGATTACAATTAAACATAAGTAGTTATTATCACATTGGTTTTCGCCAACTGACAAGTGTATAACAAATGATCTAGTCGCTTTAAGTCACTCTGAATTTCTATTTATGTTTGACATCTATTATCATTTCATCGTTACGGAACTTTATTTGTCATTTAAGTGCTCGTTAAAATGACATTGTTAAACCGATTCGGAATCACAGACATAGAAAATTCAAGGGTCATTGGAATTCTTCCAAAAAAGGATCTCTTCGTGTAAAACAAGTAACGTTTTATTTGTTTACAAACATAATTAATTGGTACATGACCCGAAAACTTATAAGAACTTCTTGAACCCTTTTCCTGCGTGAAGATGTTTAACTTGAACGTTGGCAATTACGGCGATAAGACGAAAGGAATTCTTGTAAAAGCTCGTTGAAGTTGCGGAAAGAGAGGATACCGACCGAAACGTTCAAGACAATTCTAAAGGGTTCAAGTTAGGAAAATAGGAATTAATGAGCAAAATATAGACTCGTTAAGCCAAATATTGCATATAAAATATACCTATTAAAACGCTCACGAACTGACTGAATAGATAAGAACTTAAAAAATGAAAACTAGTTTAATAGTTTTACTCTAAAATTAAATCATCACTAAGCATAAAAAATGTGTGATTCAATTTACTGGCTGTGAAAGAATGGATATTTGAAGAATATTTATAGGAGACGAATATATAATGTATAACTAAAACGGCAGCTATTTTGAATTTAATATTACAATATTACAATTCACTTTATTGTAACTCCGTTCCAAAATCCACGTCGTAATTGATTTATTTTTTGAACTGTATATAGTCTGTACGATGTACATTTCATTATTAACGGTCAGTATTTAATAGCGAGCTTTGCTAAAAAACAGCCAAACAAAATTATGTGGACATTGGTATAAAATATAATTTGATATGTAATACAAGGGTTTAAAGGGCCAAACCGCTTCTGCGAACTGTACATAGTTGATTAAGCACATTATGATTATGACTATAAAATTACTATGTATAAATGTTACATTTATTGCAAGTATCATACAAAAGCGAAATTATCCGGAATCTTTTGGTTATTCAAAAGTTGCATATGTGTAATATAAATATTCCTGCTTATTTAAAATCTATTTAGTCCTGTTTTTATTGTACAATTTTTAAATCAATTGTGAAAATAATAATAATTAAAAGATTAACCCAATTAACCGTCCAAAACAGTTATTATATTTTAGCATTCAAAATAAACCGTGCCAATGAAAACTAATTTATTTAAATCAAGTTCACAAATTAAAAAAAAAAAAACTTTTTTGTTAGGTTTTCACGATAAAACGAATCTGTCTTGATTATATTTTCTTTAACGCAACTCTCAGAGTGACAACGGCTCATTATTTTGGATGAATAAGAACCTGTTAATAGTTAATATAATTTTTTGACAAATATAATCCCCAGAATAAAAACGACTAATGACTTAGTTATATTCATTTTCAGGGTAAGGGTAAAAATAAATATCAATACATAAAAAGTATTTTGTTTTAAAAACTTTTTTTTTTTAGATAATATTATTCAATTTATAATTGAAAAACATGCACTTTTTCGTATCATTTTTTAATAATAAAAGTAAAACAGATATCACAATAAAATGGGTTTTTTTATTTAATAGTAGAATTAAAGCGTTTTATTAAATATGTAAAAGATATTTTAAATTTATATCTAAAAACTTCATTGTAACTCAACGAAAATAAAACAGTGGGAAAAATCGTATACATTATTTGTGTGAAATAGTAAGTCGAATTAAAAATTTGACATATGGACATAAAAATGAAAAAAAAAATGTTCATAAACAAGTATTATGAAATTTAGTAGAATAATCTAACGTTTTTTAATCTTCATATATTATACGAATTATTAAAACCTTTTTTGAATAAAACGGAAAAAGATTCTTAGGCATAAAACATATCAGTCATAGTAAATTAAAAACAACTGGTAATCTATTTTTACCGGAGTGATTTTCATTGTGATTTATAATTTTATCGCTTAAGTAAAACTGTTAAAAACATTGCAAAGAATTACCTAAAATAAATTTTAAGAAAATCGTCTGTATCTATTAAAAAAGAAGAATTATTTTGGTAAAAACAGTTTTTATACTTATTAATGCTGATCCTTCTTTTTATGTGGATTTATTTATCAAGACGAAATAGAAAAGTAAATAGTAATGACCAACTTTAAGCAATTCAATACAGTTTGTATAATATAACGACGCAACCATTTACACATTATGTAAATTGACAATAAAATAAAGTTAAGATCTTTTCAAAAATAAAATATACTAGATAAAAGATTCTTAGAAAGTGTTACTCGCAAGTTTATTTTGTACAAGTTTCCTTTTATCAGATTTAAAGAATTGAATGTACTACACACATATAGTATTTTATGTATATCTATACAATACGCTTCAATAATTTTATGAACCTTTTTTTATTTCATTAAAAGAAACACCAAGTGTATTTTAGTCACATGGTTTATTGTAGTTAATTCGAGTAAACAATCTGTCAATTTATAATGTTGGATTAAAAAATTGAATTTTATTTTGAAAATTAATCAAAACCTTCTAAACCTTATTAATGGATGAAATATCTTTGTATTTTGTAAAATTTATTACATTAAGATGTAAAAGCAGTACACAAGATTGATTACATGGAGTCTTTCGTTATACTTTTTAATTAGGATTAATTCCAGTATTACATCTTGAAGAATAAGAATTATGAAAGCTCATAAAAACTTAAATTAAAAATATTTCCGAAGAAGTAATTGTACGATGTTTTTTTTTCTTTTTGGAGAAAAAAAAGATAAAATTACTTTGGTAATTATACGACAATGGCCATATGATGAAGTTCAAAAATTTTTCATTTAATTAAAAACAGACCCAAAATTACACGGTCTTATTTAATCGAATTAAGATAATTAGACAAATGAATTTTGTTCCTGGGGCTCATTAAATTTAATATTTCTAAATAACAATAAAATTACAATTGTCATTAAAAAAACTAAAAAAGGCGTACGAACAATATACAGACTATTGCTGAATTTCTACTATTTAATCAGTGTTAAAAAATAATTTTCCTCTTGTTCTTTTTAATAGCACAATCTATTTTGCCTTTTCCCCACTCATTGATTCAGATGTAATAGAGATTTTATCTTTGTCGGTTAAATATAAAAACACTGCACTGCATTATAAGACACCAGAATTATTATATTAGACTTAATAAATTTACCAGGTAAGTTTTACTAACATTTTCGATACGCACGTGAACTCTTAGCTGAGTACAGTAAATTAAATCTGCTCAAATTCAACGGGTATTTAAGAACTTGATGTCAAGTGTTCGTGTTTGGTTATATATAAAAACTTATACTTTAAATCATACAAAATCGGTTCACTTACTTTGGACGTACTTAAATGTATTTCCTGTGAAATACTTTTTTCATTTGGGAACTTGTGCTGTAAGCAACGACTATCTTTCCTTTTTTGCACTTATCGTTCCACATCCTGCACCTGAGACCCTGAAAGCGGTTTCTCGCCTTAATCCACCATCATCTTTGTCAGTCACGCGTTACGTGCCGCTTTTGAAGTTGTTTGGACTAACCAAGCCTCATTTTGGACGACAGTGAGCGACGTTGAGTGTTTGGAGTTTAGGAGATTGAACTCACTACAAGAAACGATATAACAATATTTGTTTATTCATCCATAAAAAAATGACACTTAACAAATCCAAAAGTTCTACTTAAATAACAAATGTTATTTAAAGTTTAAAAAAGGGATTGTCATAAAAATAAAATTCTGACAACGCGCATGTCGTTCAGTACACAATAATAAAGATAAAAATTAAATAAAACTGATGTTATTAAAACGAGATGAATTAAGCGGATAATATTTATTTAGTTGTGTTTAATTGAACAAAATCAATCGATAAATTATTGTATCCAATAAAGTAAAAGAATATCAATTGAGAAAAAGAAAATTTAAATTAAATAGAAATAAAATACTCGTTATTTTTACTTTATTTACTTAATGTTCGTTCAAATTTTCCTAAACCCAATTGTGTTTTTCCATTACGAATTTCTGGTACAACTTTCTAATTTTATTTATTTAAGACCGAAGATGTAATTATCATTTGCGAAATTGATTATTTATTTGATTTCCAAGTATTACTTTACTAACGTTGAATTTTTTAACAGCTATAGGTTCATAATGGAATATAATAAATGTTTTTGAAACTCGTTGAAATTATATGAAATACTCAAAAATGTATATTTTTTGATTCATTAAATATTCAATGGGAAAGAACGATATTCATTAAATATTTAAAGTAAATTTGACTGTTGTATTTTACTTTTAATCAGTGACTTTTTAGCTTCTGTGAGTTTGAAAACAATTTCGAAACAACAATTAATAATTAATAATACTTATCATGTTGAAATTTATTTCATCCAAAATTTTGACAATTTTTAATTATTTACACCGTAAAATAATTGTTAGTTCTGTTAAAAAAAAAAAAAGGTTAATGTTGTTCATACACACTGATAATGACAATGTATTAAAAGTATGTTGTGTATTAGAGTACAAGTTTTGCTAAAAATAATGAATAATTTTAGTGTGTTAATATTATGAGTGGTTAATAGCGTTGAAAACATTAAAATTAATGTGATTTAAACAAAAAACTAATGAGATTGTACATCATATTACTAAATTTAAGTACGTGCCATAAAGGTTATTTGTGACGACGTTTACTTCTCTTCGTATTTAAAGTTACCCCAAGTTGAATTACATCCAGACCCTTCTCTTTAAAATATCCTCCTACTCAAAATATAGTAGCAATACTACATGAACACTATTTCTCTTACCCTTTCGTATAAATTGACGTATATCCATCATATCACTACATAGCAACCAATAGTAATACTGGGGTGTACTTTCGGATTAATTATTTCCACATTGCTGCTTGAATAAATAAAATTTTGAACTCAACAGAAATAGTGTTTATTGGCAAATATCTCAAACAGTGAAATACGATTTTTATATACAGTAAAATAACAGTCATCATCGACATACGTAAATGATCAATAAAAATAATGGTAATTTATAATTAAGAAAGCTATTTTTAAGATTTACATATCAATGCGTATTATTCTAACACATCATATTACATACACGATGATTAAAGAAACAGTGTTGACTATTTTTGTCATCAAGACAAGTTCTTCATCATAATTATATCTAAATTATCATTTATTAATCGAAATATTTTATTTTGAATTTAAAATAAATATTTACTTAGTTTTAACGAACAAAAAAGATTATAGGTAACTTAAAAAGTGGCCATTTATGAATATTAAATAAAATATATTTTTAGTTTTAATAATAAAAACATTTATTTATGTTTTCATTATTACAAAGATTATTTCTTCTATTATGGTATAAACATCTCTAATGTAATTTTTAATAGTAAATTAAAACTATACCCATTACTCTCAGTAATGAAATGCAAACCTTTTTACCATTAGCATAAACTATTGAAAAGTCAAAAAACTAAAATTTTGAAGTTTGCTTATTTTAGAAACTACTGACCGTATTGTACGGATCGCTTATTAAAAATAAAAAATGTATACACTTAATTATATAAAAATGACGCCATCTCAAAAATTATAAAGATAACAATTAACACTCAACTAAATGACTTATTCAAAGTGCGGAACTGTTTACCGATATTATCATCAACTTTTATGAACACTGTACTAGGGGCAATACAAAAACGTAGGCACTCAAACATTCCTGTCATCAGAGAAACATCATCAATCACTCAGCCAACCATTTTAAACCTTTCCGAATTGTTTCTCATAGTCTTAGGTATCATCAGAAAAAATATTCTCAACATTTAAATCTCAGTGTTTATTTTTTCACATGCTACTTAAAGACTGAACCCTAGAATATTCATGATCAACTTATTTCCTAAAATGAAATTATTGTATTAAAATTTATAGTAACACATATATAATGTCGATAAAACGAAAAAAGGATTAATTACTTACTAGGTTTAATATTAAGAAAATAATGTTTAGCTCAAAAATATCTATTATTAAAAAGGAAATTTAATATCTTTAATCTGATTTTATAAATACCCTTCTAAAAGCATTTTCCAATTAATTAAAAATATGTGTGCTCATTTATTACGCCATTAGTGTACACGAAAATACATTACAAGTTTGTTAATTACAAATATAGAAAGGCTGCTATATTGTTATTTGACTTGAGTTCTCTATATGATTTTATTGAAAATCATTACGTTTGACAATAAGCAGAATGCCAAAACCGGAAGAGCTTTTGAAGTTAGAAGAGACTTTGGGTGTATTTTTATTTTTGAATAGTAGCTAATCGTATTACATTCAAATAATGGATTTCATTAATGTAACTGAGACGAAGCCATTGACGAAATAAGTCCCATGAAATTTCTATAATATATAATAAATCTTATATGATTGATTTAAACTACCAAGTTATAATATTTTTTCTTAGAAACTAATGTATACTTTTAAATGCAAATGTATACAACAAAGAAATATTTTAGTATAAGTGTTTTTAATTATTGAATATTTTGGCATTTTATTTTTACTCCAAACAAAACTAAATAAAGTTAAAAGTTTTCAATTAAAAAATAATATTTGTTTGTACACAACTGCCTACAATAACACGCACTTTGTTATTTATATGAAATAAAAACTAATTACGTTTTGGTAAAAAACTGTTTTGGTAAACTAATATCAGGTCATAATGTTTTACTCAAAATTAAATATTTATTTTTGTTTATTTAATAATGTTTGATAAGCGTAAAAATAAATTAAAATAATTTTAGGCAATCGTAATTCATTAGATTGATGCGTAATAATTTTTTTATATAAATAATGTTTAAATTAAAAAACATTATATTTTTATCTTATATTCTCTTTAGACATCATACAGATTTGAAGAAAGTGATTTTTTTAAGAAATTGTAACTTTATGCGCTGTAGTTTAATACTTAAGTTATTGATGATCAAGTATGCATTGTAAAGCCTTGTATAAAAATGCAAAATAAAATGATTTAATTTTCTAACGTTTCAGATCAAAATCTTGTTAAGCCAACCCCGAGTTGTGCACGTTGTATTTTTTTGCAGTTTAATACACACTGGCGTAATTATGTAAGGATGTGGTTGTCATATCACCTATAAAAAAAGTAATTATGTGGCAAAGTTTTTTTTTTGTTTAAAGGGAAAGTGATCAATTTTGTTATGTAAATCCCTTTCAATATAAAATTCTAATTACGTCATAGGTGTAATATAATCATTAAAAAACACATATACTTTTATTATTTTTTTATCTTACAATGCCAAATTATTTGATGATTACTATTCTGAGAATTTATTATTATCTTTAAGCTGTGAAACGAGGGATGTCATAAATTTCTACGAATCTGCGAAAAAACACATGGGACCGCTTTTTGTAAATATATTCTCCTAGTGGACGTACTATTTTAAATTCTCTGATGAATGCAATAAAAAAAACAATCCTAATAAAATAATTACTTTAGTGGTCAAAAGATAGATGATACAGCCAAGGGATCGTTTGTTTTATTTTTGACGTTTGGTGAAAAAGATACAAATCTGCCCTATATGTTCAAATCGATACCCAAATACTTATGTACGGGTAGAACCATTGTATTTGTAAATACATATAAGCGCATTATATCTGCAAAAACGCCATTTATTATGCTCATACGCTTTATAATAGATGGGGTGTACCGAATAAAAATAGGTAAGTGCACCGGCTCGCATTTGTCTGCTTAGATAGCGTTTACGGGTAGAACATTTCCAAGTTTCACCGACCTGTATATCATTTAAGTTATCTCAGTGTGTGTGCTCAGTTGGAATTTTTTATGCCTCCCTATGCTAAGTAATATGCTTTTATGACCAAATGGTCGTATGAGGTTATACATAAACGCACATTTACCTGTCGAAAAAATGACTATTGAACTTTTTAAATCCTTTACATATAAAGAATAAAATGTAACGCCATTCATGTGATCCTAAATAGCTTGAAGTTATATAGATTCAGTATCACGTTAATTTTAATTTGTATTAACTTTAAACTCGAATTATTGATTCTATTTCAATTTTTTAACTTGTGTCTATTTCGCTGATGAATACGATTTAAAATTTTATAATTTGTACTAATGTAAGATATGATGTTACTCCTACCTGAGATTATTTCATATATTTATATAAATATTCATACCTACTTGAATATTATTTATTAATTCATTAGTATTTTTTTTTAAATTAATTTCTCATTTTTTTTTTACTTATAATTTGTTAAATCAATTATGCTATAAAATGTGAAGCTTAATGGTTTATAATATTGCTTTAAATATAAACTATAAAGGAATTTTGCAATCAGAATTGTAAAATCGATTAGGATTTGTCAATAAACTCACTGAAAATAGTTTAAGAACTGTTAAAACACTTACTAATAAATTATAAAAAATTATGAATTATGTACTATTGTATTAGAAAAATACAAAATTATGTAATCAGCCATGGTATACTTTTAGTATTTTTAGATACTCCCGAACTTGATAGACCAGTTGTTTTTGTTATAGTTCTACGTATGTGTTTACAAAAATACACATGAATTATACATAGCTCTTGAATAAAAAATAAATACAAAAAAAAACATTCATACAGCCTATATAGTTAGTTTTATTGTGAAGTTCATAGCTAGAAAGGTTGATTTTCATAAAAAAAAAATACTATGTTTAAAATTAATCATGTAAAAAGATTTCAATATTGAATAATAAAAACTTTTTTTAATGATAGTAATTATCCACTAATTGATAAAACAATAAATACTCGCGTTATCGTTGGATTTGGTACATGAAGTGAATACTTTATTAATATATTTAATAAAGGTTAATTTAAATTAAACAGAAAATATCATCCTCAGCTGCTCGTATCAGAAATAATTATCGGTTTATGATGTTAATAAATATTCAAAAGTAAATTTTTTTTTTGCATAAAACCACACTGGATATCATATTAATTATATTGTATATGATTCATCACTATGAATGGATCAAAGCTTCATGTAAATGCGCGAGTTGTCGTCAAAACAATATTACTCTCAGCGGTATTTTTTGAAATAATAATTCATTATGGAACGTTACAGATATAATAACCACAAAAAAGTCGTAACGTCAGTTTCTTTCTTGTAATGCGAATTTGTTACAATAGTTCAATAAGGATACTGTTTGGAGTGTATGCGACGCGTCCGGTGTCGACAGAGAAACGCGGGTGACACATTGTGTTGTAGGGATGGGGTGGTTACCAAGGCAGCCCAGTAGTGTATGCGGCAGGGTTACAGGTCACTCGCGCCTCTCCGTTTGCCCTTCCATATTCTCAGTTCGTGTATAATATACCCTTGAACGACACTCATCCCTTCTCGTCGTCACCGCATCGTTCCCTGCGTTGGAAATGAAGTACACGGGCTCTAGTCCGAGTTAATACGCGAGGTCCCGTGAGATTCTAAAAACCTAAGCATTGACAGGTTTATTTTCCGCACTGTTACCCGCGCCGACCATCTACGGCCGAGGGAAGAGCACAACGCAACGACGGCGGCTGCAAACGATCGATATAATACGAATTTAAAAGCCGTCTAGTTGTTAGGTAAATCTCGACCTGCAAAAGTCTTCTGTCCGGAAAAGCGCGTCTATCCTTCCTCTTGAAAAAAATTAACATGTTCATGATTACAGACCAAAACTTATTGCACACGTCTTGAAATAATAACGGTACTCACTTGGAGTGATGTGTTAAACGATTGTCTGACAAAATGATTTGGACGCTAAGCTTGTCAATATAAATGAGATTATTTCGATAAACACATTTTCTAAAAATAATCAAACACATCCCTATATTTTTAATCGCTTAAGCAAGTAAAATTGATACAAGCTCGGTACGATGAGTGGATAGCATAAATTTTAATAACGTACTACTTATCAATGCGGAGTATGTAAATAAATTCCATTAAATTGATTGGTTCTAAGATTAAAATAAATAAGGTTGTGACGTACCTATGTACGTAGCAGTATAATGCAATGTTTGCAATACGAACGCTGACTGTGTGAATTTTAAAAAAAAATACCAAAAGCATTAAGCTATGCAATGTAATCTTTACCCATCTATTGTTTCCTTTAAAACTATTCCCTTGGGATATCCGTTTGTTTACTAAAGCAGCCGGTTTAACGGGGTTGCACAACTGTCGACCTTGTGCCCGGCTAACACGCTTATCACGTTTAGTAGTCACATCAAATAAACTTAATATTATGCATTCATACGCTGGTGTTACACACATGAATGCGAAACCCTCATGTATGTACACAAATACAATTTCACGGCTTTTAATGTGTTTTTAGTTAATGTTAACCGACTCAACAAACGACGACTTTGATGAACACTGAAATGTTTTAATGAAACGGACGGATCAAAAACTAAAAATTTGATTACTACGAAAATAAATTAACGAAATCAGTCAAACAGGTTAGCACTGTGTAAATTAATGTGTTAATAAGATTATTATTTTGATCATAATGTTTAACAATGTGTTGTATTTAATTATTTCTACTAAATAATCCTATTTGACAGCATGATTGTAAAAACACCATTTGATTTTAATGGAAGCTGAAGGAACTGAAAAATATTTCAAATACATTTACAGAACTCTTCCGGATAGATTATTAAGTATAAAATAGCGGATAAATTTTAATTTCTCATTAAAATACATTAAATACAGTTTAAGATTACAGTTTCTGTTTCTATTGTCACAAAAAACTTACGCAGAAAGGGTATTTTGATTTATGTTACTGATATACATAGTGGTTTTGACTAATTTAATAGTGTTTGATCAATTGAATATTTCACTTTATTTTTTTTAAACTATTATTATACTCTGGAACTATAAAAATATAATCAGAAATATATTTTTTTTCCAGTATTAAAAAAATAATTTCATTTTAAATTAGCAAAATAACGTGAAAAAAATAAGGAAGTCATTTTTAAGAATAGAATTAGAAAAAATGTGTAAAATTTTGAAATTTTATGTGCTTATTTTAATGTTGTTAAACAATGAAATATAAAAAAAAATGCATTAATTTCCCGCTAATTATTAGGATTACAAGTATGTAAATTTTTAAGGAAAATCATTATCATTTGAATTACAAACGCTAATTCAAATATTAGTAATTTTAATGAAAAAATATTCGATAACTCTAAGCTATAATGTCTTAATATATTTTACTTCTAGCCTTTTCTTAGATAAACCAACTTTTCAAAAGGTAATATAAACATGAAAATATTCAAATTCTTATAAACTTCAAAGTTTTATATATAATAACAATTTAAGATAAGTAACGGAAAATATTCTGTAGATCAAAAGTTATTAGATTTGTCAATCGTTAAATCGTGGACTACTTTGTATATATGAAATATAAAATTAAAAACCCAGCACAGTGGTGACGTGGCATAGTTGGATCAAGTATAATGATATCTGACAGTGATTAAAATCACTATAAAAAAAAAACGCTTCGATGCAAATCTTTAGATAGTGTTTAATTTTAAAAAATTGGTGAATTATTCCAAAAGCTACATAATCTGTTAGTTCCTTATTAATATCCTGAATAAGATAAAGTATTTCGAATGATAAAGGGATTATTAAAAAATATTATTTTTCATTAAAAAATTATGTTGATCTATACATTTTTCAATATGTCATAGCATAATAAAGTTAAAAATGTAAAATACAAAATCGAAAATTTTCACACNAAGTTATAGCATAATAAAGTTAAAAATGTAAAATACAAAATCGAAAATTTTCACACAAAAATAGCATTCGGTAGCCATTTTCACCGTGAAGATAAAATAAAGTCCGAAATTTTTTTTTTGCATAATAAAGAACATTACATTAGCTTTAATTTAAGATATATATAAAAGTGTCAGACCTTCCGGAACATTTTCAAAAGTAAATTTTTTGTGAAAAAGTTATCATTTAAAATCCCCCCTTGTGGGCAGATTAAGGGTTCAATTTATAAAAAAATATACCAAATGAAAGGTAATGATATTATGCATCTATATAAAAAAGAATTATATTGATATGTTCATTTTTGAAAAAGTTATGGCACTTTTAAGTAAAAAAAATTGAAAAAATTTCGAAAATTAGCGATTTTTAAATTCGTAATTTTTTTGGAGGTTTCCCCCATTTACGGGGAACGAGGGAATTTTTTTCAATTTTTGAGGGTAATGTCTTCGACTAGATACAATTTGTAATCTTTTGACGTATCATTGAAAAAAATCGGTTTGGTGAGAGCTGAGAAAAAGTGGTAACAGACACAAAAAAAAAAAAACACATCTTAGTAAGCGTTTTAGCTTCGCATCGAAGCTAAAACGTGAAGAGTTTTACAGAAAAAGTAGGGGATTAAATTAATTTCTTTACATTTTTACCGCGATTTGTCTTTAAAAGAGCTTTGCTACTTTAACCATAATGTACATTCAAATGTCTTGATTAAAAAAGTTACCAGGAAAAATCATAATAACGTAATATAATAAAATATTTGTTTATTAGTAAAAGGTTTTATATTTGCTCTCATTGCTTTACAAATTTAAGGCTTATTTAAAAAAATACAAGTAGCAAGTTTAAATGGTGATGAAACTAAACTTTGAAGTCCTAAAGCAAAAATCCTTGGGAGGCCCTTTTGAATTATAAAATCATATGACCTTTTTTTTTGGCTCATCAAACAAAATATTGTTGGCACATACAAAATACATCATTATGTATATCATTTCAAAAGAGCACCCTTTTGAAATGCTTAATTTTATACTAGGACATTTTTTCTGTTAACTACAGTGGTCCATCTTGGATATTTTGACAGATGAGACATCATTTTTCAAGTTATATCCTTAAAGTGCGAATATCAATTGTAAGTTTACACACATCAGGGCTTAAAGAAAGGAAAATCATAGAAAGACAAAATCTCTATACCATTTTGAACATTCCATCTATCGATAAAGTAACAAACATTTTGATTATACTTTAAAAGGGGACGTTAGTTGACCATCGCTACAAGTTAGGAGACTGACGGGCCCCAAATTATCGCTTTACCGTTAGTTTCTTCACTGAGCTTAAAGTTTTTATACTCTATCGAAAAACTTAAAAAAAATTACCACCAAAACTATACATAATAGTACAGATAATACTTTAAAATTAGCTTTAATTTTTTCTAGCTATAAACTAGATAATATAAATTTTAAAGAACAACAAATTGAATATTATATGTAAGGAAATCGTTTGATTAAGATAAAGTTATTTATTTTATTGTATAAAATAATTTTATTTTACAGTCACAGTAAAGTTAACAAAATATTTAGAAAAAGATCAAATATACTTATTTTAGATTAAAATGTAAAATAAAACCTTTGTTCTTTTTTTTTGTAGTACAATTACATTCAGGCAACACTAACTCGACCAAAACGTATTCAAAGAAAAAAATACTCTCCAATTTTCCATATGATACCTTCAAGGGTTGCTATATTGTGGTAAGATCGCTACTCGCTCTGATAATATTTTCAAAACTTTTTCCCGTTCCGCTCTGTCGCCACCCCAAAAAAAACTAAACTACGACCCAATTAACGTCACTAGCACGACATTTTTGTTTTCCACTATAATAATGAAAATGTCTTCTTTTTATAATTGGACATATATAAAGTTCATGCAATTAAAGCGACATGGTAACCACGTTGTTCCATTTTATGCCTCGTCGCAATAACCTATTAAAGTTTTATTATTTACTTGGTAAAAAAAAATGGAAAAAAATCTTTATATTTACTGTCTGTTTTTGGTACATCTTAACAATACATATCTAAAAACATTGCTATTCATATAAATACCTGTGATAAAGTTTTAGTTTTACCTTTGTTAACAAATAAAGATTTTCAATTAATTTAAGTAGTTTTAAAATTAAAGTTTTATGCCAAGGTTGTTATTAGATTTGTTTAAATTTAGCAAACCACAAATAGCTCAATCGCTTCGGTATTAATTTATTACATTTCAACACTTATTGAGTTGTCACTACTCTCTGCGGACATGAATATTTGTCAGACAATGAAGTTGTTTAATTTTCTTAGTCTATTAATGAATAGTAGATGATTTTCAAATTTCAATTTATATACCACACTGTATATACATATAAAACCACTGAGAAATTGAAAGCATGAGCTTCAACTGCAGGCAACTTGGTTAACTATGGGAATTAATACCTCAAACTATTATTATACTCCAAACTTCGTCCTTTAGTTAAATTTCCGTCTTATTATATACTTTAATTACAACAAAAATTTCCCAAGCACTCGTATGAAGTTTCCAAAACTAACTTATCGAATGTTATTTATACATTGCACTTCGTTATGGATTGTATATCAAAAAATATTCTTGATCTACTTTTTCTTTTAAATATTTCATTCTAAAAAAAATAATTTTTTTTTATTGTAGCTAATTTTATTTGTTGCTCAACTACAGATATTGGAAGTTAATATTTTTTAACACTGATTCCGTTAAAAAATGACATTGTTACTAATTATTTAATTGTTAAATATTTTAATACTGTTTAAAACATAGTTTATCAAAAAGTATGATTACGCACCTTTAGATTAGTGCTCAAAATCTCGATTATTTTATTGTGTAACCCTTTACCTTAATTTAAATATCATGACAAGATAACGATAAGGTCCTTTATTAAGTTATTTAAGGATGATATTTTTGGATATTATATTCAATTATTTTACTCTATTTTGAGTTATTTTTTAATGAAATACATTTTAACCAAAAGATTTTATCTAAGCATGTATTAAAGATTAGTTATTTTAGTCATCTACTAAGTAGAACTTTTGTTTTCAAAAATTATTTAAGAATCAAAATGTTCTATAATTTTATAAATGCCCAATATGCATACTGTTTAAATATTAAAAAAAAAGATTATTTAAATTATTTGTTGACAAATTTAATATTGTCTGGTTGTATTGAACTATTTTCATGATTTTTTAACTTCTAATTTTTTTTGCCTTTTTATGGCTTCTTAGTGTTTATTGAATTTCTATAGCTTTATAATTTGTTTACTATTATAGTAAACAAAATTATTGAATTGTTAAAGCAACACGATAAGCTAAAAATGTTTATGGTTTGAGAAGCGATAAATATAAAAAGGTTAAAAATTATGAAGTGAGGAATGACCGTTTTGACCACGATTGTCTGCATCTATGCTTAATCGTAAATTTTTTATATTCATAGGTATGTCATTTAAATCGGGTGTTTATTATTATTTTAATAATTTTGTATGTGTTACATATTTGTGACTCATAATTAATATATTTTTTTAATATTATTATTAATTTGTGTATGCCAGCTAGAGTTATAATACTGACACTTTAGTTAATCCTAATAATAGATGTGCAAGTTGGATAGTTTTTGGCTGAACCCATCCTATAGTAGATAAAAAGAAAAAGTAATTTTGCTGGTGACTGATAAGTAGTCACCTCTTAACCTAATACTTTCGAACTTGACCCTGTTGACGAGTCTAGAGTACACCTACTCAAGAGCTTCCTAGTTTGAAGGATCAGTTTTTGACTAGTAGTACTATGACGGAAGGACTCGGGAAAAGATTAAAAATAAAATTTAATGCTTTTATTATTATTAAAATGTGTGTGTGTATCTATTCATGTTAACGGCCCAATCAAGTCAGTATATGATACTATGGCTTCTTAATAATGAAGCATTTTTATGGCTTTTTAGTATTTATGTGTTTACATAGTTTTTAAAGAAAATCCGCACTAAAACTTTTTCATTCTATGATAACATAATGCAATAATTTCAGAGTAAAAACTGAAAGAAAACATAAAATAAAAACTAGGAGTATATTGTGTTTTATAAATGTTTCTTAAAAATTAATATATAAAATTTGTTAATTTTCTGGAATTTTTTTAAATGTCATTAATTTTTACAAGATTCTTATAAAAGAATTTTTTTATCACAAAGTGCTACTATACTTTTTACCACTAATCAAGCGTATAAAATATTATTAATCATCATTAAGAAAGATTTTTCAACATGTTTAAGCTTGATTAGCAAGATTTCTTTATTTGTTTCTGATCTCTTAAAAACAATTATATTTAAAGACACTCTTCTTGAAATATTTAAAAATTTTTAAATACCACAAAAATTTGCAACTTGACCAACTAACTGAATTATTATTTAAAATTAAAATTTCAAAACTATTTTTCTGCTTAGATATCCTAAACATAAGACTTTTACATCTATGTTTCCTTCATTCTATTGACATTTACCACAAAGGAAGGGTATTTGTTAATGTATTTCTTGAAATCAGATTAATAAATCATAGATGAATCTAAATAAATAGTGCAATAAAATAAAATAATATAAAACTATAAAGTAAAAAAAAACTCGTAGAAAATTTTTTAAAGAATATTTTGTATCATTGAAATTTATAATTAGCAAAATAAAAATAATAAAAACGACAGCGAAAAAGATGAATAACAGAATATGATTAAATATGTTTGATTAAGCTCTTAACAAAAACTTTGCTTCTCTCGTACGTCAAAAATCATACACATGATTTTTTTTTTCTATTTCATTTAATAAAAATATTATTAAGTTTGTTTAACTTACTGAAATATATTTATTTTAGTTAATAAATATTTTTTAATTATATATTGTTTATGGCTTTTTGAGTTAAATATTTTTAATATAATTTTTATCTTAAACGATATTATTTAAAAGTGATCAATATTCATTATATATTTACAATATATAATAAACATTTATTTTTCTTAATTATATAGCCATTTTATAGTTTTTTTTATGGATTACATGAAATATTGTTAATTAAATAACACACTATCAAACTGAATTCATTATTTACCACACAAATAATTTTCATATATAAAATAACAAACATGTATTTTTTAAAATGGTTTTTATAATGATCTAAAATTGGAAATCACACATTTAATATAACTTTAAAATATCACAAAACTAAAGGATATAAATAATATATTATACAAAATCAACAATAAATTCAGTAATAATTATTATTGGCGTAATTTATTTTTCAATGATTCTGGCATCTCTGGTGGTGGTGGTCTAGGTAATCTAAGGTAAACTTTGACTGCGTCATAAATGAACCATTGTGCTGATGTTAGTGTACCAACCATTATGATTCGGGGTCCTAACCCTTGCCATAATCCTACGTAACGTGCAAAATTTTATGTAAACTTGTCTCAAATTCAAGAAAATGGTATGATCACTTACCCATAAAACCAATTTTCTTGACAATGTCAGCAACAGTAGCACCTTTAGCTTGATTTAACTTGGATACTAATGTATCAGCGGGATGAGACACTACGGCGCAAAATACTCCAGCAATATAACCAGCTGCTGAAGTTACAACCAATTGTTCTCCTTTGGTACACTGAGCTCTTGGTTTTGGAATAACATATCTAAAAAAAGCAAACATTGTTAGCAAATATAAAGTTTTAATGAGATGACACAAACATACAAAAGATCAAATAACTTTGATATAATCGGAAAAACGAACAAAAAAAGATGTAGTTTAAAACGAAAAATCAGTTTGCTATGTAAAAATGACGCTTTATTGTGTTCTCTCCAATTATAATAAGGCGTGTTGGATTTTTTTTATAGAAAAGGTATATTATTAATAAAAGTATATGTATGTATAAAAAATAAATCGCGCTGGTATATTGGTTAAGGGCTTTTATTTTGAACTAAGTTTCTTTGAACTCATAGTATACAGTAATTGGTGTTTTTTATGTACAACTATTCATAAGTAGCTTATTATTTTTTATTGTAATTGAATTTTTATCCGATTATAACACAAAATATGCTTGTTCATTGTACTAACTTTAATATACTATAGCTAAATATCAGAACCTCAGACCAAAAGAACTATTTAATGTAAAAAAGAATCATGTTTTTAACTTAACTCGAATTAAAAATGCAAATTATATTGGTAACTAAAAACTATATTTAGATTAATCAAAATACCTCTCTTTTGGTTTCAATAAAAAAATATAAATTTTATATATTGTATTCATAACTGTTATTAAAATCTATATATGCTAAATGTTACCGAACTAATGATTTCTGTTCTTGTAATACTATTAAATAAAAATATAATTTCGACTCGTGGTAAGCATCTATCAAAACTCTCTTTATTGCAATTAGAATTGAATTGAATAGCTGTTTTATTTCCAAGTAAATATATCGCAAAAACTTTATGCAGCTTTTTGTGCGGTCGATTCGTGGAAATATTTATAAAAACCGATAAAATTTGTTTTTAAAAAGGTTACAGTGAAATTATTTTGACATTCATTAAAACCCGTGAAGTGAATTTTCTCAAAAGTAATTTACATGATTTGATTTTTTATGTTTTGTATTTTATTCTTGACAAAATATCACGGAGTAACCGCTAAATTATCTTTTCTAGACTTTGTTCGAGTATTAACTCGGCTTACTGTATATGCTTGTAACTTTTAGTGATTATAAAAATGTGATAACTTACAGGTATAACAATTCAATAGTCTTTTCAAAACAGGCAAACTTCATCATAGTGTATGGCATCTGCCTCATCCACAAAGGTACCAAACTCTTGTAAAATCCGTTGAAACCTTCAGCTTGGTAAATTTTTGGCACTGCTTCTCTCAGAGTGGTCGCAAAACCCGGTTGTGTTTGAATACGTACCTAAAGAACAAAACGTGCATAATATTACCAATTTAAAAAGAGTCATTATGTTTTCAATATTATAGTTATTCAGGCGTATACATTGTATTTATTCAGCGCACATGCTGTTTTTCTCACCAATTGAAATATAAAAAGGGGTTGTAAAGAATATATTACTTCATAGGGAAAAATAAAATTTTATATTCAACTCAAAGTTCAACGCCACGGAACCTTTGAACAACAACAATAGCAAATTTTTTCCAGCTCAAGGTAAAATCTCTTTATTTTCCGGTGTACTCATAGTGTACATAGACGCTAAAAATAAAAATCGCCGGTACTTTGTTGAGTAGTTATGTGACTTATTATATTATCTCTATATTTTTTTTTTTTATAAAGTTTTACAATGCTTTCAACCGGGACCAAAACGTTATCGCCATAATTTCTAATGACATTTACTGAGGGTGCGCCCGTCAAATGTTATCTTTCTTTAAGGATAAGCATTATTTATTACGAAATAAAGAAAATATTGCCAAAATATTTTGAGAGACGAGTTGCTTATAAACAACGAAACATTACTCAAAAAGTATTCTCGTTGATATTTCGTATTACTAGCTAAATTACCTATATTAACGTTATAGAAGATAATATTTTGGCATTTATATAAAAATTCTGTACATTTTAAGTTGAATATCATTTCTGTTATATGATATAATGTTATTGGTATTTAATTATTTCATAATATTTACAATCGAAGCTATTGAAAAAAATATATAAATCATAATCATAATCATCATGTATGATAAATACAAATTAGAAACACTAAAAATAAAAAATACGTATGTACAAAAAGACAGTTTCACTTATAGCTCAATCGGTCATTTATTCAAAAAATATTGTTACTAAACTAATAAAAATAGACTTAAACATTAAAAAAGTGTATAAAACTGAATAAGACTCTAGTCCATTTAAAGTTAAGTTTTCATTTTGAAAAATTTAATTTCTTTCTTGTACGAACAAAATTTAAGGTGTTTAATTTGCGTTCTTATAGTTCAAATGCTGTTAAATTTAAACTCAATTTCTTGTATTTTTGAATAAGCACTTTATAAGAACATGATAGATATAATAAATTATCAAATTTTTTATCATAAAAATATCATGGTTTTAAAAGCCGACCGAAATACTGCTAGATGACAATGTGGTATCATAATATAATGAACAATAAAAAGAACTCAAAAGTTTTTTCTTTTATCTTTAAAGCACCTATTGTTGTCTTGTAATTATAACAACACAAATACAGACATAAGAAGTAAAAAAACCGTTTAATCCTACACTAACAGCTTTTTTTTTTTTTGGCACAGTGTGTTTATTTCCTGAACAACCCAGACTTTCATATAATACAATGTTATTTATGTAGTTCTTCCGGAAATGTTGCATTTAATACTTTTTTTCTCCTCTTTTCTCGCTCGTGTAACAGTTACAAACAAGCTAACGACACAGTTCATATTTCCATAATATTGTTAAATATCGTTTGTTTGGACTGTGCGTGTATCGCTGGCCGTGACGAGTAGGGTTGTTTCCGTTAATAGGGACCATTGATTTTTTGACAAGACCTTAAAATACAGCTTCTCCAAAAGACTCGCACCATTAAAAACAACAATGTAAACTTTTTATCCTTGTCATCGTTTCGTTCGAAACAAGCGCACATCATTTACACTTTAACTGTTAACAAAACGTTCGCAGAAAAAAAAATTGAGCTTCAAAAACAACACCCGAGATTGTTTTTCAAATTCAACAAAAGAATTTCATAGATGTTCAACATAACATTCAAATTTCGAACTCTTATTTGCGCATAACTCTCATCATTTAATTACTGTCAAGGCATAGTTTTATGTTAGATAAAACTTTTAGTATATTGCCAATGAAAAACCTCATAAACAGTAAACCTCGGGGGTGTTTAAAAATGTATTCGTTGATTATTTCTCAGAACAATTCGTTGAAAAATAAAAATCTCTTAAATATTTAATTTCAAGTCTTACTCTTGTCCTATCCCGTGAGAATTGGCACGTATATTTGTTTTTATATTTGGTTTTTCGCATACTTAGATTACACAGAGAAGAAATATAATGTAACTTATCGTATTTTTTCACGTTAAGGTACAAAATAGACTTCAACTACAAATTCAACTGAATTAGTTTCATCTGGTAATGGTCGATCCTATCTCAATTGCAAAAACTATTCAAGTTTTGTTTAACTCTTATATTATTCCCCGGTGGTATTTTCAGCGTTGCAAAGAGCTAAGCTAGACGAGCAAATGAAACTAATCTACTTTTACTTACAACCAACACTCCATCAATCAGGTTTTTGTCGCATTGGAATGTGCTACTGTGTTTTGTTTATATTTTTTCAACTTACCTTAGCAGCTTCAAAAGGGCTGAGAGCAATATCAGCGAAAAATTCGGCTGAGGCAGACGCTGCCAAGTACAAAGGAGTTCTGTACAGATAAGAATTTTCTTCGCCAAGGATGTCTGAATAGTAAACTTTGAAAACTTCATACAAACCAAACTTAAATGAACCCTGTAGATTTTTAACATGAATACTTAATTATTTTAAATGCTGATAAAATTACACAAAAACTTACTTGTGCGGCGTATCCTAGGAAAGTTGGGGCCCATCCTCTTGCTAACCCTTTTACACCATCTTCTTTTAGAGAAACCTATTTAAAAAAATATGTTTAAATATCAATAAACATAGAATACGAATACTTACTTTAAAACCATTAACGACGTTTTTATATTTGGCTTGGTCAACTTGTAAACGACACTTGACTAAATCCAAAGGAGTTACCATTGTATGAGTAATACCACATGACAGGAATCCACCCAGACCACACAACAAAAAATACTTGTTGCTACCAAAATCACAGCTATCTAAAAATCAATTGGTTTTTAGATATGTTCACAATATCTACATATTGATAAATTTTATATAAAGTACATTGTAGATAAATATAAAACTATAGAATAAGATATATATATATAAATGAATGTTTTATCTACAGTTAAAAGATTTTCTTTAAAGGAAATATAAATCTATATTTTCAAATTTATATAGTGTATAAATTGTTGATAATTAATGCATCGTTGAATTATTATTATTATTATAAAATAATATTATTGTTATAATTTCAAAGCTGAAATTTTTTTTAAATATTAATAAACTTTTTATTATAAATATTTTATTATCAGAGTGAAGATAAAAATACAATGGAATAAATCAAAGGAATTCGAGTTTGAAGTATAATATAAAAACCATTATAATTATTATGTAAAAAAAGAACTATAACAAACAAATAATTTATTTTTTATTTTATATTTTAATACAATATTTCTAGTTATATTTCAATTTCAGCTTACACAAATTTGGTAATGTTATTTTAATTTTTTATTTTTCAAATTTATCTATGTAACTAAAGTTTAATTATTGTTTAAAGATTTATTAAATTTAATTAACAAATAAAAAATAAAATAAATTAATAAACGTAATAAATTACCCTCTGAAACGGCAGCCATAATAGAAGATTTGAAAATGTTTGGTGGAAACGTCTTCGAAGCTTCTACAATTTGCTGAGATGACGGTGGATACATAATGGCGAATATCTTAAACAAAACAACAGGGTGGTTGGAATGCTAATAGTCAAAGAGGATGTTTAGGTGTCACGCTTTGGTGATACACTAACAAGCATCGGTTAATGAATTATTCTTTTTGAATTTAAGCCATTAGTCGAGCATAATTTGAATATCAATGTCAACGATTCATGAAATAGAATCATCAATGGCAATGAAGATTTGCACAAGGATGCTTGTTGCCTATTTCGCAAAGTGAGCTTATTTATAAACAGATAAAATCATTACCGTTGCCAAAATGCGACAATAATCATTGTGTCTCAACAATTCGTGTTTTGTTTCTATATAACTCTACAATTAAATTTTTAAGTACTCCATATTTAATTAATCTTACGTATTTTAATTAGTAAGTTATAGGATTGTTCTTAAAGTCAATAAGTGTAGGACTTTATTTATTAAAACTCGTAAACAACTACTTTTTTTAAAAATAATTAGATAAATGGTTTTATGACCAAAGTAGTAATCTTTAATAGTATCAAGGCACTAAATTGTTAATTAACTTTACTAATAAGGAACTTACCGGTAGTTAGTAAAATGAAGTTTTTAAGGTAAAATAATGTTTTTAACCATAATTAAGAGACTTTTAATACTAGAGTAGGTATATAATGCATAATTATTTATAAATAATTTAATATGCACCCTAAAAGCCTAAGTACATAATTATTGTATTTTACCTCTTTGATAACTATAAATTTCATGCATAATGAATAAGCTATATCAAGAGCATAAGGTAAGTTTGTGTGTACAACCACTTGGAATTTCAATTTTGAAAAGGTTAACAATAGGGTCACATGCAAAATAAAGGAGCCGAGAGTTGACTGTTTTCTGGGTAAATGGTTTTAATAAATAAATACATAAAAATTTGTATTTATAATATTAACTAAACAATATCAATAAATATTCATTACAAAAATAAAAACCACTAACAAAAACAAAATGATTTAACATTGTTGTATTATAAATGTAATGTTAATGTATTTGATCATAATTTTAATCAAATGACTTTTAATAAATTAATAATTCAAAAATTGTGTAATAATAGTTTTCATAAAAAAAATCTAAAGAAAAATTAAATTCTTTATTTCATTGAATCGTTTTTCGGTGTTTTTATTCTTTCGATAAAGTTTTACCTTAAAATATAATCAGGTTTCAAAAACCACAACACAAGACTTTTCAAAAAGACTGCAAATGTTGAACACAATGAGCAGGTTTTTGATATTTTGCTGGAATTAATAAATTTGGGACGTGAATATTTTTTTAAATCATTTACCGGTCGCAGGGTTATAACTTTTAAAATGTGCTAATAATTTAAGCAATAGGAATTATGAAATAACTGTGGAAAGAATTGAAATTTATAATATATATAATAAATGATTTTTTCAAACTTTTTATGACTCCTACAAATGTAACAAAAGTTTATTAAATATAGATCATTGTATCTTTTGGATGGTAAAATAATTCAAGAAATAAATTTAAAATATTTAAATAATAAATATATTGGACTAATATTTTTTAAGGTAATAAAAGTATGTTCCCAAAAAATATATTTAATTAAATATTTGAACAAAATTTACTTATTTAAAATAAAATAATATTTAAGGAACAATCGATGATTAAGTCAACATACCATAAACACTTTATTTTATATGAAAAATTGAATTAACTACTTCAATGCTGAAGTGCGGTTACTCGGTTATACAATTATGTATAAGTGAATAACATAAAACTAAAGAGTTCACGAATATACGAAGTAACAGCTGTTGTTTTTTTAATGAAGTCTGTTAAGTGCTTTGAAGACAGAGCCCATTCTTATAAAAACAAAAGTCTAAAAAGGGAAACTGCATTTGATTGAAGATAAAAGTGTATTTAAGTATTTTATCAATTAAAATGTTATTATACTGTAACTTTTAAACAAAATATTCACGTTAAAAGGAATCATGTGTTTCTAAATTTGAAAGTAATATAAACTAATAACTATTATAATACATTTTTGAAAGAAAATTGTATTATTCTTTTTATAAAAAAGTTTTTGGATTCTATACTAGAAAATGAAAAACCAAAACGGGGATATCTTATGATAGTTTTCAGAGATATAAGACATCATAGTATGCAACATGGGAAAATGGTAAAAAGAAACAGTCTCAGTGGGATATTCCTTTATGCATTGCTTCGTCCAGATTCAAATTAGCCGATTTCTATATATTCGCGTGTGCAACAAGGGAGTACATTTGAAAAAGTAGAGGGTGGAAAATCTATAACTCCGTTGGGCCTAAGGTCGTTTTGTATGACATTTCCCACTGTGACCTTTTTGTGTCTCTATTCGACTTTTTTTGTCCAATTTAAGAAGCGCAATTGTGAGTGAATTTTATAAAATAATGTTTAAGTATTTTATATTAATGACAAATTCATTACTTCATGATCTTATACTAATTTTATGATCCATTCATTAAAACTTTTTTCATTTCAAAATACAAATAATCATTGTGTTAATTAACGTTATTGAAAAAAATGCAATGATAATTATAATGAACCTTATAATGAATATTAATCATTCTATTTTGAAATTTAAAAAATTCTATCTATTTTCTATTTGTGTTTTTATCTGATCCTATAGTTTTAAAAGTAAGCATGATTTTACATAACATAAAGGAGCTTGCCTGAAAAACGTTCCCGAGAGTACAAGATTATCGATAAAAACGATACTATTAAAAAAGTCATTTACAGAACTGGTCATAAAAATTGATTTTCAAAACGACAAGAAAAAATTATAATTTAGTAATATTATTACTTTACACTTCGTATTAAATATACCATAAAAAGATGGCATGAGAAATATTGTGTTTAATAATCTATTATGCTACAGAGATAGCCAATATTTTTCGAAAAGCTTACTCCAAAATGTGATTTCCTAGGTATAATCATAATATCAATATAAAAAATGGTAGCACAGTGGAGTCGCAGCACAGTGTGAGCGTGGCATAGTTAGGACTAGTGTATATGATATTTGATAGTGATTAAAATCACTATCATAAGAAACGCTTCGATGCAAATCTGTAAATAGTGTTTAATTTTAAGGAATTGGTAGATTATTGAAAAGCAAAATTTTAACTTAAAAAAAATTACAGAAAAATTGCAAAAAAATCATTACCACAGGCAATAAATTTTACTGAATAGGCAAACGTTCGTCGCATTCTTTTTTTGATAAAATTGGCAATATAAGCTAATTAAAATTAATTTTTTCGACTTTAAAAAAAAAAAATTGACAATTAGTGATGTATAATATTCATTAAAATGATTGTACCCCCTTATAAGGTATTTTAAATGAAATTAAAATATAATACCAAGAATTTTAACACAAAAATAGCATGTATTTTAACTACGGCAACCATTTATATATAGAAGATAAGTCGTCGGGACAAATTTTTTTTTTTGAATTTATTGTACATAACATTAGCTTTATTTTAACATATATTTAAAGCTCGGAGCATTTCCGGAACATTTTTAAAGCTTAAGTTGAAAAAGTTAAATTTTTGTGCAGAAGTTGACATTTTGAATCCCCTTTTGTGGGCAGCATAAGTGTCAGATTTAAAAAATATTTATATTATATGAAAGGAAAATATCTATGGTTTAAATTGTTCATTTTTAAAAAAGTTATGGCAATTTTTAGAAAAAAATGTCGAAATTTACCAATTCTAAAAATACTAATATTTTATGGGACTTCATTATTTACGGGGAACAAGGGCAAAATTTTCAATTTTTGAGGATAATATCTTCAACTAAATACGATTTGTGATCTTTTGACGTATTGTTGAGAAAAATCGGCCCAGTGAGAGCTGAGAAAAAGAAGTGACAGACACAAAAAAAATTAAACGTATCATAGTAAAATTAATACCTTCTCAGCTTCGCATTGAAGCTAAAATAGTTAAGAATAATAACAAATTATTTTTTGGAAATGATATAGAAAACAAACAGGATTTGACATTTTAGCTCTACTATGACATGGGTATCCATAGCTTTTACGGTTATATGGCTATATTCTATAATATTTAAAATGACTTCAAAAGAATTGAATTTTTAAATATTCTTTCTTCTTCAGATACCATAAATTAAATCTATGACTGTTTCCCAAATGTCACTTTTAGCAATTTTTCAGAAGAGCAAAAACGAACAAATAAAATTTATACTTTCTCACCTTCGGATAGAAGATAAAATAAAAACATTTAATTGTATTTTACGGATAATTGATATTTTTGAAATACAAATAACATATATTTTCGATAAAATTAACTTATAATTTTTAAGATCATAAAATAACATTTTCCTATACAAATTATAATAAGTCCTAGATATAAGTCCTAGAAATATTATAGTTTTTGAATACACGTCTAAAAATTATTTTAAAATCGTGAATAATAACTTTTTGGATTGTTAAATTACTTTTACAAACTCAATTCTAATTGTCAGAGTATTTTAAAATTACATTGATTTTTTAAATTCCATATTCAATTTGATCCCATGTATGGTATATATAACTTAACTGTGTTGCAAAAAGTTTGAAAGTAATCTAAATATATTCCAATAACAATTATAAAGGAATAAATTCTGGCTTTATATACATCACCAAGCAAATACATCATTTTTAAAATAATGTTTGAATCAAATGAAAATTGTCTAACTAGCTGTTAATAATAAATTTGTCGTATTTTAGAAAATTTTTTTAAATTTTAATATGTTTTTGTTTAAGACTTTTTCTTCTAAGCGTATAAAAAATTTAAGTAAGTTTACAAATCTTAAATTTAAAGTATATATTCAGAACCAATCTTGGAAAAATAGGATTTGATATACTGTTGAATATTATAAATCAGTGACGTATTAAAAGTGTTTGATGCTTATAACATTTTATTAGCTATCAATTGTACAACCCAAAAAAATTTTTTTACATGGGTTATAATCATTATTTTTTTTTATGAAAAAGTACCTTGAATGAACTTTATGAGCAAAAAGAGGTAAAAAAAGCAACTATAATTTAAGAATTATAATTGAAAATAGTGAATACTTTATTAAGTGTAATGTCTATTATTAATATTTATTTTTTGTTGTTAACTTTTATACTTAATATACTTGCAATATCTTTATAGAGACTTATATCTCTATAAAGTAATAAAAGTAAAAATATAAAAAATTGAATTTGACTGATAAATTACAATTAATATATTATTTATTTAATCTAATGATAAAATTAAAAATATATATTTTGTTAATTCATTTTAAAAAATTAATAATAGAGCTTTTATTTTTTTCTAGATCTAATTTTAAGATTTTCAAGCAAAATTGCAGAACCTGTAGCGAGTCATTCGAAAAAGTTTGAAACTCCTGAAGTACAATTTAATTGTTTAGGTGTTAATACGAGGCAGACAGCCATCGTATTAGGAAATTATCATGATCAACATTTGAATTCACAGTTTCAAAATATAAAATTTACTCAAAATACTAAACACTTTGATGCATTATGTTGTAATAAATTAATTACTCAATTAAATCGAGATGGTAGATTACCCGATATACGACAGACCACATCCTTCAAAGACCTTCATCCCACTGCGGGAAAAGTTATTTTATCAGGTTTAGGAAAAGAAGATGCCGGTTATGATTCGAAAAATAAATTTTGCAAACTTAAGGAAAACTCGAGAATAGCTGCTGGTGTTGGAACTAAAGTTGCTCAAGATGAAGGCCATATAGAAGTGTATGTGGAAAAAATGAATGATTTTTCAGCAACCAGTGAAGGGGCACATTTAGCAAGTTATTGTTATCAAAAATTTAAACATGAGTGCGATAGAAAAATCCCAGAAGTAATAATCAATTCTTATGAAGATTGTTGTTTGAATATTAAGTGTGAGCCTCTTGAGTGAGTTGAATTTTATTAATTTAATAAAGCAAAGGTAATACTACTTCAATTTAAAATCTAGTCAATAGTTGAAGTACTTTAATTTAATAATAATTATACGTATAAAATTTTAGACGAGACCAGTGGTTATGGGGTAGAGATTGCGCTGAAACTCAAAACTTTACTAGAGATTTAGCATCTATACCTACTAATATGATGACTCCTGAAGTATTTACACAACAAGCCGTTAAAACTATTGCAGATATTCCAGGGTTAAGTATGAACATTCTACAAGAAAAAATTATCATAGAAAAAAATATGAACGGATTAGTAGCTTTAAGTAAAGGCTCATGCAGAAGACCGATTTTCCTAGAGATAGAATATACTGGATGTAAATGTTCTGAAGAACCAGCACCAGTTATTTTAATTGGTCAAGGTGTAACAAGTGTAAACACTTCCCCAGTATGTAAATCTAACAAAGCACAAACTCATATAATCGGAGCAGCAACAGTATTAGCCACTATGAAGATGATAGCTGAACAAAAAAAACCTATTAATATCCGTGGGTTAATTCCATTGTGTGAGATTTCAAATGGCCCTTGCGAAAAAGAAATAGTTGAAGGAATGGACGAAACTATTGTTCAAGTGTCTGATCCTCGTCGCTTTAACGTACTTGCAATGATGGATGCCTTGACTTACTCTCGAGATAGAAAACCAATTGCAATTGTAAGTCTTATGAATAGTCCTGGTTTAGGCTATTCTGATCTACGTTCAATAGCTTCAGCTACTTTTTGCAACAACGAATCACTTTGGGAAACATTTAAAAATGCGGCTAGACACACTGGTGACCTCCTTCATAGATATCCCCTTGATGCTCAATACGATAATTACATAAAAGGTGACTGTGGACATTGGAAAAATGCATCGAATGTTGATCCACTATCAACTGATGCTAGAATACTTTCAAAATTTGTTGGAGATAAAATTCCATGGATTCATATGGAGCTGCAGTATGTTAACTATAACCCACACAATATACCTTACTTGCGACTTGATCAAATTCCAGGACGACCAACAAGAACCATTACTGAAGGTATTTTACAAATGCTTACGAAAGATAGAAAAAAGTAAGCACTGTATAAACGTTATGAGTGAAATGCCAAATTTTAAAGAATAAAAATTTTCAATTTAGAATTTATTATAATGCATATAGAAATTATAAATAAATTATTATAAATTTCTTATACATCTTTAAAAAATATATGCAGAGTAACGAATACATACAGGTAATTAATTGATGAAACTAGTAAAAAGTGATAAAATATTTCACAAAATTTCCCTCTCCAAAGAAAGACTAATGGACATGTGTAAAATGGTATGACCTTATAAGTAAAAGAAAAAATCAACACGGTCAATATTTAATATATATTTTGTTATCTTAATTAAAATTTACTAAATTTTAACCGAAAATGAAAATAGATGAAACTACTAATTTTCAAAAAATATCTAAATAGTAATAGAGTAGCCGTGAATACAAATATTTAATATTATAATTAACTGTTTTCAAAAAATTTATTATAAAATATACTCCAATTAAGATATTTTAATCAAATTTTTAAAATGTAAAATTTATACTTGACATTAAAAATAAATATGGCATGAAATATTTATAACGGAAAATTAATAACTTTCTATTTAACTGACTCTTTTCTTTAAATATAATTTATAATAATGGACCATATGAAAATATTTCATATGTAAAATAATTTCAAATAGTCGACAGACTTAATATATTTAAAGTTAACAGTGTTAATTTAACAAAATCGGAAAAAATCAAAAAAATATTAAGCACCCTTAAAATTTGTATAAAATTGAATATTTTTTAGTTAAAATGCTAACATTTATTTATCTAATAATTGCGTGTGTAATTTTACTCATTTAATATTAACTAGCGTTATTTGCCAAGTTTAAAAACATAAATTTTAACTAAGTTGAAAGAATTATTTTATGCTTCTAAAGTGATGACCTGCAATTTAAATAATGAATGTTACAAAATACATTCTAAGAAAATATTAAAATTATGATCCTTTTCTTTTCTAACGGTTAATTTAAAAATAAAAACGTTCGAAAATTCATATAAATGTAAAGGAAGTTTTTATGAATCAATGTAAAGGAAAATTTGAAAAATGTTTTATGTACAAATTTTCGATGCTTTATGTCAAAATATACGTGTACATAAGAAGAATTCACCAGTAAAAAAACGATTAAGAATTTTGATCTATTAAAGTTCTTTATCCAATTTCAAAATATTACACCTTAACTATTATAAATACTGAATACTAAATAAATTAATTTAAATAATATTTGCGTTTTGTAGAAGGAAAACAATAAAATAAATAACTATGTTGGATTGAGACTAAAAAATGATATAAGCAAAGACAGTGTATACATTTTGAAACACTAAAGAATTGATTAACACTATCTTTAGAGAGTAAAGTCCAGTTTAAGTGATAATGAAAAAAGTTTCTTAAATGTTCCTCATCCTGAGAAGTACTAAAAGGAGAAGAATTAAGAGATAAATAATTAGAATGAGCTAGTAATGAACTGTGGCGATATCTAAAACGACAACATTGAGCTATAAAATCAAGTATAAAAGGGTATAATGAGACAATTTTTTCTATATCACTTGACAAAGTTTGAAGGTAATGAAGAACATTTATATCGCCAAGCACTCAGAAAGAGTTATGGAAAAAACAGAAAAAGTTTAAAATTTGTTTAATATAATTAATTGATGGTAGTAACAATTAGAAGAAGAGGTGGTAATGGAGTAAGTTATTTCGTTATTTGAAATTTCTACATGATTAGGAATCAATTGAAAGAGAACTGATTTTCTGAGTGAATTGGTAACAAAGTAAGAGTTCTGTTATAATAATAATAAGAAAGAATTGGCTGAGAAAAGGCTTGAAGTTATAGCTATAAGATAAGATTGGGAATCAGAGAAAATAATATAAGATGTACTAGGATATAATATGTTATACAACAAAAGTCTCTTAAAAATATCTATTAATATACTTTTGAAATTACGTAAGTGTTTTATGTCATAGAAACATACTTGTTTTTTATATAATATTATTAATATGTTTATCTTGCATAAATTAAAAAATTATTATGACACACCATACATCAGGAGTATAATTAAGAAATAATAAGGGAATAAATACCAAAAAAATAAAATTTTACACAGAGAGTATAGAATAAAAAATTTTCTCATTTACATATATAACCCTCGAATAAAACCTTAATATCCTCACTGCTATACAAAGTGATCGATTAAAAATAAACAATCATTTTCTCTAAATTTTTAATGCAATTTCATTCACAGAAAAATTTCAATTTTTACCATAAAAATATTTATGTTGCTTAAATGATCATTTTTTTTATTGCCTCATAGTTGAAATAAATAGTATCTATTATTATTTATTATAAACAGTGATCATTTATTAATAAGACTGAAAATTTTAAATTTTTTAAAGAAAAATACTGTTTGATTTAAATAAATCTTCTGTAATATGTCGTAAATAATATTTATTTTTTTTTCGCTTTAAGGTTAAAAAATTTTAATTATAATTTCCTATAATGGAAAGGGATTCCTGTTTTTATTTAATAATATGGTGGACGAATAAATTTCAAAAAAAAATTTGTATATGGTTACATAATTAATGTAATGGTTTTGTTAGAGAATTTTCTGATTCTTCCACGATAATAAAATTCTGGTTACGCTATTAGTTTTATATTTGGTGTTAGTATAGTAATATTAATTGGACGTCATAATACTTTATTATGGATTATTATTAAATTTTGTAGAAGTTTACAAAAATGCATATCATTTGAACTTCAAAAAAAGTATTGGCAAAGAAAATTCTGAGGAATTATAAAATATATGACCAGTAAAGAAAATTAAACTGTCAAACGAAACTTTGATTGACTTTTTTTTGTAGTAACAATGACAAAAACGTTCGCTTAAGGCATAAATAGCGCCTTTGGATGCTTTGAACTTCACTACCAACTGACAAGTTAAAATATTTGGTTTTAAGCTAGCTTTAAGTATTAAAGTCTATACAAGGATTCAACATCTAATTCGAAATAAAGTACTACGATATTCAGGATAATTTTGTTATCGTGACCACAAATTAATTTTAATTTAATATTATTTTATTTACAGGCATTTCTAAGTTTATTAATCTCGATCAGTAAAAGAGGTGGTGGTGATGTTGTTTTTTATTATTAGACGTTTCTCCATTTCACTTTTCCTCCTACTTTGGTATAAAAATTGTAATAATTTTCGAAATACAAATCCAAAAGTTGTTATTAATTAGATATTTTCTTAAATAGATAATTATCTAATAAATAAAATGATATATTATGCATTATTATTTATGTTTCTATTTGAAAAATTAAACTACTACCTTTTTAAGACATAAGTGATGAACATTAAAATATTTAATGATAAACAATTTTAAATAAACATACAGTTACAAAAAAACAAAATTAATATTCACAATATTATTTTTGATTAATTATGTAGTTCACGATAACAGAATTACCCTATTTTTATTTAACAATATAAGTAGCTAATTAAAAATTTCCTATCATTAAAAAAGAAATCTTCTATAAATTTCCATTGGATCATAAAATAATAAAAATAGAAACTCATTTTTTTAGTGAATTTTCTAGATTTTAAATAACTTTTTCCATTTAGAAATATTAAAAACTCATAAAATTGTATATTTTTATATTACTTATTGTATACAACTAAAACTATTGGTCAGTTAGTATAAATTATTATTTGACGCAAATCTACTAAATTTTACAATTATTTATTATGTATAATTTTAAAATCCCTATGTGTTTTTTAATTTCATTCAAATATTAAATGGTAGTCAAATTATTTGCTTAATTGGAAATACCATGGTGTTTTTTGAGTAATTTTTTTTACATTTGTAGGTAGTGTTTTTCAAACCCTTAAGTTTTTCATTTATTTTTCACAAAAAATGTACTAAAAGAATATAGTTTATTCAAATTCCTTTAGAAACAGTGTTTTTTTTTAAGAATGAAATAAAATTAAAAAAGTATTACGAATTTTTACAAAAATGTTGTAATTTTTGGCTTTTTAGACAAATAACTAATAGAAAAAATTACACGGAAACGCTTCTCTTTTTTGAAAGTATAAAATACTTTTATAAAGGCTTTAATTTTATAAAAACTTCCGAACGCAGTTGTTTCAATTTTTTCAAAAATTGAGTTAAAAAAATATTTTTAAATGCGTGGATGATCTTTACAAACCCTTCCTGTTTTTTTACAAATTTATATTTGGAAGATAATTTTGTCTTATATAATGTAATAAAATTTCATAAAGATCTGTGCTAAAAGAAAAATTAGAGCAGCTTTAAAATGCAGACAATAATGTTTAAAAATACAAAAAGTACGGTAGCGTACTTTTCAGATATTTTTCTGTATTTCTATAATTAAAGGTTTTTTTCCAATTATCGACTACGTAAGTTCAACTAAATTTAAATTGGGTTCTCTTGACGTATTGATCATTAAAATTAATGCATTCTATCACAAAATTATATCTTTTCAGCTTCCCAATACAGGTAAAATTATACTGTAACTTATTTTTTATCGATTATAATTATATTTTTATGCGTGAAAATAATTAATAATTATTTTTTCGTACATGCCGACAATTATAAATTTGATAGCTACACAAATTCTATTTACTGATCTTATTAGCTTAAATTTACTAGTTTAAATTTTAAATTTTTAATTTTAAGAGAGATTTAATTTCTCACTCGAAATCAAAGAAGTCATTCAATGAAATATGCTTCATTATTTATATTTAATAGAATCTAATTAACTTTTACGCATTGTTTAAAAACAAAAACTTTTAACTTCACACATTAATAATATTTCGAAGAACTAGAACGATATACTTTGTTGTGCAATGTTTCAACAAGTTGAATGAATATATTATAATTTATAACGAAACTCAGGTAAGAAACTGTGATTGAAAATTCTAAATGTACAAAATTATTACTGTAGTGCAAATTGTTATACAATTACTAAACACTTCTCGAGAAAACTTCATTCGTATAATTACGGTTAAAGTGAGCAGTAAAAGTTTCACATTAAAATCACATTTATTATTAAAATATATAGTTATGTTTGAGTGAAAATCACCATACTTTTACTTTTAATGCAAAATTTAAAGAATTAAACAATTTTTTTTCTACTGTAAAAAATGTTTGCACAATTACTTTAAAAAATCATAACTTAACAACAAATTTGGGTTTATTATTCTTTATAAATCACACTGTATATATAATATATACTGTATGATTTATTAAGAATATATTAAGTTCAAATTATGAACTAACATCTCGTGTTAATATGTTAACTTATAAAGTAAAAAATATTTTATTACTCAAGAGAAAATTAAAAAAAATCATATAAAATTAGTTCATAAAAAATTATTTTTTTGCAATATGTTAAAATTGATAGTCCGAGTAAACTACTATAGTAAATATTTTATTACTTAATTTCTAAGTATTTCCTTTTAATAAGAGTAGATCATGATCGAATATCTACTGAATATATCTCTTGAGACAGGGTGTTGGTAAATATTATTTATGGGAGGGATGAACATTTAAACCCGACTGCATTAATTTTAACAACCAAGAACTACTGAATAAAGAGAAAAATCTATTGGAAACATATATTTTTTTCATAAATCATGTTCTTACGCTCAAATTGCATTTAATGCAAATAATTATTTTATCGTGACCAACAACTAGAAGTAACCAAAAGGGTCAATAGGGTTCTGAAAGAAAACGTGTTTAAAAGCGTGAACAATACCTTGCTTAATATATTTGACTAAAAAAAAGGGATCATGTATAATTATTATCCCGACCAATTCCAATGTTAAATGTGGTAAAAAAGTAATTTGTGAGGTTGTGTAATTGTCGCTAATCGTATATGCGTACATACATTTAATTTATATATTTATAAGCACATATTTTTTAATGAATACTTAATGCGGGCACGATAGGAAAGATTTAATGTGTCATATTTTGTAACACGAAATATGAATAACTTAACTTGGGTGCAAAAAAAAAAAAAAAATCAAAATTATAATATTTGTATTTAACTAACCTTAATAAATATATCTATATTTTTTCTATCATAGACAAATTAACCTTTTTTTTATAATTTTTTGTACTTTTCTTTACACCCAAAAATATTATTCTGTTGTTCATTAATTGAAAAGTAAGTATTATTGCATTTGTAGTCCTTCAATGAGCTTATTAAATGTTCAAACACGTTATCACAATTCGCGTGGGAATATAATTCAAGTTCTGTATGAATTATGGATGTGCCTATTAATTGATATAATCGGTAAAGAATACATACTTAAGACTACCGTATTTTGTTATACATGACTATACTACCATAGGGTCACTGGCCTTTGGCTCTAAAATTACAGAGTGATCGCCTCGATTACCTATCAAATATTTCCTTTGCCATACATTCTAAATTTTCATAGTTAATAAATATATTTCTTTAAATACTTTTTCTATAATTCAAACAAACATTTTTTATAGTATTGTTTTGTTTGGTAAAAATTGTTATCCTTGTAAACAGTCGACGTATACAACGAATTCTTTTTTTTTTCATGTATAAGCAACCTTGAGTATTGCACGTATCATTAGGTCAGGTACTCTACCGTATATGATTTTTATGTTGAATAGGACAATGAATGGAAAAAAATCAACATGGTCGGTCCATACTGACGTTGAATCCCAACATGTCATGTTGTGCATAGAATCGGCGGAGAATTGATCGCTGTGTATAACTGAGTACCTATTGTAAGCAGTAGATCAGCTGGAGGGAGGAAGTTGAATAAAAACGGTCGCGTTTCGAAGGGAAGAGATCGGTTATTGCTGCCGCCGTAGCGACACATGGTTTGCACCAGCGCTAAGCCCTGTTTAGCCGGTCGTCCATCTTTGCTCTGTATGTGAAATAAAATCACATTTGCCGTCGTCTTGTGCCGCTTTTGTTTTTCCGTGTTAATTTAGTTGCACCCGAATTTAATAATCGTGACAACAAAGTGTTCAGGTGTACAAAGACGTATAAAAGTGACAACGGGAGTGAATTTGCATATTTTCAAAAGTCCTTGACACTTGATCACTTCCGTTGCTTCCCCGCCGGTCAGTCGACCCTATACAAACGCACATTGAAGTGTGTAATTTATAAAGAGTCCGGTATTGCTGACCGTCAACGAACCAGGCCATACTGTTTCTTTGTACGGCCGTTTGCCGTAAAATGCGTATGTCCGTACCGCACCATCGCCGAAATGTCAATTAACAACATTCTGAGCCAAGTGAGTTTTTTGCCATACAATTATTGCTGTCATAATAACACAATTATCAAGTAACGTTATCTGTCAGTACTGACAAGTTATTCGCGTTGCCTGGAAGCGAGTTTTACCGACCTCTATCGAGGTCGTTTACTACCATTATACGACCCACCCTAACCGTGACTATTGTAATATTCAAAAATCTAAATATACGTAGGGTAAATGGGTGCAGTTATTGGCACCTTAAGAAAAGTACAGGTTTTAATCAGTGTATTATTTAATCTGTTACTATTGTTGCAAATGTTTCATTAATACCTATGAATAAAAAACTCAGCTCAGGGGAGTCGCGGCACAGTGGGGACGTTCCATAGTTGGGTCCAGTATAGATTTAATCTGACAATATTAAAATCACTATCATAAAAAACGCTTCGATGCAAATCTGTAGATAGTGTTTAATTCTAAGAAATTGGTGAATAATTACATCAACTTCTATTGTCTTAATTATATCCAGATTAGTAATTCTTAGAATCAAAAATATAATATATATATATATTTTTTTAATTATAGATTATATAATTTTTATAATTAATTGTATTGAAATTATTATTGATTTTGATTTTTAATATGTTAAAAGTAATCATTTTTTACTTACTTATTATTGCCCTTTAAAGTAAAAGTTTATAACAAAAAAAAAAAAATGAATTTATTACCATAACTTTTAGCTCAACTTGCAAGTTTGAAATTGACATCACTAAATAGAAAAATATGGTATTGTCAAAATTAATATGTAGTCAGAAAATTTTATAATTACTATTTACAGTAAATTTATCAGGAAAGCTCTATTTTTATATTTTTTTGCATTTTTATCATAATAGATTACTTAAATATAAATCATAGTAATTATATATAATCAACTTTTGGTATTTAAAAAAATTCTACAATTGAAATATTCAGAACTTAAATAATTTTAATGATTTAGTTTAATTAAAAAACCAATAAAAAAAATGTTGTTAAAACGATCTACTCAATTGAGCGTATTATAAAATTTGATTATAATTGTAAAAATCCATTGTTAAATTCAGGTGAAACTAAATTATTTTTTTTTTAGATTTTTGATTTATATAGCAACATGTTACAAAAAAATTTGGAATATTTTAGACTGGTAGTAACACATACAAATAGAGTTAAAAAATTAATATATTACAAAGTAAAATTATTTACTTTTGTAGTTGAATACTATTATCATATCAAATTTAATCGACAATAAATATTTTAAAAATATTATAAATAAATTATTTTGATTGTTTGTATGGCTAAAGCTGTTTAAGCTAATTTTTATTTGTTTAAGGGATTTTATTTCAATTTTTGAGGGTAATATCTTCAACTAAATACGAATTTTAATCATTTGATGTATCGTTGAAAAAATTAGGTTAAGGGAAAGTTGGAAAAATAAATCACAGTCATAAAAAAAATGCATAGTAAAATAATATTAACATGAATAAGAAATTTTTTATCATGAGGGGAGACTAGAGTGATGCATCCTTCATATTTATTGAAGTTATCGAATCTAAATGAGATAAAAATTAAATGATTCGAAAATTTTTTTCTAACTCAAAAAAAATGCAAAATATCAATTGACACTGACGAAATCGGACCTCGGTTATTAGCGCGAAAGACACAAGTGTTACCAATTTGGCAACTGTTCATGGCTTTCGTCCATTAATAAAATGGCATTTTAAGCTAATTCAAATTTTAAAGTTACTTTTTCGACTTTAAAAAGCAAAAAAATTTAAATAAGGTTAACTTCTTATGTCTTATGAACTTTATTCTATGTCAATTAAATTGTATAATATTCATGAAAGTCTGTGTATTCCTCTTGTAAGATATTTTAAAATAAAATAAAATACAAATCCCAGAATTTTAACACGAAAATATGCTATTTTTGCTATTAGCCATTTTCACCATGAAGAAAATGTATATTTCGAATTTTTTTTTTTTTCATAGTAAAGTATATAATATAAGCTTTAATTTAAGATTAAATAAAAGTGTCTATATTTTTGGAACATTTTCAAAAATTATATTTAAAAAAGCTTAACTTGTGTGCAAAAATTGCTTTTTCGAATCCCCTTGTGGACAGGAGATTATATGTGATAATTATATGTGTATGATTCAAATTTTGAACACCCCCTGTAAAAGGGGAAATTGTCCAATTTAAATAAAAAGTATGTCATATAAAAGAAGTATATACGACATCTCTATTTACACGTAGAAGAAAAATTATGGGGACACATTTTTTTTTTTTGTTTTATAGTACATGATAAAAGCTTTAATTTGATATACGTTTAAGGATTTAGTATTTCCGGAACATTTTCAAAAGTTAATTTTTGTAAAAAAGTTGATATTTTAAATCCATCCCTGTGAGCAGATTAAGTGTAAAAAAAATTATATTGATTTCATCATTTTTTAAAAAGTTATGGCAGTTTTAAGTAATAAAATTTCGAAAATTAGCAATTTTTAAATTTGTAATTTTTTTGGAAATTTCCCCCATTTACGGGAAACCAGGGAAATTTTGCAATTTTTAATGGTAATTACTTCAACTAGATACGATTTGTGATCTTTTGATGTATTGTTGAAAAAAATCGGTCTAGTTAAAGTTAAGAAAAAGTGGCAAGAGAAACAAAAAAAAAATACATCATGGTGAATTTAATACCTTCTCAGCTTTGCATCGTAACTAAAAATGTGGTTATCTTTCGAATTTTGCTATCTTAATTTGTATAGGTTTGATACTACTCTTTAAATTATTGGTTTTTTTTTAAATATACAGCTATTGACACCATTATTTTTCCATAAGAACTAATGTTATTTAGTTTAGACAGTTATTTTTTTTTTTTAACTGGCACCCTTTTTAATATTGATTTAGTATCTTTCGCTGTTAAATAAAAATTTCAGTTTTTGGAAAATATATATAGTGAATAATCTGCTTAATTATTAAAAAAAAATTAATTTTTAAAAATCAACACACTTTTGTTTATTAGTAAAATAGTTTTAATTATGCTAATAGTTATACCCCTGCCAATAACTGTACATATTACCCTATATAATAACTGTAAGGAATAACGTGACTATGTTATTATGTCCGACCGTGGTAGTTGAAGATTCTAGTAAGCTAACAGTATTAATTTTATTTTGACTGTGCTAGCAAAATGGGGTTGATTTTTTTAAACAAGACAAGTTTTTAGATTATTTTAAGTTATTTGAAGATAAAAAATATAATATAATTTTTTACAGCTAAATGTATTGAATTTATTGAATTTTATGCAAAATATGTACCTACTGATTAGGAACATAAGACTAATTTCAAAAATTCTTGATGTTATAAATCGAAAAAAATTAATAGTTTTGATGCAAATATAACAAAATCATTGATAATAAAACATGATTTCTAACATTCTCTGATTATCAAATTGTCAAAAGGTATTTTTAAGAACTTAACCTTGTTATAATAGGTGTATAATATAATAAAAAAATATATTTATATATAAAATGGAACACATCTAGCTAGCAACTCCTATAACTAATAATACAATAAAAATTTCATTTTAATTTTGTTTTTTATTTAACGACTTTCGCATTTTCAGACTATGTTAAAAGCATTTTTTTTATTATTTGTATTTAAAATAAAAAAAGTCTAAAATTTTTTCAAAATTTAAAAAAGGTCAGTTTTTACACACATATCTTATAAAAATGTATAATGATTCGATCACAATTTTATCATAAATATTTTTATGTAATATTTTAAGTAACGAGCACTTTAACACATAGAGTAGGATGGAGTAGGATAACGCAAATGGAGTATGCGTAATAATTATTAGGGATTGGAATTTTTAAATTTTTAAGAACCGATTTTAAAGATATACCTAAAATTTAAAGATTAAGAAGTATTGAGTCTACTCCGGTTAAGAACTGGTTCTAATATGTACTAGTAAAAAAAAATTAGTTATTATTTTTTAAGGTTATTTTAGGTATCAATTTAAGTATTAAATTTTATATATCTATGAGGTGATCTTAGAAATAATTACTTCATAAAAAGGTATTTTAAGTTTAAAGTTTACTATTTTATTATTACATTACTATAATATACTTTAAGCAGTTTTAAAAACATTTTAATAAACTATTAACCAATAATAACCACTCATATAATTTTTTTGTTATTTATGATATATATATTCTCTAATAACAAATATATTCATTTTTACTTAATTTTATTGTTTATGTCCTGAATTGGCCGACAAAGAAAGAATCAGTCACTTTCAAATTAATAATTATTTTAAAATAATTATTAAATCAAACGTTATAAGAGTTGTCAGTTAAATGTGTTACATTCTGTATATATACAAAAATATTGTTTTTTTTTTTTTTAGAAAATTTAATCCTTCTCAGAATGTACATGCTATATTAATATAAATAAATAAGCATTATCAAACTGGATGGTTAGAGTAGTATCGCGATCTTGCATAAACGCTCTAAATTAAAATAATTTTAAAAGGTGGAAAAGAAAAATATTTTCAACGTACGTGGCCCATTGTAATTTATGTTATCTATTTTTCACTGATGTGCAGGCACATTTAATTAAATCAAACAAATATTGCCTTTCTGTAAATTTCCCTAGTATAAACAAAAACTTTTAACAACTTTCAATGTTTAATATTGAAATTATTTATTATTTTTGGTTCTAAATATATTTTTTAAAATTTAGCTAATTTCATAGTTTATATTTAAACTATTACTATAAAAATAGATTTCCAACCCAGAATAGCGATCTTAATTATAAAAATATTCAAAGATCTCATTAAATTCTAAATTTATATAAAAAGGAGTTAAAATTAAAATATTTTAATTGTTCTATTATAAATATTCTATCGTTTTATAATAGATTAAATTATTTAATGTGCTCTGTATCACTTATACATTTTCAAATTATAAAAATAGTAAATCAAGAATAGAGTAGTCACAAATAGATACTATGTAATATTTTATATCTATAATTTACAACTACAGTTGTTATAATATCAATATTTTCTAATTTGTAATATGATTATTTTGTGACTCATAGTTTTTACTAGTAAATAAGAGTATACTATTTTGTAGTAAATTAGTGTTCAATATTTTAGTACCTCCACAAAAAAATTTATACCATTTCCTCTTTCGAGAGTAATTTTTGATTTTCATAAGAATTTTGATAAAAAATGTCAATGTTTTTTGTCAATAAAATGATTTTGATTATTATTTCAGTAATAACTAAGAAATTCATGGATTGCATTTTGTGAAAACATTCTTTAAACATAACTTGCTTTAAAATAGTATGTAAGTAATGAGTAGTATAAGAAAGCTATGCGATTGACAATATGAAATACTTTAAATATCTTTAAAAGCACAGCTTAATAATAATGTTATTATTTTGTCAACAAAGGTAAACGTTAGAAATTAACATTTCAACATAAAAACGTGTTATTTATATAAAATTTTACATAAATAAAAATTATCTTTCATGAGATTTATTTTTGTATGAAGCAATAAATAAAATATTCGTAAAAACTAATAATATTTTAATTTATATTTATTATTGATAGATTAAAGTACCTAAATATCTTCGATACATTATAAGCTTCTAATTCTAGTTCTAAATTTTTAATCTTCAGTTTAACTAATACACCTTTTAACAGATCATAAGATTATACAATTTTTCTTATTATATTTTTTTGGGAAAACAATTAAGAATTTATATCGAGTCTTTGTAAATTCGTAATTTGAACAAAATTAACGATAACCAAATAATATTCAATTGTGATAAGTTAGTTTTTAGTTAGATAAGATAGTTTTTAAAATAGTTAAACAATTACACTATTTATTGCGCTATTAATTAATAACTTTTAACTTACTGAAAAAAAATATTTTTATTAAAATTACTTATTTTGTTATAAGTTAAAGTCATATTTCAATGATTTTTAATTGTTTTTTTATTTTTCTAAAAGTTTTGCATTACTAAATTGGAAATACCTCAAGTGAGCAACCTTCAGATAATTTTAAAACTTTAAGCTGTTTTTGTAATAAGTTTTTCGAAGAAGATAGTCAAATTAAAACTTTTTAAATCGACGTACTATTTAATTAATTCGCCATTAAAAGTTAAATTAATTTTTTAATGGAATAGCCCTAACTTTTATGGTAAACAACAAAATGTGTTATTAATCTTTATGACCATATATTGTAATTTAAGTTTTTCACTATTTTTAACTAAATCAACGCTTAAATTTAAACAAAATCTCAATACTGGGAACAATATAATTTTTCTTTAAACTAGGACAGCTAAAAATCATGGAAAGGGTGAGGTTTTAGATGCTTTATGTTTTCTACGTTCTAATAAATTTTCTAGTAACTTATTTTACAATTAACCATGCTTGTTAATATTATTTTAGTAACCGATACCTGTTTAGTGATCTTCACTGAATAATTTTAGATAGTGTCCTTTGTAGAGATCTTGCACTAACCTATAGCTAAATAAAGTTTCTGCGGCTTTGTTTACTTGTTAACTTGTTCGAAAAGTTTGGACGAGATTTGAGTTAAATTGCTGCATGAGTTTCTACCAAATGGATTTTATTAGTTGCAGCATAGCATTTAGTTTGTGCGACTGTCTGATTTTGTAAAATAGACACCTTATTGTTATTATTGCCTATTTTATCACATGATGCTTTATTTTGAGCTTGCTGGAATTTATATCATATACAGTAATATTACACTGAATGAGGGTTAGGATCATAAATTTCCACTCTGTAGTTGTAATTTTCTATGAAATTTTTCAAAAATCTACAAAAATGTTGCTCACTGCCAAAAATATTCGTGACATTGAGTGAGTCTTGTTATCTGTAGTATGAAGGAAAAATTGGATTTCATTTGACGTATTCAATGCTTACTTCACATAAAAGAGAAATGGGAAAATTTGTCCGACCCTTTTTTACTCAGATAATACATTGTTTCATTCGTGTGTTGAATAAAAAATGCTGTCCTAGGGCTTTTGTATTACAGTTTATAAAAGTAATATAAATTCGTTTCGTATAAATTAAAAATAAACTTTGTCATTTAAAAACATGGTGAAAAAGTAAACAATTTATGTAAAAATTCCACAAAATCGCTAATGTATGTGATAAACTAAAATTGTACAAAATTATAAAAAAAAGTAAACAAGATAACCTCCGAGGAAATAGTTTTTTTTATTTTATATTTAATGGAATTTTCTGTCGTTTAACATAAAACGATCGCACAGTTGTTCACTCTGATATTTTACGTCCTTTAAAGCTAATGGATATTTCCACGAACGAGTAATAAGTTGTTATTCTCGGATTACTTACCTATGCTCATTATGGTTTATAAGCATGCGTTTGAACTTTGAAGTGAACTAATTGTACGGTTGCAGTTCACTGAATAATGCATCCAGAAGGGCAGAAGGGCAGAAATGAGAATTAAGTTTTCTGTGTTATCCCTATTTTCTTTGTCGTTATTCCAATAGCCAATAACGAGGCTGATAGTAAAAATAATAATGCTTATACTCATAACTAGACGGACGTGGGGATTAGTTCAGATGATTGATCATTAGAAAAAGGTCCTGTGCTTCAGGCAATTCTATTAGCCCCTCCTGTCACCACCACTTCCAAGTATTAATTAGGTTTAGATATTTGCAGCAGGAGGGTTAGTCAACTAACAATAGCAGCTACTGAAAACAAATAACGCCACAGGGAAATAAGTTGACAACTGATGTCAAAATATAATTGTTACATTCAATAATAAAAGTCGATAAACAACGTGTTTTCTTGCACATTTTACATGTTATGTTACACTAAAACTTATGGAAAAATAATTCACTCTTGATATTATTTACGCTTTCTTTTTTTTTGGTTTCGTGAGGTTAAAAGTTAAAAGAAGAATTGTATTAATGACTTGTTCGAGGAATAGTCTCTCGTGTCACGAATTTTTGTGGCCAATATCAACAGAACGGGGTATAAACATACACAATCAAAAGCTTTTTTTTTTTCTTTTGAAGCTTAATACGGAGGACATGAGCACATGATTTAGAAACGCTACAATGAGTTATGAAACCCAGTCATGCGAATACACGGGCGACTGTCGAGTGTACACAGAGCTATTTTCGTATACTTACACCGATGTATTTGCACGACCAGTGTTTATTTAATGCGCCCAAGAATCGTTAAGAAAGTTTATTTTAAAGGGCGTCGTTGAATACACATATAAGTTGGAGGTGGTTGTTCAAAAGATTTCAAGTTTTGTTTTCTTTGTCGTTATACAGCTAGTATATTGTATTTCTGTAAAAACAAACGTCAAAAGCTCCACACAACCACGATACGTCTACTTAGACAAAGTTCCCAGTAATTTGATTCCTTCTATAAATGCGTTTATGTTATCGCAAAAATACACCCCTGCTTGCTTTATGTAAAGAGCTGGTTTCGTTCTTAATTGCAGATTGTTTTCAAAAGAAATTGTCGGGTCGGTATAAGATCATGTATCATTCTGAGTATCAATTCAAATAGGGTATCGTTTTTGAAAAAACTGCACCTAAAATGCTTTAGATCTATTTTACATTCATACAAGTTAAAACATAATTTATCATTTAATTTATTATTGTCAAAATATATTATAAGTAGTCTTTTAAACAAAATGAGTTTTCATTTGTCATTTGTTTGAAAACGTATTTATACTAAATAGTATCCATTTGTTCTTTGTATATTTCCTGAAAGTCTGTTTATTAATAGCTGTTATTTACAATTAATATATTAATTAAAACAAAAATTAATAATGCGATCAAATTTATCTTAGGGTTGAAAGCTAACATTTTTTACAAACAGAATTACTCAGAAATTATATAAATGAGATTTTTCAAGAATATCTTTCAAAGTATATAAATCTATTTTGTTTTAGTTTCTCCTATACCAAACTATACTGCGTTTTATAATAAATGTCTATTTGTACAAAAATAAATTGCAGAAAAATTTATAGTTGTATTATTATTCATGTATGCAAATACAAAACAATCTATTGTTCAGTTTTAATTGACCTAGATCATCATCACATACAAAGTGTATTAAATTGGTAATCGTATAATAAACAAAGTCTTTGATCAAAAATGAATCAATAATAAACACATCGATCACAATAATAAAAAATAGTTATTTAAACTCGACAACCACTATTGAATTAAACACTAACAATTAACAGAATATTACTTTTAGTTACTTTTATAAGATTTAACTCGACCTTTTATGAAAGTTTTTATAACTAAAATATATTATTTTATGCACGCAATTATTGTATTTTTATCATTATTTATTTTATAGGTGCATTTATTGAGTCACATTTACGTAGAGGGTAGCATTTTGATTGTTTTATTGTGGATATTAATCAAGAAAGCTGCTAGTCCAGGAAAATCTAACAGAGCTGAGTCAAATGAAACGGTATGCAAAAATGGCTCATAAAGACAATTTTTAATTTTTTTTAAACTTAGCTAACTTTAAAGATATAATTTAACATTTAATATTCTTCTCGCATTATAAAACACAAAATGTAAACGAAATTATCATCTATTATTATTACTTAAATATACTTTTACTAAATTCATTTATGGCTTATTAATTATTAACAAATGTGTTATGTTTTCATTATCTATCGCTTTGAAAACCTCTGAAAATAGTTAATTATGTTTTTTTTTATTTGAAGGACTTAGAAAAAAAGATAAATGCATGGAATCCTCAGCCTTTAGTAAGTAAGCGACTTACACCGTCTACTTCATTAGCGAATCACGTAGTCGAAAGCAAGGTAAAAACAACTTAAAAAAAAGTAAAATATGCTAATTCTCAGTTATTTTCATTTTAATTGATCTTATTCCTTCAATGTTAAATTTAACAGAAAATATAGACCTAATCTGTCCCTCAATATTTAATACAATTAAGTGGAAATAACTAAACAAAACATTTTATTTTTAGCATCATTTAAAAAATACCTTACAAATTCAGACTGAAAAATAAAAACGACCATACATTTATACTTAGTTACATAATAAGTTATTCTGGTATCATTAAATTTCTTTTAGCTATTTTATCTTTATCTGTTATTACATAATAAAAAATAGAAGAACTACTTAAAAAACTTTTTTATATAAATTGATTAAAGTCTTGTGTTAATATAAGACACATTAAATTTAACTAATTATTAGGATTTAATTATAATTTAAAAGTATCAGTATGCATATTGGCTATTTTATTTTATTTAATATTATAAAAAAGATGTACTTTTAACATCTGATTTTAAATTATTCAAATTTCTATTTTAATATGATAAAAAAATCTTAAACTTTATAAAAAAAATATATTAAGTATTTTTTATTAAAATATACTTGCTGTAGATGATTTAGAAGGTATTAATTTTTCATTAAAATTTGAAGGGATATAGTAATCATGTAAAACCACAGTATTTATGAGTGGCTACTGCAAATTTCTATAATATTATCTAGTAGATTCCACTTAAAAGTATTTTATTATTAAATTCACACTTGGTAGTCATGTGTTTTAATGATAGTGATTTAATATAGTTAAATACGATTTTTTTTTTACAAAAAATTACGTTTGAATTATTTAACAGGTTGGCAAAAATGTTGTACTCAAAGGAAAATCATGTATAAATTTTGCTACACATAACTATTATGATTTCAATAACGATAAAGGTATTGAAAAAGTTATTATTGACACAGTGCATAAATATGGCGTAGGCTCTTGCGGCCCCAGAGCATTTTACGGTACAATTGGTAAGTATTTCATTATCACAGTTCAATATAACATCCTTAGATCGTTTATACTCGATAAACCCATAACTGATAAACGGATTGGTATGAGAATAGCTTATTCATTATGAATGGCTCATTCATAATGAATTATAAAAGTTGCAATTTTGTATTATAGGTTGGGATGTAGGGATATGTGTTCCCTTCATTAGTAATCCAATGCTATTATAAAAATCTTTTTAGCTTAAATCGGCTAAAAATGATTTATAAATATTCGTGATTTTTATCATAGATTGACAATTGAAAATAGTTTACAACTCCTTATTATACATTTCTATAGTTATAAACTTGTTTTTAATGGTATTGCAGAATACAAAAACTTTTTACATGAAAACAACTCTTATTGTTTTAAGTTTTTAGTATCTTTATATCCGTGGTAGGTACGTGTGAAAAAACTGCAATAAAAACACCTATACTTGTACTAAGAGATTTATTTTCAAAGGTACTTTATACTGAACACAAATAATTCGAATAGATAATGTTTTAACTTCACCAAACACATATACTAACAACTTACGCTTTTATTTAATTGTGCTCAATAAGAGCACATATTTTTTCACTTAGATGTTAAGAATTATGATAAATTTGAATCTAAGATGTTCGAGTCAAAAATCGATTGTAAATGTACAAATTTAAAACTGATAATTTAATAATATTTTATTTATCATCTTGTCCGTAAGAGTAGTCCGTAGTCCGTAGTCTTGGTGGAGCTAATTATTATCATCTGTCCTCCAAAAAAAAATGTTTATATAACTATGCATATAATTTTGTTAAATTTCTCTGCGGCTAAAATTTTTAGTATCCTCTCATATTACGCCTATGTACTTATCTCAAAACACAACATTACCAATAATCTTTTTTTGTCAAAAAAATATAATCATGTAAATTACAGAAAAATATTAAAATCAAATTATCATATCATAATTTCACAAATTTAGTAAAAACGTCAAAAAAATAATATAAATTTCAAATAATAGAAAATTCTTAGTGGGCACCGTTATCTCCTTATCACTTTCTGATACTTATATCCAAAAAAGTGCATCTGATAAACTTCTAAAAGATTATAAAATTTGTTAGTCTTGACAATATTTTACCAAGTTAATTCAAAGATTAATAATCTATTTGTGCGACATTACCCATTGGGCGGCAAACTTCCACTTCCCCTGAACGTTAAAATAAAATATTTGTATTTCATTTTGATGTGGTTTAAGTTTGCTAAATTTTACATAGTTAAAGTTCATTCATAAAACAAAATTAACCACATTAGTAATAGATAGATAAAATAATCACTAATTCTATGCAAAAACAAGTTTGTTTTTTTCAAAATTATATTTCAACTAGTGATGTAGTCGTAAAATTATTAGTGAGTATTCGTTTAAAAATATTGATAGACACTCATGAGGTGCTCCATCCACACACCCATCACTTCTTAACAATATTTTTATATACCCCCCTTAAATAATGAACGCCTATTAAAAAAAGTCGCTTCATGAAATGAAAAACATTAAATAATGATTATAAAAATCTTGCCCCCACCTCGAAAGAACTCTTGATTCTTGCGTCGTAATTATTGATTTATACATTCAAATTTTTTACATATAATAATTTTAATATTCCCAGAAAACCTGTTACAGCAATTTGTTCCAATTATAAATAAATAACAACCTTTATGTCATAATAAAATAGCAAAAATAATTATTAAATAACAGATACTAAATTTTAGAATCCTAAATATCTGTTATCAGATTTCGGTGACTATGACAATGACCAAAATATTACAAACAACAGAATATATACAAAAACCTGAGATGCTGTGGTTGGGTATACCCGCCGAACATTCGCGTATACCCTTCACTATACGACAGATTTTAACGCGATTAATTAAAATAAAATGACAAATATATTTATCCAAGAAAAAATTAATTAAAATAATTAATATGAAATATCTTATATTATATATTATACATTATACAGGGTGTTCAGTAAGTCAGGAAACGGGTTTCTATTGTTCTCATTGTTACAAACAATGAGAACAATAGAAACCCGTTTTCTGACTTACTGAACACTCTGTATATATATATATATTTTTTTTTTTTGCTGCAGGATATACGTGTAAAAATTTCTAATTATTTTAACTTTCTAAAAAATGAAAGATAATATGATATTTTTTTCCATAATTTGAAAAATTATAAATTGAGTATTACGTTTGCTTTATTTGTCCCTGAATTAAGTTATTTAGTCCTTGGCTCGATTTTTTCTCGTTTATCTTTATTTATAATCTCTAGAATAACAGGATGTTATTTTTTCTAAAAGCATACTCGTTTACTGTACTAATGAAATGTTATTTTTACTTTTATCAAGTAAAAAATATTTTGTCGAAAATCCTTTTAGATAATTAAAGCTAAACAAAACAAAAAACAATTGTATAATTATTGTTAGCTAAATTAGTTGAAGAGTACCAAAAATCATAAACGTGCTTATGAATTTTTCAATTTAGAATTATACATGAGAAAATGTTTTATTGTCCATTGCAACCAGAATGAAAATTTATTTTTAATATGTATTAATTTTTACTATAAGGAAGAGTTTTACTCCTATCCCATCTGTGCTTAAGCATTTAAAAAAGTTGTAAAAATATATTATAATATTATATTTCAACGATGTATATCATAAAATTACACAATACTATTCATTATATTATATAATTTATAATTTTGTAGTTACGTAATCTTATTTTTGATAAATGAATTAGGATAATTAGGATAATTAATATTTATGCAATAGTTTTCCTATTTTTCTAACTATAAAATAATGATAGCATACAGTTGTTATTTGTATAGGATTTATATGCTTTGTTTCCACCGCTGAACTATTTACAACACATTCGTGTTAAGGGTTAGGGGTAAGGGATTGACATGCAAGTCATATCTGTTAAAAGAAAAGGCATTCTGAGCGAATCCAACGTCATTTGAATAATAAAATGGAGATTATCATAGCAAGCTCACGCGCAACAACGTTATTTTTCCAGACAAATTGTTGACTACCGAATGGCAATCGTTCGGGTTTTTTTGTAAATTCGGGTAAAAAAAACTGAACAAAAATCGTGCAAGGATGAGTAACACGTGCGATAAATAGTTACGAGTCCCTCTGTTGCAACCACTGACTGTTATAAAATATTTCGACGGTCATAATAATTAAAATGGCCCTGTATTAATCGGATTGTATAGTAATTTCCTTGTTCGCGTACCACAAGGCACAAGACCCTTTAATCCTGGTGTTATTTGGATCGTGTAGAGATTTACATACAAATCGTGGGTAGTTTTACTATTTCCGGAACCGAGGTCGACTGTAAGCTCACTATATTTTGTCATGTACGGTTTAAGGGACCAATGAACTACGTAAGGAGGGTTTCAGGGCCAGGATTATGACCTTATCCCCTGATCCATCATTGCCAATATCTACAACCTAAGGAATACCCTTTATGACAATTTTGTTCCACTACAGCTACAGAAAACGACGTGCGTTGTATGATAATACACGGCGGCTAAAGATATTTTCAAAAAATCAATATTTACTTATTGAGTGATGTACATTTTGAGCAGTATCGTGTAGAGCTCAATTGTTTTAATTAGTTTATTGAGTAAAAAAACATGAGCATATTTTTCAACCAAAACAAGTAATAATTAAATTAAACACTAATGGTACATATAATCTTAAGTCTTTGGCATATCCCTTGGGTAAAAAGGTAGTGTTGTTAGAGATACACCAACAACGTCAATTATTTTCAATTAACAAATAAGTCTAAACTGCACAATAATGATAATAAACAGAAATGACACGGTTTTAAATATAATTTTTTTATCCAAAAAGCATACAGCCTTTGTAGTTATTTTTCACGTGTATTTTTATAAGTTATTTTGGTTCAAAGCACTTACTAAAAAAAAGATACAAACTGATAACAAATCAAACAATCATGTCATTATAATTTTTGGTGCTATTTATCCGTAATTGTATAATTGCAGCCAATAATAACATGTAAACTTGTAACATGAAATTACATTAAACATTAAGAAATGTAGAAAACTATTTAGTTTTTGAGTAATTAGTATTTGTTGTAAACTGTAATTAAAAAGGCATATGCTCATTAACTCCTCCACTATATCATTTTTCCTTTACGATTTTAAAATATATTATATGTATGTGTTCCGTACGTTTTCTTAAGTAAATTCAAATTTTGAGAATATAATATTTTATTGGAAATTGCCGTAGCTCGATTATGCCCATTATTTAACAACACATTTGAATGATATTTTCATTTCGTATTATATATAAAATCTATAAGTAGTGCAAATACATTCTCTATATTCGATAAACAAGGGCGATCAAGTTTTCGCTATGAATTTCTTATCACTTACCATTGCCATTCGATGCGATAAATCAACATTGGTTATGTATTGAAGTATTGTATTTTAGTTGTACAATGAGTATTGGAAATGGAACATAAATATGTCAAATTTAAATATAATTTACCATAAAAACTATAATATTTAATTTCGATGAAAAAATGTCGATATGATATTTACTTCCCTGCAGTACATTCGTAGAATTTTTAAACAAGTATGATGGAACATAGATACTTATCTTAAATATAACAACCGAAAATTATATGATAATAAAACAATATTCAAAAATAGTTACAACGACTTATCAGATTCACTAAAAATTGTATGATTATCGTTTTTAGATACCGATAACTAGCATGCAAAAAAGTCTTTAATTTTATTTATTTTTAGCTTCGATGCGAAGCTGAGAAGGCATTGGTTTTACTAAGATGTGTTTATTATTTTTTTTTTTTTGTGTCTGTTACCACTTTTTCTCAGCTCTCACCGCACCAATTTCTTTCAATGATACGTCAAAAGATCACAAATTGTATCTAGTCGAAGACATTACCCTCAAAAATTGAAAAAAATGCCCTCGTTCCCCGTAAATGGGGGAAACCTCCAAAAAAATTACAAATTTAAAAATCGCTAATTTTCGAAATTTTTTCAATTTTTTTTACTTAAAAGTGCCATAACTTTTTCAAAAATGAACATATCAATATAATTCTTTTTTATATAGATGTGTAATATCATTACCTTTCGTTTGGTATATTTTTTTCATAAATTTAACTCTTAACCTGCCCACAAGGGGGGATTTAAAATGACAACTTTTTCAAAAAAAATTAACTTTTTCAACTTAACTTTTGAAAATGTTCCGGAAGGTCTGACACTTTTATATATATCTTAAATTAAAGCTAATGTAATATACTTTATAATGGTAAAAAAAAATTTCGGACTTTATTTTATCTTCATGGTGAAAACAGACATTAAACTTAATAAAAAAAATACGATTTTTGTAAAAAAATTCTTTTTTATATTTTTAACTTTATAATGCTATAACTTCTCGAAAGATGTATGGATCAATATAATTCTTTTTTTTGTAGATGCATGATGTCTTTACCTATCATTTGGTATATTTTTTTTATAAATCTGACTTTTTACCTGCCTACAGGGGGGGATTCAAAATGACAACTTTTTCACAAAAAATTGACTTTTTCAACTTAAATTTTGAAAGTGTTCCGGAAAGTCTGACACTTTTATATATATATTAAATTAAAGCTAATGTAATCTACTTTATTATGTAAAAAAAAAATTTCGGACTTTATTTTGTCTTCACGGTGAAAATGGCTACCAAATGCTATTATTGTGTGAAAATTCTCAATTTTATTTTTTACATTTTTAACTTTATAATGCTATAACTTATTGAAAAGTGTATTGATCAATATAATTTTTTTATGGGAAATACTATTTTTTAATAATCCCTTTTTCATTCGACATACTTTATCTTAATCAGGATATTAATAAGGAACTAGCAGTTTATGAAGCTTTTGGAATAATCCACCAATTTTTTAAAATTAAACACTATCTAAAGATTTGCATCGAAGCGTTTTTTTTTGATAGTGATTTTAATCACTGTCAGATATCATTATACTTGATCCAACTATGCCACGTCACCACTGTGCCGCTACCTCCCTGTGCTGGGTTTTTTTTATAAAAAATACCATTTGTATTTCATTGTTTTAAATAATACGTTAATGCGCGAATATAATACAATAATATATATTTTACATTACTAGGTACGCATAAACAGTTTACAACAACAGATATAAATGCGTTAAATATAATTCATTATAAACATCAAACAGATTAAATATAGAGTAATACATATTATTAAAAAATTATATATTTATAATTATATATTATATAATAGAAAAATATGTATAACAAAAAAAAAAAAAAGAATTGAGGGTAATTTAATAATTTATAAACATAGAATAATTCTGTATACATCTAATTTTTAGTAAATTTCCCTTGTAACATTGTCTTCAAGGATTTTAAAAAAAAACTATAAGTGCCATATTTATAGTTGATTTGTATGTATACGCTGTATTTAAGTTGTCTAAATAACATGCTTAAGAATAGTTCAAATAAAACTTAATCAACTATAAATGTGACCAATAGGGGTTTGGAATTTAAAGCTAACTTGGTAAAATTAGTTAAACATTTCAGATGTATTTTTAATGACTATAACCTCTATACAATCGTTAAAAAAATTTAATATAAGAACCTCTCTTATATAATTATACATAAAAAATATATCAATTTTTTTGTGTGCAGATATTCACTTAGAATTAGAAGAAAGAATTGCAAAATTCATGTGCATGGAAGATGCAGTACTATACTCTTATGGGTTCTCAACAGTTACAAGTGCTATACAGGCATACATCAAGTCTAAAGATATTGTATTTGTGTAAGTGACCCTGAAAATTCGATGAATTATCCATAATAAATGAATGGTGTAATTTATTTTCTTGTAGAGACGAAGAAGTCAACTTTGCTATTCAACAGGGGTTGCAACCAACCAAAGCAACAGTAATATATTTCAAACACAATAGCCCAGATGACTTAGAACGTTTAATAATAGAAAATGAGAAAAAGGGAAACGTAAGTATTATATTGAAAAGTTATCACTATGAATTAGTGAGATCTTAATCAAATGAAAATATAAAAAACATTCCTTCCCAAACCTAAATATAATGAAAAAAAGTTATACAGTTAAAGAAATCTTAAAAGTCGGTCAACGTTTAAATAAATTAAAAATATGTATTCAAAATATAACCAAAAAAAAATAAGTTTTATCCTTAAAAAAGGGATAGGGGATTATTTTACTTCATTAACTCAAATCTCCATTTTTTTTTTCATTTTTTAAACACTATCCTATGAGCATTTTTTTTTAATCTAAACGTAGTTTGAAAAAAATACTTAAATGTTACCCTAATTTACAGGCTACGAACTCTTACTATAAAAAACGTCTTGCCTCACTACAAATTAGGTGAAATCTTATATTTGCAGATGGGGAAGAAAAACAAACCCCGAAAGGCTTTTCTGATAGTTGAAGGAATCTACATAAACACCGGCAAAATTTGCAACTTGCCAAGATTAATTGATATCCGGATTAAACACAAAATCCGAATATTTATCGATGAAACCATATCCATAGGTATATTAGGAGCAAAAGGCCGTGGTGTAACCGAACATTTCAACATACCAGTAATGCAATTTTACGATAAATTTTTTATACTCATAGTGTACTGAGGTGTAGATATATAATAAACTGTATTTTAGAAGAACGAAGTGGATTTAATCATCGGAAGCTTGGAAACTTCTTTAGCGGCAGGTGGTGGCTTTTGTGTGGGTTCTAGATTCGTGATAAACCATCAAAGACTTTCTGGACTTGGTATTATAATTGGTTTTAATATAATCTATGCACATATTTTTTAAACTAAGTCTATGTATTAAGTTAACTTTCTACCCTTCAGGTTACTGCTTCTCAGCTTCAGCACCACCACTGCTATCAGCTGCTGCTATTCAAGCTCTAGACCGCATTGATAAAAACCCCAACATGCTGATGGAACTCCGTGAATGTAGTATTAAAATCCATAAAACCATTGCAAATAGTTCTCTGATGAGTTATTTCACCTTAAGAGCAGATGAAATCAGTCCAGTCAAACATTTATACTTAAAAGACGATTTTTTAATGCATATTGAACAACAAGAATGCTTACAAAACATTGTTAATTATGTGAGTTTCATAGATTTTTGAATATTATTAAATCATCTAGTCATTTTTAACATTAATAATTATTACTTGATCAATGATAAATAACACATGATATATTTTGTAGTGCATTTCCAAAGGAGTAGCATTGATTGTGGCATCTTACTTGGATTATAAGGAACGCAAAACGCCTAAACCCAGCATAAGACTATTGGCCAGTACTACTGTGACCGATGAAAACATAAACTTATTAAAAACTGTACTGCTAGATGCTGCCAAAACATATATTAGTTAATTATATTTACGGCTTATAGAAAATATATTTGTTTTATTAATTTTAAGAAACTTTACCTATGTAGAATTTTTAATTGCTTTTTCATAATAATAAGGTATATCAATAAACAACTTTTTTGATTTAAGACTTTTTGACTATAACAGTAGAACATTAACGGCATATAAATGAACTTTAAATTTAAAAAAAAATATTACGAAAATTCATTGACCATGCCTAAATTGAATATAAACTGTTAATCATTCATAATAAAATTAAACTAAAAAATTATTTTTTTTATTGAAATTATAAATGATTTCTAACACAAAAGCTTAGTGAAAAAATCAGAAGAATGAGACTTTGAGTTATCAATTTGAAAAAATGTGTTAAATAAATTCATAGCTATTTTACTCTAATTTGTTTTTAACTTCTTTGCACAATTGACCTATATAAAAGCATATTTATTTGATTATATTAATAGTAATAATTATAAAGCCTTTATTTCTTTTAAAACTATATTTTATGCAATTAAATCAATTATTTAAATGATTACAACATATTTTTTAAACCTTTTAAAAGCTCAGGTGATAACATTTTTTAATTAAAAAATATTTTCTTATAAATATATTTTCAATTTAAGCATTTCATTAATTCATGTGGCTTCTTTAACAAAATTTGTTTTGATTCAAAACAATAAAATATTATGTTTCATTACTATTAATATAGTAATAAAATAAATAAAACCCTATACAATTAAATAAGTCTTGGTATCAATTGAGTAGTTGAAATGCTAAATTTATTAAGTTAATATATTTTACAAATTAATAAATTGTACTAATAGTTATGTTTTTAAAAGTTCAATTTAAATATTATCAATTTCAATAAATAGAAGAATTACTTATTCATTTTTCAAGATTTTATCCACAGATTGGGCTGTTAAAAATTAACCAACATATAGTACAAGATCTTTGTTAGAAATAATTCTTATTTGAATTTACCATCAAAATTATTAAAAATAGTGGTTGGTATGATAAAAAATTACTTTGACCTACAATAATGGAAATAATACATTATCACAAAATACTAAAGATCAATCTCGTCTTAAAGATAATATTATATGACATAGCAATCAATGTTTTTATCTTTAATTAACTCATTTAACTTATGGACATCCAATCTCAACCACATAAGCTGGTTTTGTAATGGACATCCATTTTCATGTGCATATTGTAAGCAGTCTAAATGACAGTTTGCAACAGCCGCTTCTGTAGTGCTCTCTGTCCATGGACAATCATTTTCATGTGCATATCTTAAACAATCTAAATGTCCACCCGCAGCAGCTGAAATTGTGACAGACTTATCCCATGGACATCCATTTTCATGAGCATACTGCAAACAGTCAAGATGTCCAGATGCAGCAGCTGCTACTGCAGTGCCTTTATCCCAAGAACACCCATTTTCATGGGCATACTTTAAACAATTTAAATATCCTTTTTCAGCAGCCACTGCTGCTGTGTCAATATTCCACGGACAACCGTTTTCATGGGCATATTTTAAACATTCTATTTGTCCATTTTGTACTATTTGATAAGTAATAAATGTATTCCAACGATAACCATTTTTATATCCATACTTGACACAATCTAAATGACCTCCAATAGCAGCATTAGATAAAAGAGCATTCCAGTAGTCCAAAGCACAACCATTTTCATGTGCATATCTTAAACAGTCATAATGGCCATTTATAGCAGCTTCCAAAGTAACATTAGAGTCCCAATAATACCCACACTCATAAGCATCTTTTAGACAATCTAAATGACCATTTTTCGCTGCTTCTAAAGTGATTGTATTCTTCAACCATTCAGTGTCTGTTGAAAACACTTTGTTAACAATTCCAATTTTATTAGTACGATTTGCTAATAAAGTAGAGCAGCACAGTTTTATATCTATAGATGGAGTCTCGCAATCGTTATAAATATTCTTTTGTTCTTCATTACACGCATAAAAGGCAAGTTTAGATAAGTTGAACATTGTCATTACACAGAAAACCTTATTTGTAACATTTAAACAAAAACTTGTTTCATAGCAAAGCAATTTTATTATATTTTAAATATTTTAACCAGCATTCTTCTTATCAGTAACGTAATCAATACTGGGAATATTGAAAAATTATAATATTAGAAGAATTTTAACACTTGACTAAATGACCGTTATTTTTTTAAGTTCTAAATTAAAATACGACCGCTTATATAAAGAATATTACAGAGGAAAACAATCAAAACTAAAGGCGGGCATTAACTTGTTAAAAAGTTGATTTTTTTAAAAACTTTTTTACTCTTCTAGTTTAATTTATCGTTAAAATAACTTTACTTTTTAATTAAATCAAGCTAAAATTAATAATATCATAAAAATTATAAATTTTATAAGGTTTAACTAGTAATACAGTATTTAAAGAGTGTTTTTATTGATTATTAAGATTTCTTTCGTCAACCTGTGCCAAATAACATTACTAGGTTATGTAACATAATTCTGAATTCATTTAAGTATATTGTAGTCATTTTATTATTTTTTAAATTACTTTAAATTAAATTTAAAGCAATTTATTTAAATCTAAATTTATATTTCTATAGAAATTTCTATGTAATTTTTATGATTTTTGGAGAACAGAATTAAGGAGAGCTAAACCCTTCTAGCTCAGATTGTGCCAACAAATAAATAGACATCCTTAATTTTTTCAAATCTTTAATTAACAATATAATATCACTATTCATTTATATATTTTTGGTACCATACATTTATAATGACTTTAATAAGTACATAAAATAAATAAATATATGCATTGTAGAAATGAGTTTGTAATTTTATGTTTATATACTCAATATTTAATATAATTAAAAAATCCAAAACCATTTATTATGAGTTATAAGCATTTATTAGGAGAATATATTATCAATATTTTTTAAAACTAGCATTTTGTTGAACAGTAAAGTATTTAAATAATATTATATACTTTATATTGTAAAAATTGAGAGATTAAAATATTTTATGATTAAATAAAGTAATATTTAAATAAAAACATTAAGAATTCACTACTTAATTATTCTTAAGTTTATTAATAACCAACTTTTCCAAGTTTAGTATCAGTTTTTGGGTTAGATGTAATTTGCTGCATAGAAACTATACATTCATTTATACAGGTTTGTAAATCCCGTAGCTTGTGAACTTGAACAAGTCTTAAAACCTTCAAAGCCTGTTCAACAGCTGGATTACTGGACTTATTTTTAAAACTTTTTACAAGGTCTAGTGGAAATGGTTCTCCCTGAAAATATATTTAAATAAATTGATCAAAATTAAAATATTAACTTACATATAAAAAAAGCAAATTATACAAAACATGCTAGTAAAAAAATATAAATAAATAAATTATAGTAAATAGTATAAAAATAATGAATAATTATGTGAAGTATTAATTTTCTTAAAATTTATCAATTTATCATAGAAACAATGTTATTTTTTTGTTTATTTGCAAAAATAAACATTTCTTTCCGCCAGTAAAATTAAAGATAAATAAAAATAATTTTTTTATGGATTTTAGTTATAAAAATTATGTAAGAATACTAGAAGATCCTGAATTACACATTTTTGTCATTTTCACTTGTTTAATACCTTAGGGAGAACAGATGATGGATTTTTTATACAATCATCACTAAGTCTTTTGCAGACTAAATTACGAATAGCTTCTAATGTAACAAGATGATTTGGATGTTTGGAAATATTTAATAAGTCAGCTAGTTTTTCAACACCTTCTTTAAATTCTTGGCTATTACCTAAAATAATTTATACATTAATATACACATTATTTTGTATATCATAGTACTGATATCATGAAAAAAGTTATAAGGTCTATTAGACTTTTTACAAAAATATTTTTGTTTAAAAATTATTTAAATACCCTCAAATAGGCAAACTTGGAGGAGTTAAATGTCTATTATAATTTTAATTTAATTTATAGTAATAGTAAAATTTTACTAGTATTTTTAAGAAACACAAAATATTCATTCACAAAATAAAGTGTTAAAATCTGTAAAATACTTCACTACCCATCATATGATGGTAACTAAAATATTTTGATTTTTAGGAGATTTTATTAATAATATCTGTTAAAAAGATTCATTCTTTTAGTTTTGAAAGTTTAACGGTATTTTAAGGTAAAAAAATCACTTGGGCACTTTTATCATAGTAACAATAATATGATTTCAGACAATTTCTTCATACATACAATCCAAATTATCAATTGGGTTGTTAGATGGTACAACCATTGGTACATCAGTAACACTATTAAGAACTTCTTTAGTTTTTGATTCATAATCTTGTTCTGTAGTTGTTTTATAAAATAAAATAATTAGTTTCAATGAGATCAAAAAATAAAAAAATTACTTAGTAATATCATTTAAAATTTTAAAACTTATAATCTTACTATTTTTGGTATATTCTTTTCTTATTGCAAAACCCAATAGCCATTCTAAATGTTCTTGAAGTTGAGTACTTTTTATAGGACTTGAACACAAAGTACAGTACTTTTTAAATGTTGATTCCCAAGTAGTAGAATTAATTTTTTTTAACTCTGCACAGTCTTTAGGTTTAAATAGACTTAGTTTATTAATCTCTAACCAAACTACAATTTCACGCAAGCATTTTTCATCTAAAAAAAATAAAATAAAATAACAAGTAAATATTTTTGTATTATACAATAGTAATTTATTAAACAAGTTCAAAACTAAATCTAGTACAAAATAAATAAAACTGTAGGAAATGCAAATTAAAGACAAAATTTAATGTAAATATTAATAAATTTGACAATGACCTAAACACACAAGACCTTTTGATATATTAAAATAAAACTAAATAACAATTTAATAATACTTTTTAAAAAAAAATCTTGTACCATTTATGTCAATTGTGTCAACCTGTGGATAATCAAGAGCTATTAGCTTTGCCGTCAACATTGCTCTAATATTACAATAAGGTATGATCAATAGTATTAATTTAATTGGTAATCTAAAAAAAAAAAAGATTCATTATTTCAATTATTTAATGGACTTAGAACTCATTAAGCAAGAAAATTAAAAAAAATATTTTTAATTTTATTTTTAAATATATAAATTATTTTGTGTCATAACATCTCAAGTATATCAAACTTAATTTGATTTTTACACTAAATAATATTTGTTTCCAAATAGTTATAAATTGAACTCAATTTATGTTTTTAGTTTTTGGCAAAATTTTCTGAAATAATAAATTTTTTTTTTGTGTACATCAAAAATTGAAGAATAAAATATATTATATAAAAAGTTACAAATAACCATTATTTATCATAGAATTAAAAGACTCTGTAGCAAATAGTTGATTTTTCAGGAATCTATTTTTAAAAAGAAAATGATTAATATCAGTAGTAATTCTACATTGAAATATACAAAAAACAAATTATAGACACCAACTTATGTACGAGTAAGATTTAAATGACAAATCTTAATAATTACAAATACTTAACAGTATTACCGTAATAGTTCTATTAAAGCGAATATAATTATGAAGTAAAATATTTTTTTTTACGTCGAGTCGACTTCCTTCTTAAAATATAAAATATATGCATGTATCAATGTTATTAAAAAACTTGTAATATTAATTTTCACAATTTGTGTACTGTATTATTGTTATCAAATTTCAGTAGTGTAGATGATAAAATTTACATGATAGCAGTATCAGAGGAAAACGCTACGTCGGGATTTGTATTTCGCAATAATGTGGGTATGACCTCATGAGAAGCACGTTGTTTTGTTTTTTTTTTTAGTCTGATTTTCTTTCTTGTTTTTTGTTGGCTAGAGATTTTGTATCCGTGATGTATGTGTTTGGGTGTGCGGTATGTTTTACGCAGTAGTTATTAACCTATGTTCTTATGAGTTAAATTATTTCGATTACGTATGGTATTAACGAGGTTAGCAGAATGACGTTTTTGCGAATTATTGTCAATTGATTTGTGTAATATTGGTGATTTTCCATAATATGGATAGACAGGACGGTATTATGGACAAAAATGTTGTGTCCGAAGATGACATTAGTTCTCTTATAGGACACTTTGCTAAAGAAACGTTTAAATGTACCAACAATGATCCTTTTGTAAGTTCACATAATAAATAATTATAAGGCAATATTTATTAAACACGAAAATAACTATTCTAAAATTGATAAATACTTTATCTAGATTTCTTGGTAATTTAGATAACAGAATAGTATATAGAGATTTTTTTCTGTGTATATGATTGTGTGATTATATTCACTAAATCTCTTCAACATGTTTTTATTAACATAGAATTAACTATGTTTTATATTGTCATAAGAATTTGCCAATAATCTCTTCATTGTAAATTTCATAACTATGTGAAGCAATAATTCAAGTTAATGATTCTCAAATTTTTTGTAAACTAATCATAATTAATTTATCAGAACGACCTTAACAATACATGACTCATGATTATCAGCCAATAATTTATTTATTGAATTATTTTTGTTAATCTATTTAAAACCCTATTAACTATTTATAGTTGTATTTTTTATAGCATTAATTACATGATAAATTAGTTCAAGGAAAATATACTTGTCAGTATAATTATGCTTTTTAATTGTAAACATGATAATTTATAATTAAATATTTTATTTTAAACATTTAAAAACTATTAGTAAAATAAAAATTTCTTCGTATATAAAATCAGTGAAACCATTTCAGGATTTTCACTGCTTAAACCAATCTTAAAACTCTAAATAACTGGTTTGTTTGAAAATTTAGAATTCCAAGTCAATTTATTACATATTTAAGTTAAAAATCTATAAATTTAGAAAATATAAAATAAATATTTATAAGAATTTTTTTTATAGTATATCAAGAGAATATAGTTGGGCATGGTCTTGCAAATCCTATCTCTCTGAAATTTTTTTTCTAATTTAATGAAGTTTTTAAATATTTAAAAAATATTGATTGTAAAGACAAAAAAATTATGAATGAACAGATACTCCAATTCTCTATTAGGAAAGTCTTGTAAATTCATTTATAATTTAAAGATTATACATTCTAATCTTTTTACTAGTCTAAAGTTTAACATAAATATAAAATTATTATTAAATATTCTCGAGTGTTTTACTTGTAATTTTTTTGTCAATACTTAATTGAGTACTACAATGATTTTAATTAAAACACATTTTTTTTATGATCACTTAAAAAACAATTTTTTTATCTTATAGGCTTATGATGTTGTGGATAAATGCTTAAATCTTCTAAGGCTGGATTACAAATTTATGGTAATTATTTAATTTTCCTGTTTCTAAAATGAAAACACTGCATAACAATTCTTTGTGCCAAATAATATGATAGTATATTCTGAATGAAATTTCATCGCTGATTCCGAATATGGCTTTAAAATTTTTATATTGATTCTAGTTTTTGAGATAATCACTAATTAATCAGGTAATTATGTAATTACTCATTAGAAAGAAATTTTTTTATCAAAAAACCCATTTAAAACTTTATTGGGCTTTATTTAAAATATACTTACATATATTGAGGTATATATCTCAAGTTTGACAATAAAATATGATATAGGTGAAATGAGGAGTTCAGTGATAATAGAAAAGGACGTGATAGAAGAGCTGGAAAGTTTTAAGTATTTAGGATCAGTTGTGCAAAATAACGGTGGTATTGACGAAAATGTAAGACACAGGATTAAATGCTTGTGGTTAAGTGGAGAGAAGCGTATGGTGTGTTATACGATAAAAGAATTCCAAAAAGGTTGAAAGGTATATTCTATAAGACTTTAGTGAGACCAACTATAATTTATAGTTCAGAGTGTTAGACAGTTGACAAGTAGAGCAGAGATGAGAATGCTTAGATGACTGGAATGACTAGAGAAGATAGGATAAAGAATAAACATATAAGAGGGAGTATCGGTATAGCGTCAATCAAGGATAAGATGTGAGAAAATAGACTTAGATGGTTTGGTCATGTTATATAGAGAGAGGAATCAGTAGCTGTATGAACAGTTATGGAAATGAATGTTGAAGGATGAAGAGGTAGAGGAAGACCAAAAAATAGATGAACAAATGTTATTGAATGCAATATGAGAGCTGTTGATGTGTGCGTAGATAATGTGGAAGATTGTATCAAATGGAAGTTTAGGATAAGGGTGGTCGACCCCAAGTAGTTGAGATTAAGTAAAGGAAAATGAAGATATCTCAAGTTTAAGCCATTTCATATGAACTTCAAAGTTGATCAAACATTATTTCATAAAAATCCAAAATCAATAAAAAAAATTACGTATACCTTAAATTATCATCTTTTAATTTTTTTTTTTTTTTTTTATGTTAAGAAATTTTATAAGAATTTTAAACATATATTTTCATGTTTTTAGCTTAAATAAATATTGAAATAATTGATGTTAACAGTTTAAAAAAATGGAAAGCTCAAAATTGTGATTTTATCACAATATTTTTAATTCTAAAATTAAATTTATTTTAAAATAAAATCCTACATAGTTTTTAAAGCAAAAAAAATGTTTTAATTAAAATATTTCATGTATCATCATTTTTTGTCAAGTTTAAGGGTATATAACTCATTAAATACTTAAAATACACTAGTGTTTTGGAAAAAAAATGTTTAATGAGTAATTAATTATGCAGTTACCTGATTTTTAGTTTCGATATGGGAAGCTGAGAAGATATTAATTTTACCATGATGTGTTTTTTTTGTGTCAGTTGCCACTTTTTCTCAGCTCTCACTTAACCGAATTTTGATAAACAATATGTCAAAAGATCACAAATCGTATCTTGTTGAAGAAATGACCCTTAAAAATTAAAAAAAATTCCCTCGTTTCCCGTAAATGGGAGTAATTTCCAAAAAAATTACAACTTCAAATTGGTAAATTTCAACATTTTTTTCCACTTTTTTTAAAACTACCATAACTTTTTCAAAAATTAACAAAACAACTTAATTTTTTATTTTATTAAAACCGTAGATATTTCCTTTTCATTCAATATCATTTTCTTCAAAATCTAACATTTAAACTGCTCACAGGGGTCGATTTAAAATAGCAACTTTTTTTACAAAAACTAGGTTTTTCAACTTAACTTTTGAAAATGTTCTGGAAATACTGCATATTTTAAACATGTATCAAATTAAAGCTTTTATCATGTACTATAAAACAAAAAAAAAAAAAGTGTCCCGATACTTTATCTTCTACGTGCAAATAGAACTGTCGTAGTTAAAAACATACTACTTTTTGTGTTAACATTTTTGATTCTCGATTTTATATTTTCAACTTTAAAATTGCTATAACTTTTTGAATAATGTATGTATCAACATAATTTTTTTTTCTAAATACATTATATATACCCCTTTCATCCGACATCCTTTTTTTTTAAATCGGATAATTTCCCCTTATACAGGGGAAGTTAAAAACTTGAAAAATATGTATAAACAGTAGATTTTTTTCAACTTAACTTTTTAAAATGTTCCAAAAATACTGTGTTCTTTAAACATATGTCAAATTAAAACTTATAATAAATACTATAAATTCAAAAAAAAAAATTTGTCCCGACTCCTTTTCTTCTATAGAGAAATAGCTGTCAAATTTAACGAAACTTATAATTTTTATGTAAAAATCACTGTTTAACATGAAATATTTTAATACTTAAAACTGCCATAACTTTTTGAAAAATGAACAAATTAAAATTATTTTTTTATATTGAAACCTTAGATATTTTTCTTTCATTTGATATAATTTTTTTGAAAATCTGACTAAACCTCTAAAACTCTAAATCTGAATTCAAAAATCAATTTTTGCACACAAGTTAAGCTTTTTCAATTTTTGAAAATGTTCCGTAAATATTGAGACTTTTATTTAATCTTAAATTAAAGCTTATATTATTATTTAGAATAAATTTCATAAGTCATAATTAGTTAAACTTATTTAAATTTTTTTGCTTTTTAAAGTTGAAAAAAATAATTTTAAAATTTGAATTAGCTTAAATTGCCAATTTTAATAATTGGCGAAAGCAACTAACAGTTGCTCAATCGGTAACACCTGTGATTTCACGGTTAGGGTTCCAGGTTCAAATTCTCTTGTGGTAATTAATATTTTGCATTTTTTTTAACTTATAAAAATTTTCAAATCATTTGATTTTTATCTCATTTAAATTCATTAACTTCAATAAATATCAAAGATCCCATAATTATAGTCTCCACTCATGAGAAGAAATTTCTTAATCATGTTAATATTATTTTATTCTGTGTTTTTTTTTGTAGCTGCGATCTATTTTTCCAACCTTCAATAAACCTACTTTTTTCAACGATATATCAAATGATTACAATTCATATTTAGTTGAAGATCTTACCCTCAAAAATTGAAAAAAAATCCCTTAATCAAATAAAAAGTACCTTAAACAGCTTTATCCATACAAACAATTAAAATGATTCATTTCTAATATTTTTAATGTATTAATTGTCAAATTACATTTGATATGATAAAAGTATTCAACTGCAAAAGTTAATAATTTTTTAACTCTATTTGTGTGTGTTACTACCAGTCTATAATATTCCAAATTATTTTGGAACATGTTGCTATATAAATCAAAAATCTAAAAAAAAATAACTTTAGTTTTACCTGAATTTAACAATGAATTTTTACAATTATAATGATAAAGATTTTAATCACTGTCAGATTAAATCTATAATGGACCCAACTATGCCACGTCCCCACTGTGCCGCGATCCCACTGTGTTATGTTTTATTATTTTGTGATTATTTCAAAAACTAGAATCAATCTGAAAATTCTAAGGCTAGAGTAGAGTGAGCAACAAAATTTTACTTAGAATTTACTACCATATTGTTTGGTACAAAAAAATGTTTGATTTTTTGTTGTCTAGTGAAATCATTAATTTAAAAGATTTTGGTAAACTTAATAGCTTAGTGCTTTGATGTTGATGGTTGACATCATTCCATTGTGCTGTATAGGGTTAAAATCTATTCAAAATTTTCATTATATAATGTATAAATTATACTATTGCTCTACATTGGTAGTAAAAATAAATAATATAATATCAAAATATGATTGTAATAGTTAGTATAGTGTAAATTTATATAATTTTAAAATAATAATATTTTATTATGATCTCTTAATTTCAAATTTTTTATCAAACTGATTTTTTGTTTAGATAATTGACAATAGTAAAGGTCGTATAAATGAGCAATATCCTCATAAAATACCTATATTACAACATGAAAAATATCCAAGAGGTACAAGAATTGATAGGACATCAGTTACTTCTGAAGAAATTTCAACTTTAGGAACATGCAATCGAAAAAGAAATAGTTTAGGAGCTCCATCATCTAGTAATCATTCTTCACCAGAACCTTTTATCAGATCTCAGTCGCCTAGACATAGCCCTAAAAAAACTAGTGACACTATTGGTACTGATATAGTATCTATTGACACTTTAATTAATGAAGCAAAGTTTGCACGATGTCGGAACCGCTTTGTTGTACCTGTTATATTATACCAAGGAAAATATATCTGCAGGTATTTTTATTTTTTAAATCAAACAGTTTCTATCTATTTTATTATTATTGTGTAATTTTCATTATAATTATAAACATTTAAAATGTTATTATAGATCTTCTACGATAGCTAGAATGACTGAAATAGGGTTGGGAACAGCTACTGCTAAAGGATTATCATTTGAAGAGTTTAGACAGCTTGATAGTAAAAGAAAGTGTGATGTTGAATTACTCAATGCATGGAAAGTAGGAACAATAATTGATCTAATGGTTGAAAATGAGAAACAAAAATATCTTTTTGCGTGAGTATTTTTTATTTATTAACTCTTAATACCAATCATATTTGTCAAGTATTATATTTCAATCATTTGTTAATTGAAGTATTAGTGAAATATTTTATTTTTTATATTATTTTATAAAAACAAAATCTTGTAATATTTTTTATAGAGTTACTTCATCAGAAAAAGTGGATGATACACAAAAATATGCCGTATTTAGAATTATTCCAGCGCCATATCCGGGTTGTGAATTTTTTTACGATTTTAAAAAGAATAATTATAATTCTGAAGGTTTGATGTTTGATTGGTCTGATCCTACTATCAATTCAACACTAAATGTAAAACCAAATCCTGCTGTTGATCAACTTGATATTCAATGGAATAAATACAAGGTGATATTTTAGGGCAATATTTAGTGTACATTATTACCATTGATATTTTAGCTATGAAACTGAGAGGGTTTTAATTTTACTAAGGTGTGTTTTTGTGTCTCTAACTACTCAGATCTCTCTGAACCAATTTTAATAAATGCATCAAAATATCACAAATCTAGTTGAAGACATTACTTTCAAAAATTGAAATAAATTTCTCTTGTTCTCCGTGAATGGGAGAAATCCCCTAAAAAATTATAATTTTAAAATTGGTTATTTTCAACTTTTTTTTAACTTGTTTTACTTATAACTGCCATAATTTTTTGACAAATGAATAAATAAAAACAATTTTTTTTTATAGATACTTTAGGTATTTATGTATCATTTACTATTTTATTTTTTGAAATCTGACCCTTTAACTGCCCGCCCACAGGAGGGGATTCAAAGTTGCAATTTTTCCACTAAAAATGAACTTATTCTACATTATTTTTGAAAATATTCTAGAAATACTGACATTTTTATTTATAGTTGTTCAGTAAGTACGGAAACAGCATTCTATTGTTCTTATTGTTTGTTCAAAAAGTATGATTTTTGTGTAAAAATTGGGAAAATTTAATTAACTGTTGTACAAAAACTCATTTGAAAGTGTTTTTAATGAATTAGTGTAAACTGCATTGGCATATTAAGAAAGGGCAGGGTAAATGAGTATTAATATTTGAAAAAAAAATCTGTAGATAGTTAAGTAAATAATTTTGAGAAGTCGGTGGATTATTACTAAAGCAACATAAACTCCTATTTCTTTAAATATATACTGATAGTAGTTCTTTGATTTATTAGTATAATATATGAATAAATACTAATAATAGTAATAAAATTTGGTATGAAATTGATAGTCAATAATTTCAATAGAAAAATTATAAATAATTATAGGGCCTCATACAAAATTTTCCAGAAAATAATTTTTTGTTAATTATGAATTAATACACTGATCTACAAGGAATTTTCATCAAAGATGTAGTTTTTTAAATAAATTTTCCGTGCTGATTTCAAATCTGCAATTAGATTTTTTCTATCACCTCCTATTTTTGAAATAATTATTAATTATTAAATAACGAATATTAACATATAAAAAAAAAATAACCGAACAAATATAAGTTAAAATAAAATTTAACAACTCATCAGTAGACCAATTCATAGGTGAAACTAGGTTCGTAATTTTTTGGAATATCAATATATGATAATACAATACTAAAGGATATATCTATACAGAATATAGTTAGTTGTGTTTAGGGTAATTAATATTGAATGTGAGTTTTTATTACACGATAATATGTATTATTACAATAACCATGTAGGCAAGATGTATGCCGAAACAAAAAAATTGAAATGACCGTTAAATATTACAAGGTCAATATGAAGCTGAGATTCTAATAAATTTGGCAAAGGTGGTGTAAGCATGATTGGTACATACTGCTCATTAGCCTCCGCATATGGCGCAACACGTTAGATGTGAAAAGAAAGTGCTACAATCACCATCTAGAGATAATATCAGAAGTGCGATGCAACTGCATCAAGTTCTAAATTTTTCAACTGTAGAATCTATTTAAACACCAAGAGTTACATTTTTATTAAAAAAATTGTGAATATTTTTACTTTGACAACCAATTTCTCACAGTAAAACAGTTGCTGGGACAATTTTTTTTTATCTTATAGTACATTTCAAAAACATTAATTTTTAAGTTTAAAGAATGCAGTCATTCCGTAACATCCAATAATTGAGATAAAAAATAATAATTTTAACTTGTATGGGTGTTTTATTTTAAACACTTCCTGTACTTTGGTTATTCTTGGTTTGCCATGGAAGCATACTCGATGAAAGAATATTTTATCTATGATACTTAATTAAAATTTTATTAGGATCAATCTATTTTTGAGGGTAGCATATCTAACTATATACAAGTTATGATCATTTGATGTATCATTGAAAAAAATTTGGTCAAATGAGAGCTAAGAAAAATGAATGACACAAATTAAAAACCATATAGTAAAAAATAATTTTGATATGTAAAAGAAATTTTTTTTTACAAGGGGAGACTACAGTGATGGGGTCCTTGATATTCATTGAAGTTAATGAAAATATATGAATTCAATCTAAATGAGATAAAAGTCAAACAAATTTTGACATTTTTTCTTTTACTAAATAGGATTAAGAAAAATGTGTACAAAGACAATTTTGTATTGTATTTGAGGAGGTGAGCAAAATCTTTTTTTCATTGCTTCAAAAAAATTTAAATGTTTAGAAGTCAAATTAGGAGTCGGCCTGATTCGTTTAAAAAAAAAAAACAAATGTACTAATGAATGTCACCTCTTGAAAAAAATACAATTATTTTAACTATAATTGTTAAATAAGTCAATTTTTATTCTTTTTTAGGAATGGGATTTGCGTCAGCTTACAGAAAATTATTTGAGTTTGATGCTAAAATATATTTGGTGTTCATCTAAAGGAATATTAATACATTGTATTAGTGGTTGGGATCGAACTCCCTTATTCATTTCACTAATAAGAATGTCTTTGTGGGCAGATGGTGTGATTCATAAATCATTATCTCCTAGCCAGATTTTGTATTTAACACTAGGTTATGATTGGTATTTATTTGGGCATAACCTTGAAAATCGACTTGAAAAAGGAGAAGATATTATGCATTTTTGTTTTCATTTTCTAAAATATATTTTTAGTGATGACTTCAAGACTCCTAGCATACCGTAAGTTAATTATTTTTATTTAATTATGATAAAATGTAGTATAAGTCTATAATATGTGAATTTTATTTTCTTACAGTTGTGCAGTGACTGCTCCTAATAGTCCGAAATTTTCTTCTTATATGAGTGAATTTGATTTATCTGATTTAGACCATCTAGAAATTCGATCAAGAAACAATAGTAATGGCAGGTGAGTAATATTGTTAACTATTCAATATAGTTTTGTTAAAAATAATTTATTTTGTAGCAATGAAGATCTAACTGTTGGAAAAATTTATGATAGTTTTGAAGATTATCATACACAGCTTGATTTTGATCAAACTGTTACTACTAAGTTAAAGTCATTAAAGAAGCCTACAGAAAAGTTTTTTATTAAAGAAACCATTTATGAAATGGATGACATTGAAGATATTGACGAAGAAGATTTCATTATTACTGATGAAGTAGAAACAAAACGATATAAGTGTTCCTCTCCCCGAAGACGTTATCGTTCAGTGAGATCTCCCGATTCGGACTGTGATAATGATGATTTTGAATTTACAAGTAATATAGAAAGAACATTGCCTGTTGATATGCCAACGTCTCAAAGACGATTGCGAACATGCTCTAATTCAAGCGAGACTGACGAGTAAGTCTTAATGTAAACATTGCTGTGTGCATCATAAAATTAATAATTTTTCTAGATGGTCAATGGTCACTCAAACAGGTAGTTTAAATGGTAATGATTTAATGGAAAATAAGTTTCGACCAATTTCATCGTAAGTTTTGCTTAAAATATTTTTTCTAATATTACATATAATTATATTTTGTAGGCGGGAAAATCGTTTATCTGCTGTTAGAGAATTATTCCATAAATGTTACAGCACATATGGTTATAAAACTGATGGGCCTGATGGAGGTATTCTTAGTAAATTATTGTTTTAATTATTAGCTTTATAGGTGCATATATGTCACTTATTTTTGTTGACATCAATTCAATCAACTTATAAGTTCTAATAATTAACTTGCTTGTGTGGACTACCAATTTTGGATGTTACAACTTTTGAATTAGTTTCCTGTTACAGAAAATACTTACAGTCTTGAACTTCATTACTAAACTTTGTGAACAAGCTTTGTTTGTGGTTATCATTAATTTTTTTGTGGGGGTATATTTGGAACCTTTACTTATAATTATCCTTTTTTGTTGAAAATTTTATGTTATGGTTTTAAACATTTACTAAATTCAGTAAATATTCTCAAGTTCTTTAATTTTACTAATTATTGTATTAAAATTATTGCCTAATCTTTTGTAAAATTAACCTTTTTTTTTTTTTTTTGTAGATATTTTTATTATAAATTCTATATGTTAAACCTTTAACGTTTTAAGGTTATTGCCATTTTGAATTATTTTTAAAATAATGAAGTGATATATTAAATTCAATATACTGTTTTAAAACTAGTAAATAAATCACAGGGATATTGACTGTTAAAATATATAATGAAGAAATAATTTTATAACTTAAGTTTTCATAAATATTGCCAATTTTTACTTAACTACAATTTATGAGTTATATACAGGGTGATAGATTAAGTCTAAGAATCTCTTTTAGATTGGATTTAATTATTCATTATTATTATTATTTTATTATGTTATTTTTAAAAGGATTGATCAATTTTTTTCATAATTACCTTTTAGTCTCCTTATTTTGTATTTTAAACAAATAACATAAAAGTTGATATAAAAAACTGGCGTCTGTACTTTGAGCACTAATATATGTTAATTCTATTACTTATATTTTATTATAGTGAAACACCATTAGTAATAACTCATTACCTACAAAATTTAATTATAATAAATTTAATTAATTTATATAAAAATTAAAACTATTGATAATCATTTATTATGATAGGGAATATAATCTTCAATTTTAATTTATCAATAATTAATTTAAACCTAAAACTTAAGTTTCTTTTTTTTCTTTTTGAGAATTATATTTATACCAATTCTTCTAAATTAGTTTTTTTTAATTGTTGAAAATTATTTAGTATAAATATTAAATTGAGTAGCTATAATTAAAAAATAAATTTAAGGCAATTCTTTTTAAATTATAATTTTTCTAATGAATTATTATAATTAAATATAAGTTAACATACTTTTAAAACAAATTTATAATGAAGCATGTTTATTTGATAGATCTATTAATTAAATGTTCTACTTTAGCCAGTTATGAAATTTAATTTATACTGTTCTCTATATTAAAAATTATACTGTGAAAGTGTTAATTATATTATATGATGTATCATCTTTAAACATACTATTATATATTTATAACATACTTTGGGTGAACTCCTTTTGGTTCATTGGTGTTATAGACCAACTTTGTTAGTCAGCAAACACCGTTTAAAAAATCATTGGTTGTTCCTATTTTAATTCTTTTTTTTTTTTTTGTAAATAGATTTATGTGTATTTATGTATTATATACTTCTACATATTGTCTATAAATTGTTATGTTTTTTTTTATATTTTAAACTAATAAACTATTTAGAAAAGGTGTTTTTTAATTTTTTTCACATACTAATTAATATATAAAAATTTAACAAATGCAATTTTTAAAATTGAATGATTCTCTAGAATGAATATAAAATAAATCTTATGTTATAAATTGTTTTCATTTTACTGATTAAATAGCAATACATACCAATTTTTGTTGTATTTCTAAGATTTAAGTATACACAGAATCAAATAATTTGTGAACACCATTTTTTAAATTGACTAAATAACTTGTGTTCATAGATATTAAGATGTACTTATTTATTATTATTATTTTTTTTTTTGTAAAATGGCTGTGGTAATTACAGATGGATTAAAGATCCTGATTAAACTAATCAGTGATACCTCTGTGCCTGTAGTAATTTTTGTATACATTATTTACATACTTTTTTAAAAATGTTTACAAAATAAGATTTTGTATTTCAGATGCCCATAATATAATGTATGTTGGATATTTTATTCAGATATATTGTTATTATTTACCCAAAAAAGGCAAATAAAATTATTGTTAAAGTGATTTTTTTTTTTATTAATATTATGATAAATGACTTGTAAGTTATTAATATCTATTTCTAGCAGAAAAGATAAAATTGTACTTCCTAGATCAAACTATTATATTAATTTATTTTTATTTATAATGTTTTAATTGTACAGTTTTATTATTTATTAATATCTCTGTTGTTAATTTTTAATCGCTTCCTATATTATTTATATGGCTTAATATCACAACATAGAAGCTAATGTATTATGATTAAATGCATATTTCTTAAATATAATGTTGTGTATTTTTTTAAAGTACATTATATATGTAATTTGAATAAATTATATTAAGAAGCAATTTTACTATGATATCTTAATAATGCATATCTATTAAAAGAGATAATTTTTTTTTAAGTATATATATAACATAAAATAATTTAAACATGTCTATTGTTCCTATTTATTACATATGAGCTAACAATAATGGTCAATTATGGAAGACTTATATTTAATAAAAAAAAGGTGACTAGAATTTAATTAGAGTAAAGATTACTGCATGCGTTTAATGATATGTATACAAAAAGTCTATTGTACTTTTACCACTGGAAAAACCATAGCAGATTAGAATCTCAAACAAAATATTTAAGCACTTGATATAAAAAATGTAGTTGTATCTATTTACATGTTTTTTGTTCAACATGTTTGTAGCAAGTATCACACTTGACATAACAACACCAAACAAATTTACAATTGCAAAGCTCATCTTGCTTTACTATCTGCAATATTTTTTTAATTTAATTTCTAATCAAAATATAACTTTATGTCAGTCAATTACCCTAGTTATATATCCACGGCCGCAACACAATTTATTACAAGAGTCTGGTCCGATTGATGTGCTATTACACTTTCGACCTTCTGTACCCAAAACTCCTTTTAATGTATCTTGTTTGCAATAGTTTGGTGATTTTTGAATATGAACTAACTCATTTGATTGGGCTAATAATAGTCTTTTAGTTTTATTTTGTCGTGTATCTCTTTTATTATGAATTATCATTGATGAGTTCTTTGTAGGTTCATTTATTAAGTGATTTATCTGTAAATGTTTTTAATTGTATAAGTAACTAAAAAAATTGCCAAAATCAAATAATAAATGTAAAATTAGTATTTAATATTCTTGTGGATAAGTTTTCTACATTATTATAATAATACATTTTTTAGTGAGTTCACTATTTATAGTAATTTTGAACTTTTTTTATTTTGTTATAATAAATTATTAAAGTTTCTTACAAAAATAGCTTTTCCATATTTCTTTTTCAAAACATTACCAATTTCATTAAATGAAGGCATGAATTTCCAACAAGTTTTTAGCTCACATGAACCTGATACACCATGACAACGACAATGTATTTTCATTAATGATATTACAGTCTGAAATCAAAAATTAGAATAAGAATCTAAAAACACAAGACTATTATAATTTTTAAATACTTGTCTTCCAACTTCATTGTTATGTAAATTCATTTTAAATCTATTTGACCACATTTTTTTTTGTTTAGTGGTTTTGAAATTGTTTGGACGTTCTGGTTCTGAACTATCTACAAACTTACGTGAAAATTTCAATCCAAATCCTAAGTTATCACTATTATAAAATGAAAATATAAAATACAAGAGTTTAAAATCTCACAATTGTTTACTTTACCTACATCCACCCCATTTCCAACCTTCTGGAGTAGTTTGTCCATGTTGCATCGAATCACAACTACATTCAGTAAATCTACCTAAACTACAAGCATTAGTTATAGAAAATACTACACCCGCACTTGTTATTGCATATATGAAAGCTGTTTCTTTACTTCCTAAATATTATAACATACAATTTTAATAAGAACATATACTTCTATAGTTTTAACAGGTTATTAACTAATTTAACAAAAATAACAATTATATGATATTGAAATAAATTTTTATTTTTAATATAATTATTTTAGAAATAAATAACTAATTATTTGTTTTAATTACTGCAAATGAAAAAAATAACTACTTTATAAATATTTTAATAATTATATAATGCAAAATACTAACCCCTGTCTAGTGTTGGTCCAAATACACTTTGTTCATCTTCTAAAATAGAACAATTCCATCTTTCATCACGAAATTGAAATTGACACTGTTCAATAGCTTTTTTTGCTCCTTCAGACACTGAATAAATAGCACTTGGATGTTTCATACAAAGGTTTATTTGTTTTGATGCTAGTCCTGGTAATGAACCACATACTGCACTTGCTTGTATTTTTATTGGATCTTCGTATTCAGCTCCTGGTGATGCTTGCTGTTGTTGCAAGGGAGGTGGTATACCAATTACTCCTAAATACCTAAATTAAATTATCAACTTATAAAACTTTGAGAAATTATTGTTATACACTAATTAATGAGATTTGCAAAATACACAAAAACTGAATAATCGTACATAATAGTGCATTTGAGCTTTTCAACTAAAGTTTCATTCTCAAAGAATTTAAATAAATTCTATAACTTAATTTCTACATCAATGTAGAATTGAATATAAACTAAAATCAAATTATACTTTCTACAAACTATAACTAATACAATTTGGATAGTCAATATATCTCTTTTATATTACTGGTGTAAACATTAAACCTGAAATAGCTAACCAAATTATGATAATTGCTTGATATAAAGATAAGTAAATAAATAAAAACAAAACTTAGTACTACTGCAGACAAAATTTAATAATCCATAAAGCATCATAGGATAATATCTATAAGAAACAATGTTTAATTAGACTTTTATGATTTAATACAAACTAATTCAGTACAAATTATTAATAGGTTCTAAACATTTTTTAAAAATAATAACAGTAGGATGGGTAAAAATAACAGTAGCAATTACTATAAAAAACTAGATCGAAGCAAGAATCTTTAATTTATTTGAAGGTAACTAAAAATGACTTACATCCAATTTGGATTTGCAGGTAATACGAACGGTAGAAACAACAATATCAATTGAAATAAACTTATCAAAATTTTCATATTGATAAGTTATCGTTATTAAAAATTGAACTCTAAATTATATTTTTATTAGTTAAAGCAGTAAGCTCTAATCTTTTTTACAAACTAGTTTTTAATTATATTAGTTAAGTTTTAATAAGACCTAGAGTGATATTTGTACATAGCCATCAGAAAAGCATATGAAATACTCCAGGCCCAAATAATTTTGTGTATAACCCTACAAATAAGATCACTGATTTTGTTATTAGCAATAGAATTTTCATTAGATCCATTGGACGTTTGACGAACTTACTAAATCGGTTGCATTCATTGTTGCTGAATGATGGATCAATCACTGTCGAATGCAACCCTCTTTTCAAGAATATTCTTTGAACCGTGTAAAATCTCTTTCAAAACGACAGTGGAATAAATAAAAAGAGAAAATAATTTTTTGAAATTAAATTTAAATTTTCATTGTTCAGCGGTCTTAGGCACCTATAGAAGATTAACGACCGCTCAGTAATTGATAATTGATTAAATCAATATTTTCGATATGAACAAAACGTTTCACAACTTCTAATCTAAACACTATTAAAGCTGTGATCCTGTACTTTCTATTTGATTTAAAATACACTGAAATTCAATATATTATTCGGAATAATTTTTTTATTACATGCTACTTTTGTTAGAGAAAAGAAATTAAACGTTAAAAAGTTTAGAGGTATGTTTTGATCGTTGCGTTACGTTATCTAAAGTAACAGGGTGTGTATTATTTAGTACTTAAACAATATATCTCGCAAGTTGAAAAAAAATTTAATTTAAACTTTTCAAGGATTTTGAAAAGGTATATTATCAAAATTTTTCATTGATTCATAATCGTTCAACATAAAATATATAAAAATATGTTATTAAAAAAAATTTTCATTTTAAAGTAAATTTAATAAACTTGTTTTTTTTTTTACTATTTAAATTTTTTTAGTGTAGTTGATATAATGAATATTAATAACTTATGAACAGTAAATTAACTGTGCTGTAAGTGAACCGGCAACTCGGCAGATTGCCGGGCCTCGCAATCTTTTTGTTACTTTTAGGGCTTCTCATTTTTACACTTTTAAATTATATACTTTATTTTTTAATAAAAAAAATATAGAAGAAAAGTCGATAAAACATTTTTTTTTAATTTAAATCATATTGCATACACTAGAGTTCAATATTTTTTTAAATGGATTAACATTATTATAATGTTGTCATAAAATGTAACTTTTTAATATGATCTATAATTAAAATTAAACTTCAATTTTACTTATGTTATTAATCAGATTTTCACAAGTTTAAAAAATGTGATTGAGTGTTATCTATAAACATTTTATTTTGATCCATTTTAAATTCATAAAACCCAATAGCCGTTCATGATGTTTTAAAATATGATTATAATACACGTATTACTTAAAGTAAAGGGTTTTTGTTATATAAGTAATTTATTCAGTTTTTATTGAAATAATACTTGCTAATTGATTTATTAGTAAATAATGAAACTTCAACAATAATATATATATTATTTGTAGAGAAACTTTGTCAAGTATAATTTCTAAATAAATTTTTTAATTAATTAATAGTAAAAACTTAAACAAAAGTAATTTATTACCATATATTTTATAATAATGTAAGACTTTTACAAACCCTTATATTTATTGTAAGCCAGGTGTCAGAAGATTGTAACAAGCTCCCCAAAAAATCCCTTAAGTGAAACTGGTCTAGTTGGAGTGCATTTATGAATTATTATAATAACATAACACAAAGGGATCAATACAGTAGACCTATAGTAAATTACATATTCTCTCCCAGATGTATTTCCTATTCAGTTATATACGATTCAATGAATATAAAATTAACCACCCTTGGTGGATAACTTATTTGAATTAACTGAGAGATTTGAAATTTGAATAATTAGTAACCGACAGCATCGTTAAAAACTCATTATTTATCGATACTGTCATAAAACAATCCTGCTTGAAACCTCACCGATAGAAAACCGAAAAAAATTTTATAAATTAAAATATGTATTAAGTAAAATTATATGCATTCATTTTACATTATCTTCCGTTATTAAATTTTGAAAGTACTCAAGATGTCATTAGAAACCTTAAATAAATTTACCAAGTCATGATAAACTGAACTTATGATAGATTCAAATTGGATACGAACTTTTAAACAATTACTGACCTTAAGTATTTTTTCTTCATTAAAGTGTTTATACCGTTTGTTGTGTCTAAAGTATGATATAATACTAAAGAAAATTTATTTTTCTGTTAACTGGTTACAAATTTATGATATAATTGAGGATACACGTAATTTTCCTACCTTTTAGTTTTCTATTAATGCGTGTTCCCATGAGCGTATTTAAAAATTTATAATGGGAGAGAAGCACAAATAACATTTTTCAATTAATAATCTACCATAAATGTTTTTTTTACTTATTTTAAGCCAATTATTAGTGAAAAACAAAGTCAGAAAACATTTTTACATCAGCACGTGCCCCCGTGTGCTTATTTAATTACACTTATAAAATCTAAGCCCTCGGTATTCGCTTATTATTCTTTTTATAAAAATGGTGGTTAAATAGGTTACTTACCTTTGATCTATAACAGCGTTTCCCAACCTTTTTCTCATCGCGAACCCCTCCCGAGATCCTGAAGAATTTTGCGAACCCCTGGTCTATACTGGTAGGTGAAAAAAAAACAATCAAATTTTGAAGGACATTTATTTTTTAAATTAACCAAGAAACGAAAACATATTTGATAAGAATTAACTTAACTAGTATAAAGAACATTCTTAATGCGATATTTGTGGCTGTTTCATAGAACAAAGCAATGCAAAGTTGGACTCAATATCGGACAATTTCAGTCTCAGATCAGGTTCTGCATTCAATCTATTTCAGTATTTATCTTTCAAATAAGTATATGTTGAAAATCCTTTTTCACGTAGATATGTTGTGCAAAAGGGTAAAAGGACTACATATCCAGCTGTTCGAGCGGAATATATTGCATCTATCGGGAAAATAGTCATCAAAAGTTAATTGAATATGCTTCAGATGTTCGAATATATTTTTTTAATGTTTTCGTCAAGTACAATTGAATTTTCTGATAAAAAAGTGCAGAGAGAACCGAAACATTCGTACTCATTTAATTGCAGTCATTGGATCCAAAAATTTAACTTCTTTAGCATAGCCTCAATTCTATCATACACAGTGAAAATGTTTACACTTACGCCTTGTAATGATAGATTCAATTCATTTAATTTAGAAAAGATGTCAGCTAAGTATGCAAGCTTCTGTAGCCAAAGATCATCGAATAAACAAGAGAACAAACGAATCGGATGATCAATAAAAAAAGCTTGAACTTCAGATTTCAACTCAAACAAGCGTGTCAATGCTTTACCATGGGAAAGCCATCTAACTTCGATGTGTAAGAGTAAAAAAATGTGATCACTTCCAAAGTCCTCGCAAAACGCACGTAATAGACGAGAATTAATTTATTATTTAAGCTCAACTTGAAAGTTTAGAACTTATATCATTAAATAGAAAATTTTATGAGAAATAAAATTGTATTTTTTAGATTGATATGTGATTAGGAATTTATATAATTACTATTAACATTAAATTTATAAGAAAAACTCAAAATCTTGTTAAAATCACTTATTATATTTTTTGTATTTATATCGTAATAAATCATTTTAATAGAAATACTAATAATTTTTATGTAATTCTTGATGTTTAAATGGATGCTATTATTGAAATATTCAGGAATATATTTCGTACAATTATATCCTATAGTTTTTAACTAATTAGTAATAATATCAAATATTTGTAGTGATAGACAAAATCTAATTGCAGATTTGAAATCATCTCAAAGAATTAATCAATAAAAGTATATTTTTGACTCTGATGAAAATTCCTTGCAGACCATTTATTCAAAATTAACGTCAAATTATCTTTTGAAAAGTTTTGTATCAAGCCCTTCCAATTTGTATACACGTATGCCATAAAAGTAACAATTATTTTTAAATTTCTTATAATTTCTCTGTAAAAATTACTACACTAAATTATTAAATATCAATTTCATACTATTTTTAATTGATTTTTAAATAGATGATAGAGATGCAGATAATAATGCTTTATTTTGTAAAAGTTTAAATTTTATTTTTGAAAAGATGAAAAATTGTTTTCAGTTATGACTTAAAGCAATAAAAAATATAAATAGCGCAATTACAGTTTTTATTTTTATTTAAAACCAAAACACGGAAACTATAATAGAATTATTAAAAAAAAAAAAACACAAATTCATCCAATTAACATAGTCAATTTATAATGATAAAGTCTTGTACCAAAAAAAAAAAAAAATTTATTCATAGTAAAAAGTAATTTGAAAATATTGGATTATCGTTATGAGATGTAGCTATATATTTTTTTATAGGATATCAGAAACAATTTTTTTTCGATATTGTGATATAATATTGCTGAAATTATATATAGAATGTTCAGTAAGCAAGGAAATGGGTTTCTATTGTTACTTTATAAAGTCTGTAATTTTTTTTTTTCCATAATAAAGTATATTACATAAGCTTTAATTTAAGATATATATAAAAGTGTCAATATTTCCGGAACACTTTCAAAAATTTAATTCAAAAAGTTTTACGTTCTATATGCATTTTATGTTTTCAACCCCTACTGTATTAAGGGATATGGACGATTTAAAAAAAAAAGTATGTCAAATGAATGAGGTATATAAATATTATTTCTCATAAAGTTTCAAAAGTTAAGTTGAAAAAGTTGTCATTTTGAATCCCCTCCTTTGGGCAAGTAAAGGGTCAGATTTATAAAATATATATATCAAATGATAGGTAATTACATCATGCATCTATAAAAAAAAATAATATTGATTTGATCATTTTTAAAAAAGTTATGGCAGTTTTAAGTAAAAAAATGTCGAAAATTATCAATTTTTAAATTTGTAATTTTTTTGGAGATTTCCCTCATTTATGGTGAACGAAGGAAATTTTTCAATTTTTGAGGATAATGTCTTCAATTAGATACGATTTGTGAACTTTTGACATATCGTTGAAAGATATCGGTTCTGTAAGAGCTGAGACAAAGTGGTAACAGACCATAGTAAAATTAATACCTTCTCAGCTTCGCATCGAAGCTAAAAATTGTTGTTATGTTCAAGTCCAATATAATAAAAATAACTATGACAAAAAAATATTTAATTGATTGTTGTGTAGGATTAGTTACTGTTAATGGATGCTCTTAAAGTATTATAAATGAAAATGGGTTTAAAAAAATTATAAATCCTATTTTATGAAAAAAAAAGTTAGTTTTGAATTCTATTTCAATCAGGTTAATATAATATAGTTTAACTTTATTACTTACATCTACTTTTATCATTTTATCATCGTGTAATTTTTAACTTCCTAGTTAAAAATTTTCTTGTATAACTTATAAAATTATACATTTATTAGGAGGTATGTTGAAGATGAATACAATTTTATCAAATGACCAAAATGATTGAATAAATAAATAAAATGATGACATTAAAATTCGATGTTGCTACCAGGTGTAATAGTTTTTTAGGTACTAATATACAATATATAAAAAATGAAAATATTCAATTAAGAACTATTGGTTTGGTGGTATTAAGATTATTATTATAATATAAAATAAATTTTATGGATAATTTATTCAAAATTAATTTTGAAATTTATGTTTATACCTGATTATTTTTTATAATGATTAGTCAAATGAAATTTTAATCAATATTAGATTTTACATGTTTTATAATTTGACTTTTAAATATATTGATTGTGTGTCCGAGACTTTGTGATTGACAGATATAGACATTATAACTTTATTACATTTATACATGGGTTAAAAATGGATGCGAATGAATACCAAAAATTGATAGTATAAGGGAGGGAGATGACTAAAAAAAAGTTAATAGGTACAATATGTATGTTGGATATTTATGTACCAAATAGAATAAATACTTTTTATTCATAATACAAAAGTTATAATATATAAAATTAGGTTAAAATTAAAGTATTTTATTTTATTATATTTATACAATATTACTATATTTTAAAGAAATTTTTGTGCCATAGCGAAAGGTGATCCACCTATCACCTTTATAAACGCCTTACAGCAACCAATATTTTACAACGTAATAGAAATACATTTAAATTCTATATCTGCTATTTTCTAAGAATTTTTTTAATTGAGCTTTAGTTCTAATTAAATTTTAACAATTTGGATGGAAACTTTATTTTTGGGAACTGGAACTTTTATTTTCAAGAACCCGAATCTAACCGGAACTTATATTATTATTATTATTATTATTATTAAAAGAACTTAAACCAAACCAGTACCTTTGAATATTTTTTTAAAGACCCCAAACCTATAAAAAAACATGGTTTCAGTCCCTGATTAAAAGTACTATACAAACAATTATAGTATACATATCAGCATTAAGTGTTTTATTATATATTTAATAAGATAATTATTTAAAACAATAATAAGATGTAATATAAGTAAATTATTACAAAATAATTTCATTTTTAAAACTTCTAGTTAATGATTTGTAGGGTAATACAATACTATTTAACAGTATTATTTCAGATGGCACAATTACACTGCAACCTAAAAAATTAATTCATTTATTATATATATATATAACATGTTTAAGAATAATTTTTATTAAATATAATGTTATAATGTATTGATATAAATGATTTACCAAGAATTGTAATACTTGGATTTAAACGGCCATCATCAGGATTAAATAAGGGTAATTGATCCATTTTGGCAAAAGGTTTATTAGGATTAGGATCCCCACATGGAGTGCCCTCAACTCTGCACCAAGCACCAATTTTAGCTGAGCAACCAACAATACTATGCATAACCTAAAATAGATTAAGCATTAAAAAAAAATCTAAGAAATACAAAGAATATTCAATTTTTTACTAGACTATGTTGAGATATACAAGCATCTTGTAAAATAATAGATTCTTTTATGCGAACACCAGCTGCAATTTGTGCTCCAGATCCAATACTGACATTGGGACCTAGCTAAAATGGAACCTTATTATTTATAAATCTTTTGACAATATAAAATAGATATTATTTCATACCAATGCTGTAGGATGAACTTTTGCAGTTGGGTGTACGTATACATGACCAATGGTAGTATATCCATCTGTATTCAAGGGTAAATTTCCCATGTTATGTTTAAGTGCAAGATAATGGCGATTAGCATAAATTGCAGCTCCAGCTGTTTTCACTTGTGACCACCAATTCAATGTAGGTGCAGCATAGGCACGACCTGTACCTGCCAAATGTCTAAGCACATCTTGCTCAAGTCTTATAACATCATGATTGCTAAAAGTTAATAAATAAATACTATTAACAAGGTATAATTTTATATAAATATATAAGGTATAAGTAATTATATTACCTGCCAAAAACATATGAATTCTCATTATCAATAGAAGCTGAACATGCTCCAGATGCAAAAATTGAAATTGTTTGGAATAATTCTGTAGAGCATAGATATACTCCACAGTTAACTAAAGTCGAAACAAAAGTTGAAGGTTTTTCTACGTAATGTTCAATTGCATTCGTTTCCTTGTCAGTCACCATACATCCTATTGAGAATAAATTGTCATACTTTAATAACCAAGTGCATAGAACACAATATTTTAAATTGTCATTTAAATAAGTAGAAATATTTTTGTATAGTTAAATTAAATATTTGTTTTGATAAATACCATAATGCATTGATTGATGTCGAGTAGCTTCAGTTGCTAGTACAGTTATAAGAGCTTTATCTTTTGACATATGAATGTCTAACATAGAGGCTAAAGGAAAATCAGCACATACATCCCCATTCATTACAAAAAATGCCTGAGGTTGACCATATCGAATTTGATCCCGAAAGTGGTAAAGACCTCCAGCTGTTCCTAAGGCAGTAAATTCTTGCAAGTATCTACCAAATATTAAAGTTTAAAAATAAAAATCTATATTGTATTCTCATTTAATGTTCATTATTTTTATTAATCAAAAAATGTTTTGAAATTATCTTAAATATACTTTAAATCTATATAACAAATTTATAATAATTAGTCATTTTTGAAAACCAAATTTATTTGATTTATATTGTTATTTTTTAGAAGAAAATAGAATAAATTAATTTAACTTTAACAATTGTTAAATTAAAGTGACAATTATTTAATTGTAATTAAAGCTAAAAAGCATCACTATTTAATGATGATAAAAAATTAACTTGTTAAAAATTTAATTATTTCAAAATTACTGCACTCTTTGAATAAACAAATGGCTTAAATTTTCATATATCTCACAAATTAAAAAAATGATGTTTTTAGTATACATATACAATTAATGATTAATAAAAAAAAAAATTTAATTTAATTCATTTTTTATAATCATATTTTGATGTTTTATTTTATATTTCATCAAAAATGGTTTTTAATGAGTAGAAAATGTCTCAATAAAAGATTTTTTATGTTTTTTTTAGTACTTATTTAATTCCAACGATCATATTAAGCTTTATTATATCTATTCCTATATTAAAGCTCACAGCTGCTAATTTTTATAAATTTTTAGATGGAAAAAAGGCAGTTAGTGATAATCTCTACTCCACCAAATACCCATTATTCTGAGTTGTCAATTACATTTTCTTTTTTTAAACTTACTCTTGTAACTTCCATCTTATTTTGAGTTCACCTCTTTTTGTATTAATTATGAATAGGTTATTAAAAACTGTAAATGCATTTTTAATTTTTCCATAAGGGTTGAACCATCCTTAACAGCTAAAAATAAGTAAATGAAATTTTTTTTTTTCAGATAAGAGTGATTCATTGAACAATGTTTTTTATTTAAATATTCTACATATTTACAGTTGTTAGACTTTTTATTTTTTATTAATAGACCACAGGATCAGTTAAAAATGTATTAAATATATAAAATGGATCAAAATAATACTTTTATTAATTTAAAAAACCATAATTCTATTAATAATTAACACTAATCATAGCAATTTTTAAAAGTTTATCACTCGTCTAATTTATGAATGTGGTATTTAACAAACACTATTCGTAATGAAGGATATTTTTCAATTTCCATAAACAATTGATAATCTATTTAATTATTAAACAGATTTATGTTTTTGAAAAAAAAATTATAAGATATTGGCGTCAAGAAATATTGAATATAATTTCTACTCGTATCTTATGGATCTATTGATTAATATTTAAAAATATTTTTGAAAAAATATCATTTATAGATGAATAATAATTAAAAAAAAAAAAAAAAAAATACTTTACAAAAGCAGAAGAAAGAACATAAATGTGGTTTAAATATCAAAAAACAATTTTTCAGAGAAAAATTTACAAGTTATCTAAAGACAATGCTGTTAGAAGGTAATTTTATACATATATTTTTTTTAATTCTCCATCATAAATTTCATCAATCATAATCATAAAATTAAAGTATTTTAGTAGGTAATAATATATTATTTTTAATTTATAGAAATGTTCTGATCAAAATTCACCTTGACTTTTTTAAATTAAATTTACTATTAACACACCTTATTTTGAGACGATTAGAATATTGATTAGTCATGTCATGTACAAATTGTGCGAGATCATTTTGTGGATAGTATCCAATGATAAGAATTTCTTTGATTTGAGGAACTCTGATACATGCTTCTATGTGATGCTGAATTAGAGGTAAACCAGCTACAGGAAATAAAGGTTTTGGTATATCTAATGATAGAGGTCTGAATCTTGTCCCTAAATAAAAATAAAATTGATCATAAGTCAACAAATAACAATAGTAGAACTTTTAAATACCTTTCAAAGGACCTCCAATCAAAATCACAGCCTTCAGCATAATTATTTTTGTTGTATTGCCGTTTAATTAAAATCTGAATAAGATCTTAATTTTTATCATAGTACTACGAAATATTAATTTTACTTTGACATACGTCTCATGGAAAATTACCAAGGTATTTTTGCTATATTGATTCTGACAGAGTAAATTAAATACTACGTAGTGTTTTTTTTTTTTGTAATCGTTTTTAATGTTTATAAGTAATGCAGACAACGTGTAAATCGTAGTTATCTATTCGTAGATAACTGCGGTGTATTTATATTAAATTGATAAAGTTTATCACATAACAAATAATATGACGTACGTTTAACAAAATGGAATGCCTTATAATATGCTTTATATATTATATAAAATTGATATAGGAAGTTCTTATATTGTAGATGTTGATGATGTAAACAGATTATAATCTGTAATCTGTAATTACACAGAATAAGGAAAATTTTCAAATCTGGAAACTCTGATTGGAAATAAAAATGAGACTAATATTAACGTTTTAATGAGCTGAGTCAGTAACTAATATTAAGTATTTCTTTATCAATGTAGTAATGAGAAATCAACATTTTTTACAAAGAAGTTGAAATTACTTTACTTACTTCAATAATAAATTGTAATAGTTTCTTCCGTTTTGTAAACCTTCTAAATGAAAGTGTTTTTTAGCTTCGATGCGAAGCTGAGAAGGTATTGGTTTTACTATGATGTGTTTTTAGCTTCGATGCGAAGCTGAGAAGGTATTGGTTTTACTATGATGTGTTTTTAGCTTCGATGCGAAGCTGAGAAGGTATTGGTTTTACTATGATGTGTTTTTTTTTTTTTTTTTTTTCTGTTACCACTTTTTCTCAGCTCTCACCGAACGGATTTCTTTCAACGATACGTCAAAAGATCACAAATCGTATCTAGTCGAAGACATTACCCTTAAAAATTGAAAAAATTTCCCTCGTTCCCCGTAAATGGGGGAAACCTCCAAAAAAATTACAAATTTAAAAATCGCTAATTTTCGAAATTTTTTCAATTTTTTTTACTAAAAACTGCCGTAACTTTTTCAAAAATGAACATATCAATATAATTTTTTTTTATATAGATGCTTGATGTCTTTACCTATCATTTGGTATATTTTTTTTGTAAATCTGACACTTAACCTGCCCACAGGGGGGGATTTAAAATGACAACTTTTTCACAAAAAATTAACTTTTTCAACTTAACTTTTGAAAATGTTCCGGAAGGTCTGACACTTTTATATATATCTTAAATTAAAGCTAATGTAATGTACTTTAATTTGAAAAAAAAAAATTTGACCTCTGGACTTGTCTTCGTGGTGAAAGTTGACATCAAAGTTAATAAAAAATTACGATTTTTGTAAAATAATTTTTTTTTATATTTTTAACTTAATAATGCTCTAACTTTTTCAAAAATGAACATATCAATATAAATTTCTTTTATATAGATGCTTGATGTCTTAACTTATCATTTGATATATTTTTTTTGTAAATCTGACATTTAACCTGCCCACAGGGGGGGATTTAAAATGACAACTTTTTCACAAAAAATTAACTTTTTCAACTTAACTTTTGAAAATGTTCCGGAAGGTCTGACACTTTTATATATATCTTAAATTAAAGCTAATGTAATGTACTTTAATTTGAAAAAAAAAAATTTGACCTCTGGACTTGTCTTCATGGTGAAAACGGCTACCGAATGCTATTTTTGTGTGAAAATTTTCGATTTTATAATTTACATTTTTTACTTTAAAGTGCTATAACTTTTTAAAAAACGTATGGATCAATACAATTTTTTCATGAGAAGTAGTATTTATATACATCTTTCATTGGATATACTTTTTTTTTAAATCAGACTATTTCCCTATATATGGGGGGGCTTCAAATATAAAAAATGCATATAGAAAGTAGAACTTTTTCAACTTAACTTTTGAAAGTGTTCCGGAAGGTCTGACACTTTTATATATATCTTAAATTGAAGCTTATGTAATATACTTTAATTTGAAAAAAAATAATTTGACCTCTGGACTTGTCTTCACGGTGAAAATGGCTACTGAATGCTATTTTCGTGTGAAAATTCTCGTTTTTGTATTTATTTTATTTTAAAATACCTTAAAAAAGGTATTAATTCTCAATAGATTTTTATCTCATTTAGATTAAATAACTTCAATGAATATCATGGACCCTATCATTATAGTTCCCCCTCGTTCGATGAAATCTATTATTCATATTAAAATTATTGTATTATGTGATTTCTTTTTTTTATGGTTCTCATTTATTTTCTTAACTATCATTTGACAAACTTTTTTTAACGATACATCAAATGATCAAAACTATTATCTAGTTAAAGATATTATCCTCAAAAATTGAAAAAATTTCCAAATTTATCAATTAAAAAGTTATTTAGCCCTTATGTTGTTCCATATAAACAATTAAAATCATTCAGTTCCAATGCATTTATTGTCGAATTAAGTTTGAATTTATTAATTTTTAAACTCTATTTGTATTTTCTATTACTATTCTATATTAATGCAAATGTTTTGGTAAAATGTTGCTATATAAATCATTTCTATAGAAAAATTTTAGAATCATTTAATGATTTTTAATTTCATTTACATTTCACTATGGATTTTTATAATTATAATCAAAATTTATTTATTATTTTTTTTTTTTTCATTTGATTGAGTAATTTTTTTAACAACTTTTCGAAAATATTTTGACAATAAGCTTGTATAATTTTTTAAAAAGGAATTTATTTTGCTTTTTTAAATTCGGGCGTTTTCTGAAATCATGAAAAAAATGTACCACAAATCCTCAC